>NC_090931.1:568066766-568369796 GCF_040938575.1 Ambystoma mexicanum | reverse complement strand
CAACTCGTGAAATTGCCAATTTTCAGTATTTTGGGAGGTACCTGTTATTCCAGAGGGGCTGATCCAATTTTGCATTCCCTCCCCAGCCTATGTGATGGTGAGCGTAGGCCCACATCTGTCGGATATGTAGTGCCATCCAGGTAAGTCTGCGATCTCCTTCCCATCACCATACAGTACTTGTATGCGTGATTTCCATCCCATTCTGCTTTTCTCGACCTCAGTGTGGGGAAGCATTGAGTCGCCATGGAGCCAATCGTTCATTACACTCAATTGCTCCTCCCAGTGGTACCTGTGGAGGTTGGGCAGGCCAATTCCCCCCTCCCATACCGAACGCTGAAGAGTTTTGAGTGCAATAAGTGGCTGTTTTGCCACCTAGAGCAGTCCACAATGTATGCCATCAATGGTTGTGAAAACAGATTTGGGAAACTGGAGAAGGGGCATTCTGTAGGACTTTAAAGAAACCTCAGGAGTGACAGCATCTTTAAAAAGTCCACCTTGCCCAACATCGTCAGTGGGAGAGACTGCCGATGTATCGTGTCTGCAGAGAAGCTGTATATCACCGTGTGCAGGTTGAGTCGGATGAAGTCTGTGGGGTTCGGGCTCAGATGGATGCCTAGGTATTTAAGGCCAGAGATCGAGACAGAGTATGGGCACTGCCTGTGGATCGCTTCATCCCCTCCATTTAAAGGGAAGAGAACAGGCTTTTGCCTATTGTACCTTAAGACCACTAAACCTCTGATATTCTGCTAATATGTTTGCTACTGCGGGATAAGAGATCGCCAGGTTACTCATATAAACGAGGAGATCATCAGCATAGAGCGAAATACGATCACCCCCCCCCCCCCATGGCCATACGAATCCAGTCCATTCGGGCGCAGTTCTGAGTTTAATAGCTCTCAGCTCTGTGGCTAGCGTAAACCACAGGGGAGCGAGGGGGCAGCCTTGCCTGGTCCCCCGTCCTAGAGTGAAGGCCCAGGAAGACACGCCATTGACCCGTACCACCGCCTCCAGGGACTCGTACAACAGCCTGATCCATGACATGAAGCCATGCCCAAATCCCATCCGGCCCATGATATCCCATAGAGAGGCCCACCCCACCGAGTCAAAGGCCTTCTCAAAAGTCCATGGCCAGGAGCGCCAGAGGGTTTTGTATTGCCGAGGCTTGACTGATGCCGACCTGCCCTTTACAGAGATTAATGCTTGTGGATCTAGAGGACATAAACCCCCATTGGTCCGGATGTATTAAGGAGCCAAACATCCCCAGTAGTTGGTTGGCCAGGACCCTCGCCAGGACTTTGGTCTTCCTGTTGATCAGTGATATCAGCTTTAGGAAGCACAGAATTCTGGTGGCTTCCCCGGTTTCGGCAGTACCACAACGCATGCCCTCCTGAGATCTGGGGAGATGTCGTCTTGTTTGCATTGCATATATAGGCGATGCATGGGGCCCACTACCAAGTCCCCCAGTCGCTTCCATGTTTCCACTGGGAATCCGTTGGGCCCTGGAGTCTTGCCAGATTGGAGCTCAGTGAGTGCCATTGCCACCTCCTCTTCTCTGATCAGAGTCGAGCCCCAGTACCTGCTGTTCTGTGAGATGGGGGATTGCTACTGAATCGAGGATGATCGGGCGTCCACGGGGTGGGGGTCTGCTTGCCATGGGCAATATAACGCCTCATAGAATTATGCAAATGCCCCTGCGATATCCAGGTCCTCCATTAGTGTGTCCCACCCCCCCTTGCGTCCTGTATGACCCTTACGTATCCCTTCCCTTTGTCGCACCTCTCAAGCCATGATGCAAGGGTTTTTCCCGCCTTATCCCCTGTGTCATGAATTTAACTGTGCACTGCCCAATGTCCCGTTTTCGCATTGTCTGGGGCCAAATTGCTGCGTAGGGCTTCCTGTGCTGTGACTTGCACCTCCTTTGAACCCAGAGACACAGAGGCCAGGA
This sequence comes from Ambystoma mexicanum, assembly GCF_040938575.1. NCBI lineage: Eukaryota > Metazoa > Chordata > Amphibia > Caudata > Ambystomatidae > Ambystoma > Ambystoma mexicanum. The sequence goes on along the minus strand of NC_090931.1, from coordinate 568,367,851 downwards.
ATTCTTCCTCTGCCCTCACTGAGCTCAACTATAACCCTCCCATAGCATGACCGGGCTGTCAGCCGACCCCTCATTTAAAGCAAAGTATTCCGTCGTCTTTTGTGATTAGCCCTCTAGTACCTCTAGGATGCCCAAGTAGTATGCATTAAGATGCCATGACGCCATAGGATTTTGTCCGCCTGCTTTTAAGCTCCATGTGCAATGGGGGCGGTCTGAAATTCCCCTGGCCAAAAATGTCGCTAGCAGTAACCTATGAGGCATACCATAGGGATAAAGAAGTAGTCTATATGTGATAGGCAATTGGCTAAGGCAGTCAGATATCTCTTTGCCTCTGTCCAGGCGGCCATCTCCCGACTGTTCCACCTCCCTTCCTGAACGCAATCTGTAGTTCATCTTGCACGGAGACCTCGCTTGGTGAGTGTCTTTCTTTTGATACAGATCCGTTTTTGGCTAGTTTTGAAGTGCCCTTTGAAGGGATTTGTGCGTTTTTGAAAATGTTTTTCTGAGCTAATACCTGGTATTCTGAGGGATTTATTTGATGTTTTCCTTTGCCTCTCAACTTGATTTTTGACCTGCTCGACCTCTGGATTGGCCTGCCTTAGGGCTGTAGTCCTTTGTTTGGTTCTGGCTTTTTTCCTTCCCTCACCCATCCCTTCAGCATTTGGCACAGGCAGTTAGGTGTCTCTGCCTCTGTCCTGGCAGCCATCTCCCCCTTGTTCCACCTCCCTTCCTGAATGCAATCTGTAGCCATCCTGCACAGAGACCACTTGGTAATCAGTGTTAGGGTTACTGGTCATTTGGTCGAAAAAAAAGGTCGAAAGGACAAATGGTCGACGCAATTTGGTCGAAAGACAAATGGTCGATTTTTTTTGTTTTTGTTTTGTTTTTTTGTTTTTTTTTGTATTTTCACTTTTTTTTAATTTTTTTGGGGAGTCCACCCCCAACCGCCTTTTTTTTGCTTAAAAACCCTTTTTTTCCTAAATGAAAACCTGAAAAATATATATAAAAATAAAAAAAATCGACCATTTGTCTTTCGACCAAATTGCGTCGACCATTTGTCTGTCGACCAATTTTCTGTCGACCAAATGACCGGACAGCCAGTCTTAGGGCCTGTCTGATGCTTGGTGAGTGCCTTTCTTTTGATTCTGATCCGTTTTTGGCTTGTTTTTTAGTGCCTTTTGAAGGGATTTGTGTGTATTTTGCCAAATTCTTTTGAGCTAGTACCTCGTTTTCTGAGGGATTTATTTGATGTTTTCCTTTGCCTCTGAACCTGATTTTTGATATGCTCGACCTCTGGAGTGGCCTGCCTTAGTGATGTAGTCCTTTGTTTGTTTCTGTATTTTTCCTTCCCTCACCCAACCCCTCAGAAATTGGCTCTGGCAGTCAGGTGACTCTTTGCCTCTGTCCTGGTGGCCCTCTTCGCCCTCTTCCACCTCCATTCCTGAATGCATTCTGCAATCATCCTGCACAGAGACCGCTTGGTAATTAGTCTTGGGGCCTGTCTGATGGTTGGTGAGTGCCATTCGTTTGAATGTGATCTGTTTTTGGCTTGTTTTTGAGTGCCCTTTGAAGAGATTTGTGTGTATTTTCCAATCCTTTTTCTGAGCTAGTACCTGGTTATCAGAAGGATTTATTTGGTGTTTTTCTTTGCCTTCAATCCAATTTTTGATCTGCTTGACCTCGGAAGATGCCTGCCTTAGTGCGGTAGTTCTTTGTTTTTGGCTGTTTTCCTTCCCTCGCCCAATCCCTGAGCAATTGGCTTAGGCAGTCTGGTGTCTGTTTACCTCTGTCCTGGTGGCTTTCTCTCCCTGCTTCCCTCTGCCTTCTCCCATTCACCTTCATCCATCCTTTGACCCTTCCTCCCCATGCCTCCCCTGCCTATCCTTCAGGTTCTCATTGGTCCGTTCCCCCAGTGACTCGAACAGCAGCATTTCAGAGGCCCTTCCAGGGCGGCCACCTGCTAGGGGCCACAAGGCAAAGGGAGCTACCATCTAATCAGCTCCACTGTGTTTGCCCATGTTCGCCTGGGACGCATGAGGCAGACAATCTACAGCGACGGATAAGCTAAGTTTGATGTGGGCAGGGAGTTCAGCCATTACTCTAGTACAGTAAATCCACACCACTCTTTTGATCTATTATCATCTAGCCTAATTATGTATGGTAGCCATTTTGCAACTCAGTCTAAGTGTGTAAGATAGCTGTACTCTAGATGGAGTCTTAATTACCTACAGTAACCATACTTTCCACCCGAACTGTTGGTATAGCCTTGTTATATTCCCCTGCTGCTCTCTGAGATTTAACTGTGATACGTCCCAGAGTTAGCCATCGTAAGACGGTACAGATGGGAAGCACAATCATTACTGTGCTCCAGAAACTACTACTACTATGTAAACGGTGCTAATATAGTTAGCCTCCGCGTTGAGTGTGCTACCCTCCACAGTCAGCCATTGTGATACGCTTCATAGTTAGCCATTGTACTGAATTGTGAAAGGAAATGTGTTGCACCTGCATCTAGGGGCCAGACGTCATGTAGACGTTAGATGTATTTTGCGGGAAACAAAATGTGCTTCACCTAATTGTATTTTGGGAGCAGGAAATGTGTTACAATAGACACATTTGGAAGAATAGCCATGCGTCACATTTAGATAGATGTGTAAAGAATAGCCATGTGTCGCATTAGATTTATGAAGATTAGCCATGCATTACATTTAGATAGATTTGTGACAATTAGCCATGCGTCACATTAAGGTAGAATCGTGAAAATTAGCAACCGAGAAAAATGCTGAGAGAACCCAATGTACTAACCCCCCACTCCTGCTCCCCTCCTACACACATCACTTGTACTATACATGTCCATGGGCTAGCCAAACTACACACAAACACACCGAGCATAACTAACACTTGCATACAACAACAATCCCAGGCGCTACACCATACACCTTCGGACACCCCAAGCCAGTGTGCAGAACCATAACCTTAACACCAGCCAATGAACACATAAAACACAAACATACACCCAACATAACAGACATTCAAATACAACAAACAACCGAGGCACTGGGCCTCACCCTGGATACAACAAGCCAGTGCACAGAAACAACCCATCTTCAACCCAACACAGACATACGCCAGTTTCTCCTGGTTCTGGAACTTTCCTATCCCTCTACCCCCACTAACCAACCCCGTCCATTTTCTTGCAGAGCCACATGAGCACCCGGAGACTGCTTCTGGGTGGCAGCGGTGTGCGGTATAAGTCAACGTAATATAACATAACAGCAAATCACCCATCTCCCACTTTCCTATACACTGCACACCCAGTGAACACTGGAGTGCCCCAAGATGCCTGCCTGTCACCCCTTCTCTTCAACCTTTACATGACCTATCTGCCCAGGTTGGATGTACATAATTATGTCGTTAACAAAAATTTTGAATTCGAAAATCACGAATTCAAAATGCCTGTAACTAAAGAATTACGTACATGATGACCCTGGCCCGCTATACCCCCTACCCTTTATCCACTACCCTCCTGCTCCTCACTTACCTGCTGTTCCTCTGCACGGTTTCTTCCTTGCGACGCAAGTTCTGCCTCCCCATTTAAAAAAATCTTTCTTTTTTGGTGGAATGGCCTTGGATCGGCAGTGCGCTTCTTCTGCCTGGTTCGGTTTCTCTCTTGTTCGCAGGGTGGACCCCCTTCCACCTTGGGTGGGCTAGGGGCATCTTTTCCCCTTGCATGGTTCTCAGGTTTGTTCACCTGTGTGTGAGTTACTCCTTAGTCCAGCACAGTGGTCTTCAAACATTTTTGGTCTGGGCGCCCCCTGAGCTACATCTGCGCAGGCCCCCCCCCCCAAAATGCCAAATGGACAGAGTCCAAATGCTATGACCTATTGCGCACTGTCACTGCACCCTACTCCCCGTATAGTGTCTGGGCTCACCCACCTGCTCCCAACACACTCTCTGGACTCCCTCCTCTCTTTCCTACCCAGTCCTTGGGCTCTCCCCACCCCACCGCACCACAGACCCTGGGTTCTTCCCACCGTTCTTCCACCACTATCCCTTTGCTCCCCCCCATCCTGTTCACAACACAGTCACTGGGTTCCCCCATCTCGTTCTCGGCATAGTCCCAGGGTCAGTGGTGGCTGGTGAATTTTTTTTAAGTGTATGGGCATAAATATTTCCCCCCAGATATGCCATAGCGATCGAGTGTAGCAAGAGAGCCCCAACCAATCAACGGTGGGTTCGAGGGAGTTCTCCTCCCCCTGGGAATTTATTTAAAATAATGTGTTAAAATGTTTCATTTTAGAGTATACTAAAAAATGGGGTAAAAAGTCAAAACAATTTGCAATTGGCGCTGGGGGCCCAGGGGGCAGGCATGGTATTTTTTACTGGACATATATGATAGATGTCCAGTAAAAACATACCATCCCTGCCCCCACAGCGCCCAACATACTCACACAATCAACGTGATTATGTGCGTATGCAAGGCGCTGTGAGGCCCAGGGAGAAAGCATGGTATTTTTGACTGGATCTATGTTAGATGTCCAGTACCAACATACCGTCCATGTCCCCTGGGCTCCATTATGCCCCCGAAAGAGAGCTGGTTTTGGCAGATGTGTAGGGGGATTGTGCAACAAAGGCATTTTTAATATGACTTTGTTGTACAACCTTCCTCCCTCCCTCTCCACTCACCAAAATCAACTCAACGGACCAACACATTCACACACACATTCAAACAGCAAGCACTCTATCATTCACACGAGCACCCATCACAATACACTCACTCATAACACAAACATACTTGCATCCGTGCACATATTTAACTAAAAAATAGAAGAACATAAACTTACCTTCTGCCCCCGTCCTGAAGTTTCCTAGCCAGTGCTCGAGCTCCTGCATAATGAACAGGAATCGGGAAGCAAGAGCAGGGGCCTGCGCGTGGATGCTGAAACGCCCTGTTCCAGCCTTCTCTGTCTCGCATATACAGACATGTAATTACCCAGCCAGCATTTCCAAAGAGCTATGCAAGGCTAGACTCTAGCATCTTCTGCTGGGCTTCAGGCTTCTCAGAGTTTCTTGATGCTTCTGTTAGCCCTTTGCATGCTACAGCTTTCTTTGGCCCTCTCGTTCTCTTGGTGTGCCTCTCGTGGGCTATGGGCTTCTCTTGCCCTCTTGAGGCTCCAGTTTCATTGGGTCATTTCTGGGTTGTCGGTACTTCGTTCTCATCTTCGGTTCGCCCCTACTGGGCGACCGGCTTCTTTAGCCTGAGCGGCTCCCCATCTTTTTCTCTCCCCGACTACTGGAAGCAGCAGGGTATGTGATTCCAGACACTGTGGTTTCTTACCCTTGGTAGTAGTAGTAGTGGTGGTGCTGCCTGCCTCAGCTGTCCTGCATCACTTGGGCACACTCCTTTCGTCGAAGGTACATCGTCTTCCGCGCTGTATGCTGTGCCCACCCAACTCTACATCTATTTCACACACAACTCCTTCTCTGCGCAGCTCCATACGCCTGCGCTTCCTGCTCCACAGCGGATGTTCTCCACTGTTCTGAACATCTGGTACTTTTCAAGTTTCTCCCTGGAATGGAAGGGAGAATGCAGTTGGTCCTTGCTTCCATCAAATCGTGGCAACAGGTACATGTCGGAAACAAATACTCCCACCTTAAAGGGGCCCGGTCCATAGTTGCCCTGGTTAGTTCCCATGTATGCTACAATTATGTCAGCCTGTGAAGTGAGGGCAGGGGAATGTTGTTTCTGATCAGGCATTTCTTGTTCCCAAAGGGCGACACCCACAGAGGGATCCTGCTTGCCCTGTCCTTTAGGGAGGGCTCATCTCCCTAGTCCCAAAGGGGGTGGCTCCCCCTAGGGGAAAAGGGGCAAACTCACTGGATTACAGAATTAAAAAGGGGAACCAGGTTTGAAAAATGTGCGTTCCTTGTGAGTAGGCTATCAAAACTATAGTAATATGTAGCCATCTATTGTAGGAGAGTGGACCCTGATCTCCGTATTAATGGTGTGTAGCGTCTTTGGAGAAAGCCACCTCTATTTCATTACATAGTGGTGCACAATCGGTAAAACCACTGCTAATTAAGGTGAAGCAGATTCATGTGGCCCATTTGATTGTCCTCTTAAAACCGTGACGTAAGCATTCTTCCTCTACCAAGCTATTAAATATGGGATATTGGCATAGTTGCTGCATGCATTACAGGTGTAGTACTGGGGATACCTGTTGGGGACTATAAACCTGTATATTTGAGGCAATAATTGTAATTAGTCCATAAGAGAGGGTGCAGAGTATCTGCCGTAAATAAAGTACTTGTACATCCTGTCCCTTCTCTTCCCTTCGTATGGGATCCTGTCCCCAGAAAGGGGACTGATTGGAGAGTGATGGGAGGCTGCATGTTCCAGCTCCTAGCGTGATGGGAGAATAAGTAGCAGCTGCAGGCTTTTTCTTTTCTCACGCACTTCCAAATTGCTTTTGTTTTCCTTTCTCTCTACCTCACATCTATACCCACTCAGGGTTATGACGCCAAGTTAGGAATCTAAAGGATTTTCCTTTAACTGTATCCAGTTGTTTTCCCTTTATTGTATGCAAATCCTTGGAGATGTATTTCCAAAGTTCTCTGGTCACACCCATATCATTTGAAAGGTGAGTAACCGTCTCCTTTCTGTTTTACAGAGTATTATGGCAAGGTGACTTGTGTCACTGGATCAGGAGCAGTTCCCTCACTCTATCGAAGCTAGCGTCTTGGCTTCGGTCTTGGCCTAAGAGCACTGCTTGCCCAGAGGAGTTGCTTTGGCAGCATTTTTACTGACCTTTGGGCTGAAGTGCCTGGATTTCCTTTGGTGAAGAGCTTCTTCATACAAGAGTGCAGCTCAGATGGTCACTTCCATCTTATACTTTAATGTCTCAGGAGGCTGTCTAGATATCCTTGAATGAACCTGTTGAGAGCTCTTTGGATCTCCCCCTAGTGGTAAATATCACTTAAGTATTTTCCGTGCCTCTGTTGAGCTGTTCTCTCCACTTGCAGGGTGTGACTGTCACACAGGCCTCGGCTTTACTCTCACACATTGTATGTGTGAGTGTACAAGATGTCCTCCAAGGAGAAATCTATGGAAAAAGAAACTTCAGTCACAAATAGGAAGTCTCCTTCCTCTGCTATGGATGGTACATCATCATCTACTCCTGCTAATGGCAGATAGTTGTGGTCTTAAAAGATTGCTTCTTTATCATCCTCCGGACCCTTAATGCCAGAGATTTTCTACCTGGAGTGGTCTGCCCCACCACCAACTCCTATGGATTTTTCATCAACACCCTACTCCGTACTATCCCAACTACCAGTAGCAACGTCTTTGCATGCACGATGTTCTATTGCTGATGCTTACTGGAGTCCTAAACGTTAACAAAATCTCCACTGCAGGGAGAGTTCTTGCTCCCCAAGTGTAAACAGTTTGATGACACTGCCCATGCAAACCTTAAGCAAAGAGATTATCAAAGAGGTTATGCTGTCAGCCCCTCAGCAAGGCGCTCTGCCTCAACCTTCTTCTTTGCCAACTGCAGCCCATCATCCACCTCATCCCCTCCACCAAATCAACTGGCGGTTTAAGCTCCTCTAAAGGACCTAGAGCAGTTAAACCATCAGATTTTGCTCCTTTACAGAACACTGGGCCCACTCAGCATTGGATTCATCCCCAGTAACGGATACTGAATATTCCAACAAGTAGGACTTAAGGTCCAATAAGGGTCCTCACAACCCCATTCTGGAGACCTGACCAACCCCAGCAGAGTCAGGCTTGTTATCTGTGCTGCTGAGAGGTAAACCAGCGCAATCAGGGATTCCTCTCCTCCCTCATGTGGTAGTGGAGGCAAAAATATATTTGGGAGACGCTTGATGGGTATCGGCCCATTAACAAAAAGCTTAATGCGCACTACAAAATCCTCCCTCAAGAGAAACTGCTTGTCCAAAAATCCACCGGACCAGTCAGCGGTAATGACAGCTTCCATATCACACTATACACATGCTTTGCCTTCCGCTTCTGCTACTCAACTGGTGGAATATTAGAAAGCTATGGGTGCAATTGGTAAAAAGGTTTACTTAAACAATGCTCTCCACTTGCATTAAGCAAACATAGATGTGGCCTTTGGAACCTGCCAACTGTGCCTATCGAAGGACATCACTAAGTATGCAGGAGACCTGAAGATAAAAAGGAAACCATTTCTGCTAGGAATATCGGATGCCAAATGTGTGGCAGTGAACCTCCTAGAGTCATCAGTAGGGAATGTGGCCACCACAGTTTTGGGTATGTGTTTGGGCCTTGACTTAAGGTGTGGAGTTTGGCTTGAATAAACTAACGTTTCCTGCATTTTGGGAATGGGCTTTAAGGACTTAACCTTTGACAGCACTCGATTCTTCTTACCTGGCAAAAGACAAACACTCTTGCATTCAAATCATTGTCGTATATAAGCGTGGAATTGCTAGAAAAGTCTACCATGAATCCGAAATCTGCCCGGGGGTGCGCCTTCCAAGATTTCAGAGGGTTTTGATGAAGGTTTGAAAAGCTAGGAGGGACTCCTCCTCATCTTCCGCTCAACCCCAAAAGAAAAAGAGAATTAAATAAACTATTGTTCCTCCTCCTCAAGGCCCTCTGCCAAAAAGCAGAATAAGTGAAGATTTGCATTTCAGAGAGCATACTTTCCCAGGGGAAGAGTTGATATCTACATTTCTAGAAACCTGGCAGCACATTACTCAGAAAATGTGAGTCGTCCGAGTAGTGAGGTTGGATTTCCCCTCCCCCTTCCGCCCACTCCACATCCTCCCTTCCCCAACAACTTTCATTGAACCTGGTTCCAGAAATGATTAAGTTGCTGGAGATGAGCAAAGTGGTGTGTGAGAAACCAAAGGGTGTCTCACCTACTAGTTCGTGGGGATCTTTCTGTCAGGTGACCAGGGCACGGTCATCGCCTTTGGATCCAGACCCTGGGGTTGGACCAGTGCGAGAGGATCACCTGGGTCAGGAATCTTCAGGGTGAGACGACTGATGACAAGACACGATATTCCCCCCTTTCCCATACCCATGACCTCTCCTATTTCATAGGATTCTCTGATGTCCCAACTCCCACCCGCCCCCGCCCCCTTTCCACACAAACATTGGGCCAAGGAAGAGGGCGACTGAGAGCAACATTGCTTACCATAACACATCCCATTGGACATGTCCCATTAATCGGGTCAGGCAAAGTCAAGCACTTGACTTTAATCACATACATCTGATACCCATTAGCTCTCTCCACACAGATAAAAGGTGGAACATAGAGACACACTGAGCAAGGTGGAGCACAAGAAGCAGCAGAACTTCTGGGGCGTAGGCGAACCTACTGGAGCAGAGCGACGGATCGAGGGACGAAACCCAAGGGTGATGGAAGCCAGGAGTTCCTTGCAGGAAGTCCCTGCCTCCAGAAAATTGTAAGATACGTGGAGAAGGCCAAATTCCAGACAAGAAAACTGCGTTGTGTTTCAAAGGCACCTGCAACCCTCTGGTGAACAACAAAGTTGGGGAGGCCAAGCCAAGCCGGTGGTATTAACCTTGACTTGTGAATTAAAAGACACAGACAAGAAAGGAATGCACACAGCCGGTGAGTTGGTGAGCAGCCTGAAAGACCTTTGTGTGTTAAAGGAAGATTGAAGTTGCAAAAGTATATCGCACAATTGAAGGCTTCACACGTGCAAAGGAGACATGAAGAAAGACAGACCTGTGGTGAACTTTCAATTACTGATAACTGAGAAGCCAGTGATGCAGAGTAGCAGAGCGGTCCGGCAAAACGAAGTAGCCCACTCAAGTCTCTGAGAAAGGTGAAATTTTTTATTAAAAAGCAACCAAGTGAATGAACTTTAAAGAGCGTGATGATCAAGAGTGTCCCTGGAAAAAAGGGGAAGTAAAAAGTGAATATTGAACTATTGTGCTTAGTAGGTGGAACTCCATAGACCAAAAAACACTTGGGCCAATAACACGAGTGCGAGTTGAAGGGAAAGTTTAAGTGGTCCTGCGGAGGTCGATTGTAAAAGCCTCGCACATTTGAAAGTCTTTGACATCAGGAAAAGGTCAGAGCCCCACTGAGGGAGACCGAAAGTGAAGTGTGATAAGTTAGGGGAAGGGACCCCTAACAAAGGTGAATAAAGATTGGGGAAGGGAACCCCAGCAAGTGCTGTCAGTATATGTTGACGTCCGAACCCGACTGAGGGAGGCGTATGTGAACTTTTTACTTTGAAAGGTCTGAGCCCGATCGAGGGAGGCCTACTTAAACCTTTGACTGAACTATGAACCCTTTTTTTGAACTGTGCGCAAACTTTTGTTAACGATGGAAAAGTGACTTTACCATGGCAGGCCAGGCGGGCCTCGATCCATGACTTGAACTACTTTGTTTTGAGAACCTGAGCCCAGTGTGTTATCCTCTCTACGGGGACCGCCTTACTCCGTGCTGTCCAGCAAACGGAGGAGAGCTGATTCACCCACTTTGATTCTTAATAATTTTCCAACTGATTTTCTTTGCATACATATTTCCCTTTACACACATTTTGTATAAGAGATAGGGCAGGTATTAGGTTTTTTAGTATAAGCCATTTTGATTTGACAGACTGACTAGGACTTTGTTTTCTTTATTATTTGGTGGTAGAGACTACTCCCATCTTAGCCATAGGGCATAGTAGGGTTTTTCCAAACCCGAGACTCAAATAAAGGTTTTACAAAATGTACCTTTTGTGTCAGTGTCATACTTGTGATACCATGCCTCCCTTACAGGTACTGGTATCACAGTTGGAGACGCAAAAAGGGTTCTCTTTCAGGGTCTTCATGGCTCTGAAGAAAGACAAAGCAGACGATTTTAGGTTTTTTGCTTACGGAACGGCTAGCCCCTACTCGCTTGGGAACGGGGCTATGACTTACAATTACAAGAGGTTGTTCCCAATGGGAATTACTTGAAGCAGGAAATTGGACAAACTACTTCAACAATTATATTAATGTAAAAATGTTTGGCAATCGCAACTCCTCAACCAACATACTGCATAAATCACTAGTAGCAAAAATGTTTAAAAATAATGTAGTCTATAAGCATGTTATTTCTCCAATTATAATCAACAGATATTTTCTTTTCAATCATACATATATAGGGAGGAAACAAAAGTGTCAAAGTGTACATTACAGTAAATCTGAAACAAACCAGAGACAAAAACAACAAGAATTTGAAAAATACAATGCAATGTATGCATGTACAGTTGGGCGGTTCGCAGTTCCGCATAGGGAAAGTTAGCTTATGTAGTTTAATTAACAGAATCAACTACACAAGGGTTGCCGGTGGAGCTAGGAGCCCCCCATTTAGATACATCTAGATAACAATATCAGTCTGATCTGACTGGTAAATAATGCAGACTGGTAAACCCTAAGCAAACACCAAGGGCCCATGAACATCTTTGGAGGAAAAACTCCTCCACTACTCACAAAGAAGCCTTCCTCTCTGTTGCCAAAACTTACAAAGCTGCCATCATAACCACTAAATCCTCCATTTACAACACCAGAATAAGTGAGGCCAGCTTAAACACTAAGGAGCTCTTTAAAATCTTCAAAGAACTTGGAACCCCAGCACGCCCTGTTGTCGGCTTCCCTAATTACAAATCTGGTGCAACCCAGTCCAATCAGCACTGTAAGGACCTCATGGTGGCAACAGTAAAGACAGACATAAGTGATCACAGTTCAAGGGTGTTTATTAAAGTGTAGAAATGGGTGAAAAAAATTCCCAATCTAAACCTGAACCTAAGATGGGAGCATGCTACTAAACAGGCAGTCCTAGTGGCGTCTTGTCAAATAAAAAGGGCCAATGCTAAAAAAATAAAAAAATAAAAAAAAAAGATTGGCAATTCTTACCCTAATAACAAAATAGTGTGCGATAATGTTCATCAGAAAAGGGAGAAGTGTTGACAAAATGATAAGTCAGGATTGTATAACTGGTGTCTCCCATCCCCAAATGTTTTAGCACGGGACAAGGCGGGACTCTCGACCACAGCACACTCCTGGGCTTCTCCAGCACGAGCTTACAATTAGTTTCCAAATGATCACGGCCTTCTGTGCCCAAGTCTCTTTTACACCAAGTCTCTTGCCTCAGCGTACCTGATGTACCATTAACAACAAACAAAAAGTTCCTTTCGGCATTCTTCTCTTCAGGTGATTTCCTTTCACCCGTGGATCCCCCTCAACCGGGCTCCGATCCTTTTTGTAACCTTGGCTTTCCTCAGTCGGGTTCACTACAGAGCCTTCCATTCAAGATCTCAGCAATTGGTAACATTCAAGAGTCTTATTGTCTTTTCAAACAACAGTTCCTTGTTGCCATCCTTCAGCCGGGTTCACGCCTGACAACACAATGTTTACGGGTTGTTACGCTTTGCTCTCCTTCGCTGGCATCCCGCAGCCGGGTTCACACTTGCCAGTTTAACACAGTTCACTTATTCATGATGCCTTGCGGGATTCACTTCCCTTAGCTTTTCTAGCCCCCAGTCAGGCTTTGCACATTTATCGTTCATACAGCTTTTTCCCTTAGCTAGGCGTACACGCCTGTTTCACGCTGTCACAACTTTGGTAATGGGTTAAGGACGTTGGCTAGTACAAGGGATTTTGGCTCGACCCTCGTATGACCACCTTAACTCTTTGTCAGCCTTTTCTACAGCCTCTTGTTCCTATGTTATTCACAAGAAAAGGGGTCCCACCTGAGTCTTTCGAATGGACGCCCAGATGGTGCTGCACCACTCTGCAGCTGGTCTTTCCCTTGATTTTAAAGGTTCAGTAGTACACAAGTTCTTTGTTCATAACAAGTTGCTGTTTGCAACCTTTGCTCAACACAGTCCGGTTATCTATCGGTTCTCCCACCGACTCACCGGCTGTGCTGACCTCCTTGTTGTTTCTTGTCTCTGGAGTCAAGGACGGTACAACGGTAGCAAGTACTCTCCCTGCCTCGGTTATCAGTGCAGGAGGGTCCTGTGCAGCACTGACATCAGTAACACCACACGTGTCAGCTGTAGTTCCCGGTATTATGATTCCTTTCATGGAGGCTTTGCGGGCTCGGGTCGAAAAGGGCAAGGGTACTTCCCTCCTTGTTTTCTTTTCTGGTCCCTCCGGCTTTCTTCTCCGTTTGAACTGCCGTCCTGTAATAGCTGCTTCCTCGTGCGTTTCTCCTTGCTCAAAGTGTGCTCTCGTGCTCTGCCTTTTATCCCTTTGGGGAAGGGAAAGGGCTGTCAGGTGTGTGTAGTTATGGTCAATTTCCTGACCCTTGTGTTGGGACATGTCAGGTAAACGGCTCTGGTGTTAGTCTGTTGTCTTTCTGTAAGAAAGTGCTTGTGTTGGAAAAGGGGGGGTAGAGCTTCTAAGTAGGACTTGATGGGAAAAGAGTATTATAAGGAAGGGGGTACCGCGTCTCACCCTTCAATGTCCAACTTCCACTCCCCAAAAACGCCTCATCCAGGTGATCCTCACCGACTGGTCCACCCCCCAGGAACTGGATCCCATCGCGATGGCCCTGTCGTGGCCACCTGGATGACAGATCTCCTGGGACTAGCGGATGAGACCCCTTCAGGCTTCTCACAGCACTGACTAACAAATCCACCAAGCTGAGAATCCTCAAGAAAACATTGCTATCTGCCAAAGATGCCTCTCCCACTCTCCCAGAGGAATCCCCTCATATTACCCTTCCCCCAAGTCGCTCTCTCTAATGCCCTCTCAATCGTCCAACACCTAAAACCTTCAAACTACAAGGGCAACCTCTTTCCATCCGACATCATCAAAATGTGCACTGAGTCCCTGGAACCCATCATATCCAAATGTATAAATGACTCCTTTGACTCTAGTTCTGTCCCCCTAGCCATCAATGTAGCCTGAGTCACCCCCTTACTCAAGAAACCCTCCCTTGATCCCACCCCATCACTACAGTACCTTACCTCCTCAAAATTGTAGACTGCACTGCATATACCCAACTCCAAGCTCACCTAGAAAGCCACTGCCTTCTGCGCTCTCGCCAGTCTGGCTCAAACCTAGGCACAGTACAGAGGCCGCCCTCGACCTCAAGATCCAGCTCAATGGTATTTGCGACTCTGGAGAACTCGCCACCCTTCTCCTTCTCGACCTCTCTGCTGCTTTTGATCTTGTCGACCATGACATTCTGTGCCAACACCTTTGAACAAAATTCAACTTTTCTAATGAAGCCGCCAGTTGGATAAAATCCTTTCTCAGTGAGCGATCCTCTAGGGTCTTCGCTGGCTAGGATGCCGCTGACCCCATTCCTGTGCCCTGTGGTGTCCCTCAAGTGTCCTGCATCTCACCCACATTGTACAACATGTACACAAAACCCCTGTTCAACCACCTTGACAATCTTGGGATCCTGTACACAAACTTTGCAGACGACACTCAAATCCTGCAAAAAACTCACTGGGAACCACGCACGCCACTGACTCCGCTAACATCAATCAAGTATACAGCATCATTCAGGCCTGGATGGCTAAATACCATTTGTGCACGAATGGTGACAAAACAGAGCTACTCATAGTAGGATCCCTGTGTTGGCATCTTTTTCCATAGATGCTAACCCTACCGTCGTCTCAAGCCAGGTGAAAACCCTGGGCGTCTACTTAGATGCCAAAGCATCTATGCACAAACACGTTAAGGCCCTCGCCTCCTCAGCAGCTTACACTACTAAGATCATCAGCCGCAGCAGAACATTTCTATCCACTGACAATTGCCTCACCCTTACTATGTCCATCATTGGCAGAACTTTGGATTATTGTAATGCCATTCTTGCAGGAACCTCTGCCAAAAATGTTTTCAAACTCCACCTGATTTAAAACAATGCTCTCCAGGCCGGCTGGAGCCTATAACGATCTGACATATTTCTCATGCTAGATAGGAGGCCCATTAGCTGCCAATCAAAGCCTGCATCGAGTTCAAGATCCTTTCTATAATACACAGATGCGTCCACAATGTTGCACCTGCCTTTTTGAACCAGCGCATGTCCAAAAGATTGAATAATTGCTGCCTGCCCTCCTCAGCCCCCCTGACCTTAGCCATCCCCAGATTCACTAGGAAAAGAGCAATGGGAGCCAGCTTCAGTGTCATAGCCCCCACCTTATAGAACACCCTCCCCCTCATGATGATTCATCATACCTTATCTTCAGAGAAAGACTAAAAACCTGGCTGTTCGATAAATACGACTAGTCTGATTATGGGTGACCTCCCTGATCTCAGCCCTCCTTGCCTGACTTTTGTATAATCCTATGTTCTGTATCTTATTTGTTTCCATTCACTAAGTTGTACCAGCGCTGTAATGCAGGCTTTGGGCATTGTCAATAAATGCAATAAATAAATAAACAGTGGTTTGTATAGTCCATTTGCAAAACATTGGCTGAAGGAATTAGCTTGCAAGGTCAACGTATACCATACGTTTCAGTGAGAGATTTTATGATCTGCCTTCATCAGAACCAATTCCTCGACTGACCCATGAGTCAAGGCTTGAGGGAAACACTGCTATGTAGGCCAGGTTTCGCATTCAGTTCTTTAGAACCCCAGTAGGTGGTCACATGTGCTGAATGTGTTTTCATAGAGAAATCCAGCCCTCCGAGGGAATATTGTATAGAGCATCTAAACCTGAGAAATCAATGTTGGGAAAAGATTGAGAGTGCTTCTCCACGCATGACGCACATTTGCAAATCCAACTCTATAATGAAGACATTTACTCTCCTGCTAAAACGTATGATGTACGTCGACCCTGCAAGCTAGATTCCTTCAGCCAATGTTTTGCAAATGGACTATGCAAACCACTGTTTACCAGTCGCCATTGTTTACCTGATCAGACTGATATTGTTAGCTAGATGTATCTAAATTGGGGACTTCTAGCTCCCATCTACAATCCTTGTGTAGTTGATTCTATTGATTAGACTCCATTAGCTAACTTCCCCTATGTGGAACTGTGAACCGCCCAACTGCATATGCATAGATTGCGTGTTGTTTTTCAAATTCTTGTTGTTGTTTTTGTCTCTGGTTTATTTCAGATTTACTTTAATGTACACTTTGACACTTTTGTTTCCTCACTAAATATGCATGATTGAAAAGAAAATATCTGATGGTCATAATTGAAGAAATAATATGCTTATAGAATACATTATTTTGAAACATTTTTGGTACTACTGACTTATGCAGTATGTTGGTTGATGAATTACAATTGGCAAAAAATGACATATTCATATGATTGTTGAAGTAGTTTGCCCAATATACTGTTTCAAGTAATTCTCATCAGGAACAAGCTCTTGTAATTCTTGACTTTTTTTTACATTTGTCAGATTTCAACTTCTGCCTCCCGAAAGGATAATTTAAGATGGTCACACCAGTGCAGATCCACTGTGCTCTAGCACGGAGATAGGCTTTGTGTGATACATTTTCAGGATGCCTACCGTTGCACCCCGATTTGGCCTCTGTTCTATACAAGGGTCTTACCAAAGTCATGGTGGCTGGCACAGACTTATATCAAGGCAGAGTTCACATTTGTAAGACTTATATCAAAGCAGCATTCACATGTATATGTATTAGACATCTGGACCAGAACGCCAGCAAATTCCTTTCCTCCCTTCAGCGGATGCTGGTCCTGTGTTCACCCTGGGCATCTTAGTCATTGCCTGGAAATAAATCCCTACTCAATACCTTTCTTACATCTGCCTCCTAAGGTATACATATGTGAGGAATACCCCCCCACCCCCCAAAGAGAGAATCAACTCCCTCTATCACCTGATTGATATTAGTGGTGTTGGCTGTAACTCAAGCTCACACATTGCAGAAGAAGTTGGGCCATGATGACCTGATGTATTCTGAAGGGCCTTATGCAAGACTTTTAATGAAGAACACAGAACTGCAGTAAGACGTCAACAGTAATCGGGGGAAAAAGACCCTCACTTCTATATGTTCTTCGTACCAAAACATATTCAAGATGACATTCATTAATGGATGAAGAAGGGCAATGAGATTGCTGGATCCTTACATTCTTGCAGCAGGTTCCATAGGTTTCTGTCTCTGCGGATTCTTGCTAGAAGGATGTGGAGCCACGGTGTTTCCCCTTCAGATTCACAATCTTTGGACTCCCATGGATTGTGTCAAACACATAAACATTCTAGAGTTCAAGGCTGTCTTTCTGTTCCTCAAGTCGTTTATTTCTTCTGTACGGAACATGGAGGTAATCCTTCTAAGGGACAATACTACAGCCATGTTTTACTTGAACAAACAAGGTGGTACAAGATTTCCTTAGCTCTGCAGGCTAGACCAGGTCATCTTGACATGGGCTATTCAGCTGGTGAGTTTTACGTGATCTCATGTCTAGTGGGATGACTCAACACTCAAGCAGATCGTCTGACCAGGCTCAATTGAGCACCCAATGAGTAGGAACTATCAGCACTCGTTTTCCAACAAGACTTTCAACAATGGGGTTGGCCTACAGTAAACCTCTTTGCAGCTCAGAACAACAAGAAAGGCCCTGAGAATACTTTTGGAGAAGAAAGGAGAAAGCTCCCCGGGAGAGGCCTTCTTTCTGAACCGAAGGGCAGATTCGTCTTGCCTTTGCTTCCCTTCCCCTGACTCACAAAGTAATTCAAAGGATTCACCAATCTCAAAGCTGCTGGCTGATGCTCTGAACCACGGCATGGCCCCACAGATTCTGGTAAACTGATTACCAGGACCTTGCTATCCAGCACCTATAACATTGTTTAATCAGTTTACTGGACTTGATGTCATACAGCAAATGATACTCTTGTCATACATGATTGCGACTACAATCTATTTTAATTTCCACATAACTAGAAGCGAGTATTCATAGTCATTCATCAATGTCCACCCCCTAAATTCCCAACTCAATTGTCACCTTAAATAGGTGATGACCATTCAATCTAAGGAGACACATACAGCAGGGATAAGCTGCTAATATAAAAGCCAAGTACTTTGCAACCTTTCAGGAATAAATAAGAACAATACATGTGGACAAGTGTAACAGGCAGGAACACTGCTCCTGCTCATGGTGGTTTACCATATGACAGATAATATAAGGACAGTCTCAGTAAATTGCAGGCCATTTTGACATCTGTGCCACCTGTATCTCCACCAATTCTATTTTGGTGCCAAACACTAGTTTCAACCTTTTCAATTCCTCCAGCCATGTGTCTACCCTCTGGCCACACTTATCCTTCCACCACATTGCAATTCTGCGTCTAGCTATGATTTCTGTCAAGTCAATAGATTTTGTAATGTGTTTTGGGGCTTTCCTCTTGGGGTACAATGCAGCAAGCAGGTATCTAACTTTGAGCCATAATCTACCACTTTCATCTCCTTCAGATTGAAATACACAACCTACAGGAAGTCTGGTACCACTGGGCAAATCCAGACTACATGTATTATGTCTGCATTAAAACAGTTACATTGACTGCAGAACAATGACTGTTTGGAAAATAAATCAGAAATCCTGGACAGGGTTGGTAAAGTTAGATGCCATTTGTTAAATTGTACCAGTTTCAGAATATATAGTAGTGCACACATCGATTTTGCTTCATCGAAATGTTTACCCATGTTGTGCTCCTAATAATTTCTGACCTTGAGGTCATAAATATGTGCAAGTGTAACAAGCGGCTAGTAAATTTGTGAAACCACTTTGGGCCTCACAGCTACATCCTACAGTGTGGCTAACGGTGCATCAGATCCTTGTTCCCTCAGGGACAAGGGCCAGTACGTTAAAGTGGTGTATTGGAAAAACTGATGCATCGGGTGATCAAAATGGTTCATAAGCTAAATGGCAACAAAACGACCTGCACAGAAATGTCCCCAAATCGATAGCCCCCTTGGCTCCCTTATTGTCTGCTTAAGACTTAAATTATCTGGGCTCGTTGCTAAATTCAACACAGTACTTTGGTAGAGTATGGATATCCAGACCTAAACATGTGTGTACACTGTCCCATACTACCCTGTTTCAGAAGCATCTGTGAGTTCATGAGCTGCACAAGATCTGGCCATAGGATCTCCTTCATACTGTGTAGGGAGATTTGTCATTTTTAGAAGTAGTTTCTGAATTTCCTTTTGGAAAGCTACTGTGCTACAAAATACAATTGCACCGCCAGATAATAAAGCTCATAATACAGGACCCGGAGTGCATCTTTTTCATAAGGTCTACACAATGCCATCAAGCCAACTTTCTGCCTGCTTGCAACCCACAAAAAAAGTCTCTTATCATAGTATTATAACATTTCCTGGAAATGTTAAAAGTAATGTTAGGGAAAGAATCGAGCAATCTGGCCAGGATCTCTGGCCAGGATCATTCTCTTGGCTAATGCCACTCTGCCATAAGCAAGAGTAGTATTTTCCAGAAACCAAACAAATTCAATATAATATTTTAAGCCTTCATCGTGTTATTTTGATGAGTGCTGTAAGGGTGCAAAAATATGATTTTGACACAATGGTGGTATGGTGATTGGCAAACACTTTTATTCAAGCAAAAGAAAGAGCGAACCTATCCCTCCCTAACTTTTAAAGGAGCTAAGGAGTCGGTCGGGATGTCCAAGCAAATAGTCAACTGTGGTGTCAAAATGCCCAGGTCTATACCTCACATTTGTAACTAATAAGAAAAGGTTAGTGGATCTTCTTGGTCCAAAAGAATGACTCCTTTCTTCTGGACAATGAGCCACAGTTCCAATCGGAGGGGGTATTTCAGCTGTGAGAATGACTCTCTTCTCCAGGTTTCAGTTCCTTTCAGAGGAAACAAAGTTACAGCTTGTTGTGCTGTAAGGTTTCAGTTCTGATGCAAAAGAAAAAGTTGCAACTCAAACATCAGTCCTTATTTTGGTTCTCAATGTCCTCACAGTGCCCAGGTAATGACGTCCTTCCGCTGGCCTTCTTTTGATTGGTTTCATGATACACAATCTTCAGGGAAGACACCAGGAGGTATTGTTTCCTTCTCCTGAGGTCTCCTGGCTTTACAGTTCACAAGGGCTGGGCGGAGTGACTCCCTTCTCCCAAGCCCTTCTTACACTTTCTCAGTTCAGTATTATTAGGTTGGATACCGACCTTCCCCTGGCTTGTTTTGCACTTCAAAAGTTTACAATTCACATGAGCTCCCAATCTTTCTGGTGCGGGTCACAGACCTGTGTATTCCTCTTGACTTGGTGCATTAGTCTTGGTTTGCTATCCTGCCAGGTAATGTGACAATGAAGATGACTTGGTTTGATCTTCATAAAGGGTGCAGGTCCCAGACCAGTGGGATTCTCTTCTTTTGGTTCAATACAGGTCTTCCTACACAGGCTTCCCTTATTCCCCAGTATCATAGCTCCAGCATCTGCCAGTGCCCTCTGGTACCCCTTCCAGCCACCCCAGTATCCCAATTACCTTTAGGGTCAATACCGTCTCAGCCCGGTTGTTCTCAGGTTTCTACGCCTTCTGTTTCAAACGTCTGTAGGCTCCTCCTCTCTTCTGGTGTGCTGCGGTGTCTGCGCTGCACTTGCAGATAATCAGTGGGTGTGTCGTCCTGCGATCATGTAGTCCTTCTGCTCAGCTCCCCTGGATGTTCGCAGCTTTGCTTTGCCTGATGGTCCTTCCACGTTGGACCAGGTAAGAGTCTCTGCATGCACTGTAAACTCTCCTGTAGCTGCTTTGGTTCTCTGCCGAGTGTTCCCCATACTCGTGGTTCCTCCAGAGAGGACTTCTCTCTTCTGTCTCGCGGTTCCTCCATGAAGGGGTTCTCGCTCCTTCCTGGTTTCCCGCTTCATTTTTAAATGGGTTCTGCCCAGTCAGGTTTTGCGGAACAACTCATGTTCTCATGTGTGCTCTCTATTCTTCTGCATTTCTTCCTCGTCCCAATACTGCTCTTTAGGTCTTCCAGGGAGTCAGTTGGTCTCTTCCTTGTCTCATATTTAAGGGATACATGTTCACAGTACTTAATATATCGGTGGTATGGCTAAGACATAAATGAACACTACGGAAAGTGTTGTTGGAAGGGGGTAGGAAGGTGTGTTAGGGTTAGGCAGGATATGGGGATACCATGTTCTCTCCCAAGGTTGTCACAAATCCCATAGGGCGCTTCCCTCTCCATGATATCCACCCACTGAGTACCACCCCAAGGGGGACTATCCGGAAATGGCCTCACCACCCTGGCCTGATGGGAAGGGGCTCCCACTAGGGGAGAAGTGACAACATCCAGGGATACATCACAGTACCCAACGCAGTATGATGTATTTCTATGCCCAGATATAAAAGACAACATAGACCACCTCAAAGGTAGTGTGGGTATCTCCCAAGCTTTCTAACTATCAAAGATGCCAAGGGAAACCATCAGGATTCATCCCAGTTGATGTTGATGTTGATGCCGGATAATTGACCAGAATTCTCAAACCTTGAGGATATCGGGCAAATCTCTACCAGGGTCCCCAATATATATTATGTCATCCGCATACATGGCTATAAGATATCTTGTGCCTCCAACTGACTCTACTGCATCTGCAAGCTCTCCTCCAAGTAGGACAGATATTGTCTCTAGTGCTTTTGCGAACAGTATCGGCAACAGTGGGCTGCCCTGCCTGTTGCTAGAGACTCTCTCCCAGGACTTTGATATATTTAGTCGTGTCTTGACTCTAGCCACAGATCAGTATAAAGGAGTCTAACTCCTCTCAGAAAACCATCTCCTACTCCAAACCTATCCAAAGTCACGAATAGCCATTCTCAGCCCACTGAGTCAAACACTTTAACATTGTAAACAGAAGCAGCTGCAAGAAGTGCAAGAAGCAATTTCGTTATGTGTCATCATGTGTGGTTTGAGCTATGGTGCACACTGCATAGGTTATGCAAACAGTTTGTGATGGGGATAAAGTCTGTTTGATCAGGATGAACGAGTGACGTAATTAACCCTTGTAGTTTCTTTGCCAGTATTGTGCTAAGAATTTTAACATATGACAGTGGCCTAGAAGAAATGCATGTAACTAGGTCTTTTGCAGCCTTTGATATAGGTACGAAGATGGCCTCCCTCCTAGTTTGAGGGAGTGTTTGCTGAGTGTTGAGCGCTACAGGGGACCCCCGTTGCAGTGACTGTTTCAGAGAGTCTATTCTTGCTCTCTATCGATTCATCCGTCCTACTTTTCCTTGATAACACCCACTCCAGAGCATCGCAGAGTGTTTGCTGAGTGTTTATGGAAGTGAGAGCCTGTGAGCCGGAAAGAAGAGTGGAGCGCAGAGGAGTCTCATAGAGCCGGAACAGGACCAAAGAGGACTCCAACTCACCCAGTGGTAGGTAGGTCTACATTCAAAGGCTTCTGTTCATAAGCTTGCCCCTGCCATAGTGGAAAATCAGAGACCTGCTATGCCTTGTCCCTCGTCCCCCAAAAAGAACGGGGACAGACATTTATAGCCCCCATGTGTGCAGTATTGCAGCCTGTGGAGTCTGTAAATCACCCTCGGGATATGCCACAAGCCAACCCGGCCTCCATAAACAGGCTCGAAGAAGTAGGAACGCCGCAGTCCAAGAGGCTTGAAAGCCTGGAAGACTGGCGATCCCAAGAACCGAGTGACCCATTTTTGTCAGGACTTCAAACTCTGACACTTTGTGAAAGTCTAACATCGGTGCCTAGGTCAAGTCTCCTCCCTCCTCCAGCAGTAAGTCAAAGGATAAGCAAACAGTTGACCCCCGGATAACAAAGAGAAGCCACTCATTCTCCGAGCTGGGGATGCTAAAATGGCATTTAATTTCAAACCGTCTGTTTTGCAAGATGTTGCCCCTCGATCAGTGCATTCAAATGAAAAGGCAACTTGCGTGAAGTTAGCACTTCCTAGAGTGAAGTCCTCGATCCAGGAAGTGACATGGGCCACCAGTAAAGTCTGGGGCGACCCTTCTGACGAAGACCTGCTGTGTTACGGAATGTTCTCAAGTCCAAATAAAGCGCCCCCCCTCACTCCTTTAGTGAACCCGACGGAACCCCTCTTGAATCACATCTTTACAGACCTACAACAAGGCGAGGTCTCTAATCTGAACACAACACATAAGGGGGCAGCTGTAACATGTCAGTCTTATCAACAGATCAAATATTAGAAGAGCCTTTAAGAATTGAACAGTTTTCAAAATCTTAAACAGTTACATATCCATATGATGGTAATTCCTCAGAGAGCCCTGAGATCCATCTTGGAATCTGTGGCGATCCCAGAAATGCAAGCTGCCAATCCATCTAACGTAGCCGTACTCCGAGATCTAAAATCAATGACCTCACGAGGGGCTACCGTCAGGGCAGTTAGTGAGTAAAGAAGACTTTTTGTCAGACTACGGACTTGGACAAGAGGCTGAGGGGGCCTCTTGTGACAACCAGGGTTCCTGTTCCAACAAGAGAACACTGTTTAAAGAGACTGAAGACAATGCATTACAGGCAGCCTGCATTAAAAAAGAAATTGCGCAACTAGCATTGCGCCTATGTCAAGATCCAACTCCCAGAAGGATCTTCCCGAATACCGGGAAAAAAATGAAGACGTCGAGAATGCGCGAATGCAAATATTTTGACAAACATCTCAGTCGGATCAGCGTGAGCAGTTTGTTCCTATGTGCTCAGTGTCGTAGGTTCTGCGACTGACTCATTCAACCAGTGAAGATGACTTCTCAGACCCTGAGCTTACTGAAGTCTCCGATCTGTAGCAGCAGCTTCAGTCGACAGTGAAAACAGACGAACAACCTAGAGCAAAAAATCAGAAGCAAATGCCAGAAGATCCAGTTTGCCAGCCTGCATGGGTGACGGGCCTTCATACTTCGATACCCTCAATAGTCACCATACCCCTAGCACCCTATCTAAAACTATATGAGACATTGTGCGAAAATTACAAGGATCAAACCGCTCTAATCGCACTCATGAACTCAAAGATGGTCTATGTGGAATCTATTAGAGAGAAGAAAGGAAGAGAAAAAGAGGTGGAGGGAGTCATCTTAAAATCCCTGATTGATCTTGTTACAAGATTCTTAAACAGACAAGTGCATCTTTCTGGAGGGAGTCAGAGAAATCGCCTCCAGGTCTAAATGTCAAGAGATTCCACAAGAAAATTGGCATATAAATTTAAATGAGGAGGGAGAGAGAGGTGAAGAAGTCTGTAGCACATCCCCTGATTTACCAGTTATGGTAAGGGAACCCCCTGAAGGTGGTGAGAGTATTATACAGGAAGCAGGTCCGGAAACCGGCTCTCCGGAAAGACCTCAATGGAAGACAACGATGACCAGAGCAATCAAAGTAGTAAGGGTCCGAATACATAATGAATGTGATAAACTTGATAATATGGAGAAATTTAAAATAGGGACGTCCAATGAACTTGCAGACCAGAATACTTGTAGCAGAAATCCCTTCTACATTTTGTATCAAACCCGAATAAAAGGAACCGGTAGCTGCACAAGTGGACCAGGGAAACAAGTAAAGAAATCTAAACATGTGAAAAAAACAACACAAGGAAAGCAATGCAGCTCCCGAAACTTCTTGAGAAACCTGAAAATCCAAACCACTGAAAAATCTAACGGAATTGACATGAAAAGAGAAAAGGCAGGCCCTTCTGGCCAGAAGGGAATAAATCTACAGCCTGAGACTCACCTTAAGAATCGAACAACCAACTCCAAACAAGATGAATTGGAAGACAATGTGATGGATTTGATGGATCGGTCTGTCTATGAAGATGAGGAATCATCCAAAAAGGAGTAGTATTTGAGGGTAGTCAAAGCAATACCTGCTCAGGAGTCATCTGAACAAAGTCTTGCTACTTCCACTGAGCCAAACACCCTCTCACCCTTTCTCAACTTGTCAGAAAGAAGAGAAAAATTAAAGTCATGTAAAGCCTCCGATGAAGGCCCCCCAAACAAACAACCATCATGAATTAATTGCTTTCAAAGTCAAACCTTGATCGTCTTTCTGTGCGACCAAAGAAGACCTGTTGGGATGGACTAAGTAAAAGCCAACAGGATCTTAGGAGAGCAAATGGCAATGGAGTGAGTAGAATGAACTTCTAATGGGATTCTAGGTTAACAATTACTTTGGAAAGAATACTTGAAGCAGCCGATGGTCTGATTCTAAATAGATCTAACATAATGACCCTGTTATATCACATACCAAACCTTAGAGTGGTTAATACTGATGACATCAAGATCGTCGACTTCCCGGACGAAAGAGTCAATGGCAAAGTAAATCTACTCATGAGCACCGCCTCTCTGACCTTGTTAATTCTTGACACAAACGATGGTCTCTGATCCTTGAGTTTTGATCTGAGAATAAGTCAAAACACAAGAGAACGATGGTTGGAGAAGGCTGCAAAGATTAACAACAAACCAAAGGAACCGAAGGGATCCTGTTGGGTCAGGAGCGGCCAGACACCTCACAGGGCCAGTAGAACTGAAAACTCGCCCCCACCGCTGTCACACAAAGGAACATTCACACTAAGCCAGATCAAGAGCACTATACGAGGAAGGGAGGTGAAGGGGAATGAGTCATGACCATATTAAAACTACACCATCACCTGATAGGGAATCTTGAAGTTGGCTGGCAGGGGCTCTAGCCGCAAAATCTTATGATTAGGGCCTGAAGAAGAGAGGGCAGAGAAATCTGGAGATCGGGAGGTGGAACACCAGAGGATTTACGCATTTGTCTAATGAGCTAGACCCGGTAATATCAAAATTAAATATAATATTCATCCAGGAATCGTGGCTAAGAGAGACCGCGAGTTTTGATGGCTATTCAGTGCATCTGAACCCAGCCAAAAGAGGTAAAACTGGCAGACCTTCTTCCGGCCTCCTAGTAATAATCAGAAATGGACTTAATCTGACGGTCCTGCAGACCATTAACCCAAACTCATATGCACAGATCTTGCTTATACACCTGGGAAAAAAGGCATGAACGATAACTAGCTGGAAAAAAAGGCATGAAAAACAACGACCTTCCTACTTCTGTTCAACTTGTGTTGGAATCCAGAAGTTCAGGAGGGTGCTACATTTGTGGACTTAGTGACTCACTGGATCAACAAAATATATTTGGATCAGATGAAAATCCGATTAGTGATCTGTGGTGACCTTAATTTGAATTGCCTCCCTGGAGAGCAGGGTGCAGTAGGAGGCACAACAACAATAAATGGCCCAAAATTCCGTAGAGGGTGCGAATGGCTGGAAGAGATGGAGTTGAGGGTCCACCCGTTGAATGGAACCATCAAGGCGGACATCCCAGCCGCAGCCACCTGGTCAAATGGAACCATAAAAACAATGTTGGACTACTTCTTTGTATCAGGAAATCTCCTATCCTATATAAGCACTCTAACTGTACATCCGCTATCGTACAGTGATCACGATCCAATAATAATGTCATTATCGGGAATGATTCAAGAAAATACCTCAAGATGGAAAGAAAGGGTTGAATTAGGAGGAGGAAAAATAGATTTCATCTATTACCAAAATACATCCCTTCTATAACAAAAAATCTACTCGCATGGCAAAACTGTGAACCAGAAGATGTGAAATATGAGAAAGCTCTGTTACCTTTTAGAGAATTTAAATCCAAAAACCTAAAGCTGTTTCATAAACCAATCCATGTTTATGACAAGGGCGTAAAACAAAAATAAATTCTCAGAAGGCTCTTCGAGAGCTACAAAAATCAGTGCTATCTAACAAAAAGGAACTACAGCGAAAAAGGAGGCAACAATATAAGAACTGGCTAAAACGACGTAAAGCTTGGACCTTCCAGAGTGATGCAGAAGCAATTTTAAAGGCACTAAATAACAGTAACATCAAGACCTTATAGCAGCTTCTGAATGAAAGTGGGAGGACAGTCTGCCCATATTTAATAAATCCAATCTCAGAAGATGTATGGGCAAAGCATTTTGGGAACTTGTTTGAATTAAAAAATTCATCAGCTGCATCCCCAGAAGAAACAGCCTGAAGTTGGAATATTGAATTTGATAGGGAGAAAATCCTAATGTTAATTAAGAAAGTAAGTCGGTCGCGAGCTCCAGGACCGGATGGTATCTCAAATGCCACCCTAAAAGAGGCCCCGGAATTATAGGCAGATTTCTGTCTAATCTTCTTCAACAGAATAATATACAAGGGAAAAATCCCCAAATCTTGGAAGGCTGCGATAGTGGTCCTGGTATTCAAAAAAGGGGACTGCACATTGCCAAAGAATTATAGACCAATCGCCCTCCTAGAT
Source organism: Ambystoma mexicanum (assembly GCF_040938575.1). Taxonomy (NCBI): domain Eukaryota; kingdom Metazoa; phylum Chordata; class Amphibia; order Caudata; family Ambystomatidae; genus Ambystoma; species Ambystoma mexicanum. The sequence goes on along the minus strand of NC_090931.1, from coordinate 568,340,620 downwards.
GTTTTGTTAAAACTATTTGCGATGATCCTCCTAAAGCGATGTAATGAGTAGATATTGGCCACAAAGAATATGACAGTAGACAGGCCGTCTTCATTAAGGAGGTGGGATGTAGTCTAAATGTATTACTACTCAGCCTCCTTAAACTTCAAGCTTTTAAGAATACAGGAAAAATTATCATGTCCTGCAAAGACCTTGAACAAGCATTTGACAGCATAGATCGTGATCTATTGTGGCAGAAATTAACATCTAAAGGATGCCTGAATGATTTGCTGTCAGTTGTTAAAGATCTATATTCAGGTACCAATATGCAGATAAAGTTGGATCAGCAAGGGACCCTAACAAGGAAAATAGAAACACCAAAGGATCTGAAACAAGGATATCCCCTCCCCCTACTCTATTCAATTGTTTTTATTGAAGATCTGAAAATGGACCTGGAAGATAAAACAAAACTTTCCCACCCAAGATCAACGGTGTGGGTGTAGGCTGGCTACTGTTTGCGGACGATCTGGTTCTTTTGGATCAGACTAAGGTTGGTTGGAAATTAAACACCCTCCAGAATTATGTAAAGAAAAATGGCTTGAAGATAAAATGCTTCCAAATCCAAAATAATGGTGTTTGGTGCTGAAAATGGAAGCAAGAAGAAAAAAGAGAGCTGGCTACTAAATGCGAAACGCCTGGGTCCATCAAAGGAGATAAAACATCGTGGGACGAGGTTGAGTGTCGCTTTAGGAGAAAACGCATGGATCGACTGTCTCAAGAGGAAAGCCAAATACCTAACATCGCAAGGCAGGGCGATTGATTGAAGGTTTGGGAAATTCTCACTGCAACCAATCATAACCTTTTACAACCAAAAGGTTTCACCAGTACTCACCTCTGGGGCAGAGGCCTGTCTTGGTCTTTGCTGAGAAACGTGGGACTACTTAGAAGGTTTCTTCTGGAAACATATATTACATCTACCTAGTGCTATCCCGGTGGCAGTCATTGGAAACGAACTAGGGCTCACTTCATTATATGCAAAAGTTGCGTGGAAAGCGCTGTTACTATTTAGGAAAGTAAACATGATAAACGGCCCCCTGCAATTTGAAGTAATCCAGATCAAAGACTTGGGGACGAATTGACTGGGCATTAAACCAGTGGAGGGTCCAGTGCACAACGATGCTAAAGAACCTAGAGGCATCAGTTGAAACCCTATGCAAAAATCCAGCACTTGTAAAAGGGATCCTGATGGCAGATGATTGGTGTAAATGGAAGAGAAGAGATCAACTTCAGTCGCGCACACGCTCTCAAAAAACAACTATGGGTAATAGAACATTATCCCAGACTACCTGAAAGAATTCTCAAACAGCAAGCAGCAAGACCTGTTTCTAAGATTCAGGCTGAATGTTCTTCCTAACAAAAGTACATGAAGAAGATATGAACTGACCAAGGAAACGATAACTGCCACCTCTGTGACTCTCAGGGAGAATCACTGGAACATCTAAATCTTTTTTTGCCCAAACTTGAAGGACTTCAGATCAATCCATCTCTATGATCAAATGTTTGGAAAGGCGGGTTTAGAAGCAGAGAAATGGTGGGAGATTTTGTATGGGGGTCAACACCAGAGAATTACTGTTGCCCTGGTAAAAATTTCTGGGGGCTACTTTTAAAAAACAGAAGAAGAGTGGTAGCGACAAGCCGTAATCACCCATGAAAAATTCTGACTCGACAAAAGACAATATAGGTGATGTGGCAGGCTTTGTGCGCCCCCTCCTTTCTTTTATTTGTAAATGGAATTAGATGAATGCTGGAAAATAGTGAAAAGGTTAAATTAACACAGGAATAAAAAAAAGAAGAAAATGGGAGCACTAACACACTTTCAGAATTTGTTGCGGTAAAGTCTGCCTGTGGGTATAGAGAATTCTGTGGATAGTCCATTGCTACCCAGAGACATTCTGTGTAGGGAGCATGGATATGGCAAGCAGTATCTCCTGTTCAGTTACTGAAGACTCTTGTATCCTCTCTACCTGCTCATTCTAGTGGGCATCTCTATGCTTTGTAATGTATGCTTTCTCTCGCGCCAAATATTTTGGCTTTTTTACCATAGAGAAGGCCTTATAGTAGCGAGGAAGATTCCAGACTGTGTTCTACAGGTATCTCCACTGTAAGGAAGGGATGCTATCGATGTAAGACATACACAAGTCACCACAGTTCAAGGGCATTTATTGAACCTTATCAAGGGTGTGAAAAACACCTAATTAAACCTAAATCTAAGATGGGCGCAAGCTACGACAATCAAATAATAAAGAATTCAGTCCTAGCGGAGTCTTGTTAATCTAAAAAGGGCCTATACTAAAAAACCTATTGCCAATCCTTACCGCTAAGTTACGAATAGTGTGGGGTGATATTCATGAATAAGAAAAAGTGTTCACAAAATGATATGTGAGGATGTTCAGGACATTGGTCTCCCTTCCCCACATTTGCAGCATGGGACAAGGCGGTTCACTTGAGCAAAGAACACTCCTGGGCTTCTTTGCTGCAAGGACACAGTTCTATTACAAGTATCAGGGTCTTTTATCTCGAAGTCTCTCAAGTCATCAAATGTCTCTTGCTTCAGAGGGCCTGATGAATCGAACACACAAAAAGTTCCTTTCCCAATAATCAAGTAGGGCGATTACTCTTCACCCTGGATCCCCCTCAGCCAGGCTCATATCCCTTTTTCTTCCACAATTCCTTCTCAGGTGACTCATGGTTTACCCCAGATCTCCCTCAGTTGGGCTCAGATCCCCTTTTCACAATTAGTCTCCCTCAGCCAGGCTCGGACCAATTACAGTTCGTATTAGCTATCAAAGACTTTCGAATGTGCATAGGGTTTGGCTTGACCCATTGCAGGACCACTTTGATGTTATAGTTCACAATTTTACATTCTCAGTTGGACCTAGCAGAGACCTTCGAGTGAGCACCCACGTGGTGCCGGACCACTCTGTATACAGTATCTTGAGTTACCTCCCAAAGTTCAATTACTTCTTCAGCTCCAATTATACTTGTCGCTCATCGCCAACTCTTCACAAGCGATTCTCTTTATACAGTGTTGTTGCTTGCAACCTTGGTTCTAGCACAGACCAGTCTGCTATCAGTCTCTCTGACACACCGGCTGTGCTGACTTTACTGGTGCTGCTTTGTTGTGGGAGCCAAGGACAGTACCACAGCGGCAATCGCTCCTCCCAGTCCTCGGATATCGATGCAGAAGATCGCCTGGCACCTTTGACACACAATGCACCTTTCTTCAGCTTTAATTCCCGATCTTATGTTTCTTATTCTCGAGGGCTCTTGAAAGTAGTGGTTTTCCTTCGAAAATGCCAAGGGCAACTTCCTCCTTGCAACTCTTTCTGGTCTTGCCGCCTTTCTCCTTGTGTTAAACTGCCATCTCGGAACTGCTGCTGTCGTATGTTTTGCCTTGCTCATGGTGAAATGTCAGTGACAAAGTGTTTGTGTCGGGAAAGGGAGGTGAGGGGGGTTGAGTTTCTATGTATCTTACCTGGTTGAATGGGGAAAAGATGTTACAGGAACGGGGATACCACATCTCACCCTTCGGTGTCCCACTTCCACTCCCCACGTGGATGACAGTTCCCCTGGGACTAGCCGGTAAAACACCTTCAGGTTTCTCACGCTACACTCAGTCATAGGTGTTATGCTCTTACTGGCGTCCTCTTTCTTAATCAATCACTCCAAGTCTACTGGGTTCATCCACATATCGCTGAAGCCTCAAAGTGTATGCCTGTCCAGTATGTCCCAAGCCTCTATGCCTTGCGTGCTTAGTCAAACCAGCTTTGTTTTATCAATCACCCCATTGATCTGGGAGCTTTTGGAGGTCTATACCTCAAGGCCTTAACCCCACCTATGAAAACACTTTGGAAGTTTCCCAAACCACCCGGCAATTGGAGACTCTTTTCTTATTTCTTTAAAAATTGTATAGACCACCTCTATCCGATGTGTGTGGACTCTTTTGGGGCTTCATGCCTATGTCTCTATGTTGGTTTGGTGGGGGGGACAACCTTGGTACCAGATTATGTTGTCAGCAGTGGTGCATGGTCAGATAATGTACTTCCCAGGTAATACTAATCAATGAAAGTGCGTGTATGTTCTGTCACTGTAAAAAGGTAATCAATATGGGTATGCACCCCATGGGGATGAGTAAAATGAATAAGTCCTCAACAGCGGGCTTATAGGTTCTTTAAATGTCCTTTAGATTCAGATCTTCAGTAACTGTCACCAATGCCTTTTCAGGAGTTGAAGGTCGAGAATAGTTTGTCCGATAGGTCTGGTGTCGTATTCAGGGTACAAGTCAAGTCCCCACCCCAAATCTGCAGAGTTTCCAAATAGGAGACTGAAGCCATAAACATTTATTGAAAAAAGCAGCCACATCATTGTTTGGGGAATATGTGTGGAGTATAGGTACAGCTCTACACTCTGTTCTCCCTATCACTATCCCTAGCCTACCTTCTGCACCTTTGCGTACCTCTATAAATGGGGCATCCGATATCCACTTAAGCACTCAGATAGCGTATGCATAGTAAGTCGCACCATGTCCCCATTCAGGCCCCTTTATGAATGAGCAGGTTATCCCGTCTAGTCTGGGATAAATGATTTTTCTATAGTAATGCTACAGATATTCTTCTATGTTCTATTCTTCTTGACCTGGCTATTGAGTCCTCAAATGTTCCCAGTTAGTTCGTTCGATATATGTTCCTTTATGCATTAGTGTTGTTTCCAACCCAGTCTATTTCACAAAAACAAGCAACACTTCCCTGGCTAGCTATCCAGTCTCCCTTTGCAAATGATATCTCATATCCCCCTTTCCTGCCGATGCTCAACAATCCACAGAAAAATACAGAAAAAGAAAAGATTTGACCGCGAAAAACTAGACCAACAATAGAACAAGAACTGTGTACTAGACAATGTTTCGGAATCCCACTAGGGGTTTACACATTTCTAGGTTTACACACACACACACACACACACACACACACACACATTGTTACCAGTGACCCACAGCTGCGAGTGAGGGTCCTGCGTAAGATTACCTCTAAGTCCATTTGGGGGACTAGTGAAGACACCAAATTAGGGGCTTACATTCCAGAGGGGGCTACTGGATGCCCACTGCATGCCACAGAAGCCGCTGTGCCATATGACATAGTATATGTGCAATTGCTTCACAAAAGGGTGTGTGTGGTTCCACCCTGTCGCCTCATTAAAGGATTGCATCCATGAAGAAAGGAGTATCCACATGCATTATCTCTGTGCAGTTTAAAGCAAGTCATACTGCAGCATTTGGATTCTGCTTTTATAAAAGCAATGTAGAGGTCCTGATTCCTGTGACCCATGTTTTCATGACTGCTCTTCTGTAGGTGATGTTGTAAAAAAGAGAAAACCACTGTTTTCTATGTGCAACCCTCCTCCAGTGAGGTGGATCACTATGTCCCACAGAATCATTCTCAGTATCACAGCCTCCCGATTGCACATGCTCCTGTTCATCTAAACATTCCATGCCTGTCGTTGCTCTCTGCCCTACCACATTGTGCAGCTCCTGCTGCAGATTGCTAAGGTACAACCATTGATTTGCCTCCTTTTACTCGCAGCAAGGAGCAATCTTCTGCACCCAGAAATCAAGTTTAATTCTTCATAACTCCCCTGTGGTCATGATTTTAGCAGTTAACGCCTGAGGACTTGATCTGCGTCTTGTTGGGTCTCTCGTTGACTATATGACTGTCTCTCATTTGAGCAAAAGAACACTACACAATGGGAATAGGCAAGAAACCTGGCCACTTTCTGTCACTGGTGTCTGGAGCAAGATAGCAATCCACTATCCTATTCCCTGGATTTAATCATTTCATTAATTTCAGACCTGGTGAAAACTGGGATCAAGCTGGGCTCTCTCATGACCTACCTGTCAGAACTGAGCATGTTCAGCTCGTCAGGCTCAATAGATGTTTCCTCATCTAATCCTGTGACTGAGGATTTTTTGTTGTCTAATGAAATTAGTCCAGCAGGTTCGAACCCCTTTCCCATTTAGTGGTCAGAATTGTGTTTGTCTTCCCTGGCTCATAAATCCTTTGAGCCTTGGCCGCCAATGGCATTAACTATGTGTCCATGAAACAGCCTTTTTCATCGACATTGCATTAGCTCGACAGATCAGCGGGCTTCCTGCCCTCTTCTCTGGCATGCTAATCCTGATTTTCCATAAAGACAAGGTGTTAGTTCGGACTTGCACTCATTTTTTGTACTCGGGGTTGGTTCTAAATTCTATCCTAATCAAAAAATGAAGGTCTTTTTTTCCATCCAACCCTGACATGAAGTCCAAACAGACTCTCTATAACTTAAACATCAGTCAATCAATGAAATTCTATATGGAAAAGACAAAGATGGAGAGATCCTCTAATAAAGTGACTACGAAATGACCCTCCTAGTGTATATGGCAGCTAAAGCGACTGTGGCCAGCGGAGTGGAAGGCTGTATTCTAGAATGTTGCTCCCTTAGAAATGTTACGCTTCCCAGGGTCTTAAAGCTATATTCTCCTGTTTTTTTTCTGCGCAGTTCTCTCCACCCTCTCAGTTTAAGAATGCGTTGCATTGTGCCATAAGTATGGAGAAAAGGGTATGTTGTGCTTTCACACTATATTTAATCTGTACATAGTTTACGCTCATACATCCATGTTCTGTAACCTTGACTACACACCTTCGTGTATGATTCTAGACTGTCATGTGGAATCATACACAAAGATGTCTGATTGAGAAAGGTGGGCCTCCTGGGGTCTTCTCCCAATAAACCATATTAAACCATAACCACGCAGCATTATGATACGATTTGCATCAGACTTCTTAACAATTGGCGACGAGGGCTCTTTAGGGAGGGCGCCCCCAGATGCGACACGGCACCAGTTCTGGATTGATTGGCTGCATTGCAAAGAGTTAATGAAACGGCTGGAACCAACGACAAACGACAACAGCAAAATAAGGCAAGTCAAGTAATATGTTGGGCGCCGATCGTTATACAAGTGGGAAAGTTAAAGAAATGCTTGAAAGCACATACGCTTCAATCGGCATCTTTTGAGTTCCGCTCGAGACCCAGGCCAACCGCTGCAACGTTAGAGTAAAGCACCCTTGTGCGTGCTATGCGTGCCACCATATTGGATATTGCAACTTAGTTGCTATGGTCACCAGGCAATACGCGGTGAGCCCAAAGCAGCACGCTGAATAGCGGAGGAACATACGAACCAGGTCGTGGGGAAGGGATCGCGCGCTGCCTGTGTTAGGCAGAAGTTACAGTGCGCATTTCAAGGAACGAATGAAGGCACGGTCTTGAGAGCTGGATATGAGGAAATTGAATCCACAGCATGCAAGTATGCTGATACTGTTTCGATTTCACTAAAGTGAACGATTGACTTTTAAATAAAGAGGAAAGTTTTAAATTAAAAAAAAGAAATAATATAACCAGTGAAATAACTCAAGAGTGCATTGAATCACATGTTGTGACAATTGTGAGCAGAGCGGAAATATGGTGAATGATAAATGACAAGACAAACGGTAAGGCCAGATCATTAAGACTACAAAGTGAGAAGTAGAACCAAGCCACACATTAGTGCACACTCAAAAAAAAAAAAATATTAATAAAATAAAATAAAAAAATGCAAAACAATATAGCAGCTCAAGTAAAATTTCTAGCATTACCAGGAAACCCAGTGTGTCCTTGGGAACAGTGGCAGGACAATTTCCAGGTGTACTTGAGGGCGATAGGTGGGTCAAAATTCAATGATGATTTAAAGGAAGCCACCCTCCTCAACAGCGTGGGCGCAGAAGCGCTCAGGATTTTCAGAACGTTACCTGATTTGGATGGCACAGAGGTAGGCTCAGGAGAATCTTCAAGTGGAGCCAGAAAATATGACAGCACTTGCTAAACTGAATAAACATTTTGGGAATAAAACTAATATTGTTTTGGAGTGCTACAGATTCTTTTAAAGAAAACAGAACAAAAGGGAAAGCTTTGATGCATATATAGCTGCACTAAGAGGGTTGTTGCCTACGTGTGTCTTCGCAGGAGTGGCGGATGAATATTTGAGAGATCAGCTGGTCCTACATGTAGCGGATCCACGAATCCAACAGCGTTTGTGGCAGGCGAAGAACCCTACATTAGAATAGGCAATTGAGATAGCCAGGTCCATTGAACTTGGTGAGAAGTGCATGAGAGAGGTCCAAAATAAATCGGAGAATGCAGAGATAAAGTCGGTCCGAGACATGAATGAGGAACAATCTAGCAAAGGCGGAGAGGATCTCATTGCCATAGTCAAAAGAATAGTAAAGCCTGATATTGACAGTGGATTGAAACAAGAAAAAGAGAATGCATATAGGATGACCAACAAATGTTTTAAATGTGGCTGGTACAAACATTTGAATCCAGAGAAAGACTGCTCAGCTTTGTCGGCTGAATGTTGTAAATGTGGACTAATGGGTCACTTTGGCAAAGTGTGTCCTAACATTAGAGGAAGAGGAAGATTTAATTCTCGTTACATGAGGAATGCTGGTCGTTATGGAAGGGGAAGAGGTGCTACCATGACGAGTATAAAAGCTTTAGAAGAAATTGGTGGTCCAAGCAGTCTTTTGGCGATTTCAGATAAATTTGAAGATGAGGTACAAATACTGGCTTTCACATCCAATGAGGGCAGTTTAGGTCCTAGGGTACCAATGGAAATAAATGGAATAACATTACAAGTTATGGTGGATACAGGTTCCCCATATACAATGGTGGATAAAGAAACATATGTGAATGTTTTGAAAAAGAAATTAGAGGATTTGCAACTGACCAAAATAAAAGCAACTGGTTATGGAAAGACACCTATCAATATTATTGGATATGTGTGGGTGCACTTGAATTTCGAGGGAAGGAAGACATACTGCAGGTTGTATGTTGCCGAAAATGGATTTTCCATAGTTGGATGGTGGGAACAAGCGTCATTGAACATCAGAATACATCCAGGTGAAAATGTGCCCATTCTTTGTATCAATGAAAACAGTTGCAACACATCGGAAAATCTAGCAAAGAGTTTTCCCAAAGTCTTCAATGATAAAATTGGAAGTCTTAAGGGCTTCAAACATCGCATCATACTCAAGAGAGGAGCAAATACAGTAGTACACAAAGTTAGGAACATACCGGTTGGTACCAGAGAAGCGTTAAAGAGTGAACTGGAGAAATTGTGCACGCAAGATATCATTGAACCTATTGAGAGTTCAGAGTGGTTGTCCCCAATTGTAATTGTTAAAAATCCTGATGGATCAATCAGAATGGGTGTCGACCTGAGAGATCTGAATGCCAACATGTGGGTGGATCGCCATCCCCTGCCAAACATAGGAGAGATGTTGACCACAATGAAGCCGGCAAAATATTTCACAACACTAGATCTATCATCAGCGTATCACCAAGTTGTGTTAGAAGAAGAATCCAGGCATTTAACATCATTTATGACACCATTGGGAGCATTCAGATATAAAAGAATGCCTTTTGGTTTGGCTTCGGCAGCCGCCGTGTTTCAAAGACTGATGCACCATCTATTTGACGGTCTCCAAGGAGTGCGTTATTTCCAGGATGATATTTTGATATCTGCAATGTCTGAAGAAGAACACGATGCAAAGTTGTTAGGCGTGTTGCAAGTTATACAGCAAAAAGGCATGACACTTAAGATTGAAAAGTGCAAGAGATAAAGATGAGTGAAGTGACTTACTTGTGTCATTGCATAAATTCAGATGGTATAAAACCTAAAGAATCATTGGTTTACACCATTCTCAAGATTCCTGATCCCATCAACAAAGATCAGCTTCGAAGTTTCTTAGGGTTGACAGAATATTATTCTAAATTTGTGGATCATTACTCTGATAGAGCTGAACAAATGAGAAAGCTCATGTGCAAGGGTATGAAATTTAATTGGTCTGAAGGGTGCAAGGAGGAGTTTTAAGTGATCAAATCATTGATCAACAAAGCACCTGCACTCAAAATGTTCGACTCCAGTGCAAAAACGAGGATATCAGTGGATGCCAGTAACATAGGCTTAGGAGGTGTCTTAGAGCAAGATGGTGAAGTAGTTCCGATTGGTTTTGCCTCCAGAACATTGGGAGGGGCTGAAAGACACTATTCGACCATTGAGAAGGAGGCCCTGGGAGTCAAATGGATCTTAGAACATTTCAAAGGACTAATTTGGGGCATACCTGTTGATGTTAAGACGGATCACAAACCACTTATACATGTTTTGAATTCAAAAAACCCTCACATGACATCCCCTCGCATAAGGAGGTGGATGCTGATTATCATGCAGTACAACGTCAATATAAAATATATCCCTGGGAAAACAAATGTAGTGGCAGATTGTTTTTCTCTTCTACCATGTGATAACGACACAAAAGAGCGTGAAGACAAGGAAGAATTAACAGATGACCAGAATATGAATTGTATAATTGCACATGTGCATCCTGGCTTTACAAAAGAGGAATGGATTAAAGCTAGGGAACAAGACCCTGAACAGAAAATATTGAGAGAAGCTATTTTGAGTGGTTGGAAGGATATTGAGGAAAATATCAAGTCCTGGGAAAAACTAAAAGATGAACTAACAAGTGATAATACGTGTATTTATAGAGGAGAGCGGATAATACCTCCAGCAAGTATGAGGGAGAGAATTATAAACATTGCACATGAAGGTCATGTTGGTAGAAATCTAATGAAAAGAAGAGTAAGAGAGGCTTACTGGTGGCCCAACATGTGGGGTGAATTGGAGACTCTAGTCAGAGATTGTACTGCATGTGCAGTAAGTGACAAAGGGAAATCAACACACATAACACCATTGCAACCAGTGGAAGTTCCCAGAACAGTCTGGACAAAACTAGCAATTGATATAGCTGGACCGTATGAAACATTAGGACCACAAAAAGTCTACTTTATCGTATTGGTTGATTACACATCCAAATGGGTGGAATGTGGAATTATTGAAGAATCAGTATCATCTATGAAAGTATTGACATTTTTAGGGGAAATCTTTAACAGGGAAGGTGAACCGCAAGAATTAATTTCTGACAATGAAGCTCAATTTATGTCACAAGAAATTCAAAACTTTTTGAAAATAAGAGCCATCAAACATAATACTACAGCCTTATACCATCCCATGGGGAATGGATTAGTAGAGAGAATGAATTGTTTCATAAAAGTAATTATTCAACTGGCCAATGTTAACAATTTACCGTGGAACGAGACACTGAAGGAAGCACTAAATATGTACAAAGTCACCCCACATTCTGTAACGGAGGAAGAACCTTTTACATTGATGAGAGGAAGAATTGCTACAAACAGATTTAGACCCGCCTGGTTGACAAAAAGGAAGCACAAAGAAATAAATTTGCAGGAAATTGTCAACAATGTAAGAAGAAAACAAGAACAATACAAACTTTATTATGACAAGCAAAAGCATGTCCAAGAGAACACAATTGAGACAGGTGACTGGGTTAGAGTGAGAGAACCCAAACGTGTAATGAAAGGGAAATCCAGATTTCGCTCCCCTCAAAGAGTAATAGAGTGTTTTAAAAAGTCTGTAATTCTGGAAGATGGAAAGAAATGGTTGTGTGATGATGTAATCTTGGCAAAGGAGGAGGAGATATTGAGAGATAGAAAATAACAAATTGCAAATGGAGAGATGTTTAAAGACAAGCTTAATGACTCCAGAAGTATGAACAATGAGAAGTCAAAAAACGGAGGAACAAATGAGGGAACAACTTCTAGACCAAGGAGAAGGGTGTGGAACTATAAACAGGACTATATATATTATTAAAAAGACTGGTGGAATAGAATCCTTGGGCACAAGAAAAAGAATTACATTTGTGTCCTCATTCATAATTACATACATGTATCCTTTTGATGGTTTATCTTTAAAAGAAAAATATATAGTTATATATTTTGTTACACTGTTGAATTTATTTACGGTAAACGAAATGTACACACAAACCATTTTGTGTAATTTAGTATAGAAAGGAAGATGTTGTGATGTCACACTATATTTAATCTGTACATAGTTTACGCTCATACATCCATGTTCTGTAACCTTGGCTATACACCTTCGTGTATGATTCTAGAATGTCATGTGGAATCATACACGAAGATGTCTGATTGAGAAAGGTTGGCCTCCTGGGGGCTTCTCCCAATAAACCATATTAAACCATAACCATGCAGCATTATGGTTCGATTATTGCATCAGACTTCTTAACAGGGTACTTAAGTAAAAACAAATTGTGTGGTCAAAAGGGCGCATCGATGTTCTAGGGGAACATGCAGTAAATGCCTGCGTCAATAAGTGTCTGCGAGCTCAGCAACACCCGTCCATGACCTCGCGTTCCTAGAGAAGTGACAACCAAATGTACAGAAAGAAACGCTGTGTGTGCACATTTGGCGGACATCTTTCAAATGGTGCTCTACCATACATGAACATTACTGATAATGTAACTGCCTAGGCCAAGAATAAATATACCGGGAATACTTTACAGCCCTTGTGCTGGATGTCCTTATGCGTGATTAGAGATTGAGACTGTTTCTGCCGAGTAAATTACGGTGAAGGGGCAAACGGATGCAAAATGGTGTCTGATAAGAGGCCGACGTGACTGGTGGTGGGGGATAGTTGTATCATGAGAAAAGCGTGTGGTAGCTTGCTACACTTTAGGCACACGAGCTTTCGATTAATTCTGAGTAATAGCAGTAAAATAAGGCACAGACACGTTTGACGCTTGGGTGCCATCTAGTGATATTGTGGTTAACTGCCACGTGTAGCCATCTAAATTGAAAAGAGGTCTGTCTGAATGCAATTCAGTGTCAGTTGAGCAGGCACTCAGATTAGCAAACAAAACATGTAAATGTAAATGTTAAAGGACGTTTATACTCCGCACTATCACTTCCGCAGTGGTCCCCTTGCACTCTGGCGGTTCTGAAAGCTAAGAGGGTAGAGAGGGTTAGTAGGGTGTAGCAGGACAAAAGTAGAGCGAGAATAGGTGGGCAGCTTCAGTTCGGTTAACACCGCTCGCTGAGCCTGGGTTGCGGTTTTCGGATCAGTAGGTAGATTCCCATGTGCCCATGAGTGGTTTGCTTTGTTGTTGCAGTGTAGCGAAGTGCATGCACATTCCAAGAAGCGAGCGTTCCACTGACCACGTAATATCACAGATGCCCACGTTGGAGGTCGAATTGGCTCAAGTCGAGGGGTCCCGCGGGGGGACAGAGTCCCCTCACTTTTTCAGAAGTCTCCCCACTTTTTCAGTACTTGACCCCTCTTTGTCACCAGTAATAAGTAGTATGCCATCCAAAATTGACCTAAACATCTTGTTTCTCTGTAAAAGGTGATATTTACCTCCAATGAGCTATGCAATGCTGGTGAAAGCAAAACGCCACAGTCTTGCATGGCTCAGTTAGCATGTGTGGCTGGGACACTGAACCAAACTGTCAGAGGGAAATAGCCTTTCCCATTGACAGTTCAGCCAGCCCAGGAGCCCTCCCTCAGATGAAAAAAGCAGCTGAGGGAGTGCTCCCTTGTTTCACTTGTCTGGCTCCTTAGCTACTCCATAATGGGTAAGGTGGCCACTGGGTGGACGCCCCCTCGCCATTATGGTAGAGCCGCCAGGCTCGTAAAGGCCTATAGGGCAATGCATGTATCAAAAATGCAAAATGCTAGTGTGGGCCATTTAAAATGGGCCACCTTTTTGGCCACTGTGGGCCAGTTTGATGAGTTACTTCACTATGCAGTTAGATTTTGACAATTGAGCAGTTAGTAATTTTGACCATTGTTGCTGAATAAATATTTTTGAAATATCACAATTTTCACACAAATAACCCCCTTGGGTATTATTCAAACAGTCTGTGACTAAAGGAATGAATATCCATTTACAACTGTGGGCCACTTTTTCATTGGTGTCTACAGTTTCATGCTTCTGTCCGACCATGTGAGCAGCCCCAACCATTTCTTCCAATCCCAAAAAAAATGTTTTTACATTTTTTTTTTTAGATTTCATGCCCCCCAGGGATGCGGCCGCGGCCCCACAGTTTGAATAACGCTGGTAATAACACCCCACACGTAAAGATAGCAGAGTGAAATGACTAGGGCTAGTTTATAAGTGTCACCTTAAAAAAATAAATCGGCCCTTAAGAGGAGCCCATCACAGGTATCTGGAAATAGTTGTCATATTATCAAGTCGGTGCGTAATTCCCAAAGTCAGAATGTTTGTGTAGGGAGACCACATTTCGGGTGTAGTAGTGTGGTAAGAGAGAGCCCGAAAAGGAAAGTGGGGGGACGTGAAAGAAAAATGCTGGTTGAAAAGGGATTTTAATGACTCAAGGAGAAAGGGATCAGCCGAAAGTGTCAAAGATGTGTACATTAGCATAAACTGGGGAGGGAGGATAGTGGCACGGAGTAATTAGGCGACAGATGTGGATAAAGAGGAGTCTCAAAATGTACCGAGTGGTGAGGGCAGAGGGGCAGGATATTAATTAGGCAGAAGCTGTGAAGCATGGGGTTGGGGAAGTAGGGATGGCCACTGTGAGAGATGCGAAGTGTGAAGAAAGGTAGAACACAGTGTAGGAAAAAGCAAGCGTAGAAGAGGGAGCAAAAGGGAGGTATAGATTTAGAAGGGACCTGTGACATTCCCTTGGAAAGACATTTCGATTCGAGCCGCTTTATTTCCATATGTACATATCATAAAAGCAAACAACACAATGCATTAAATACTTGGCATAAAAGCATCACAACATTACATGAATTAAAAATAACTCAGTTAGGATGGACCGCTCTACCTTGGCCTCATTGACACTCTTAACGGCCGGTTTGCTTCTAGGGGTCATCATAACCTGGTTAGGACAGAGCTCACTTGGGCCCAAACTATTGAGTTAATCTTTAAGATGAACAAACCACGGTAGCGACCTTCCTCCCGCCCGAGATAATAAACCCGCCACTGCCTTTCTGTATTTGCCCTGCTCCTTGGCTGTGCATAGCCTTACCCAATAATAAACTGGCCCTGCATTACAGAATAGTTCTATACGCTGCATGCCTGTTTGCAAAAGCACTGGCAGATCTGGCGTGCTAAACGGTAATGCAAGGATATTTTTTAGATATTTATTTTCAATCATAGTGAGCTTTGGGCATCCCGCGTTTCCCCAGAGTTCCGTGCCAAATGCGGCCGCCTGTCTAGCTAGTGCCTTATAGGCTTCCAGGGAAACCTAGACTGCCCCCGCTCCCATGTTTACTAGTAAATCTAGACAATATTCCACTATACTGTGCCAGCGTAACTCCACCTACACCCAGATGCGCATCCCAGCGGCAATTCGCCATAACTCTCATACCTAAAAAAATCATATTGTTCGACCTGTTCTTTGGCGCCTTCATCTAGCTCAAGTGCTATCAGCCTCTTTTTCGTCTACGACTAGTATTACAAATCATGGACTTTGGTTTTGTGACATTAACCGACAGGCCCTTTCATGTCACCAAATTCCAGAAAGGCACTTAATTCTGCTTTAAGGCCAGCTGGCGTAAGGAAAAGAAGGAGCACATCATCTGCAAACATGAGCACTGGTGTTTTTTCCGTTGCTATAATCGGGGCATCCACCTGCAATGCCAGTAACTTCTTGATCACCCCATTAGTGAAGATACAGAGCAGTCTGGGGGCCAAAACGCACCCCTGGCGGACTCAAAGTCTCGGTGTGTCCCAGAGACGTGACCTTGGTACAATGTCAAAAACCTCACGCAGCTCGATGAACATGGCATATACACGCATTTTTCTAAAGGTGGCGTATTTATCGCATACTAAGCGACGGTGGATATTCTGATCGATTGTACTTACTGTGCTACTAAAACCTGCCTCCAGATTATTAATTACCTAATTTCTACTATCCACTGTGAAGGCATCAGGAAGTAGACACAGACAACAGTACATTTTGGGCCAAAAACGTTTATAAAAATCTCAAATACGTTTGAGTAAGGCCTATCTTGCCCTACGTTAAGGTGAGATTTCCCTACCTAACTGACACTAAGGATAATCTGTGTCAGGAAGTCCAAAGTAAGTGTACGTCTGTGTCCAAAACCTACACTTGCCCTCAAATCTATTTGTTCAAACTGTGTCGGGATGTCAGCGCCAAATGAAAAAGTGTTCAAACAAAAGTTCAGAACTCCTTCCAGCTCTTGGTCGGAAAGGGGCTCTCCCTTCCTCAGGAGTCTAATATCACTTTTCATTTCACTTTCAATTACAACAGGGTTCCCTTCCCCAAGCTTTAAGGTCTCTCTCTGTTTCCACAATGACACAATTCCTTGGGATTCTACCCAGCTTTCAGTCTTTTAATCGAAATCAAAAAGTTTAACTCTTTCAGTTCATAATATGCAAGCTTCTCTAGATATTTAACCGTACACTTATAGATGAGTCAGGTGGCCTCTCTTTAGTGGCGTGTGCTTAGTCTAGGCACAGTTGTCGGACCACACGGTCCACCCATTGCTGGTCAAGCAAACCGACACCCCTGATAGGCTTCTTTTCCATAATTACACCATCACTGATTCAGCTCAACAGTGGTCTTGGTTGTTGCTTCTCACAACAATACTTGTTTTGGCCCGTTCACTTGTTAGATTATCCAGCCTTCTCATTTTATTGCCTCAGCTTCAACTTGCAACTTGTACAGGCCAACATTCCTTTTGGCACTTGCCAATGCTTACTTTCTTTAGTTGCTATAATTCACAGTTCCTTTGTATCAGGGAAAGCTTTTCTCTTTCTTCCACTCATGTTGCATTCATTCATTATTACTTTCCTTTAGTTCGGTATTCAAAATTGCAGCTCAATCGAATCCGAAACAACGTCATTGCAAATTCCCAGTTCACTCTCCTGCTGGGATTTGCACCCTGCTCATGGGCTTCTTATTCACTTTCCAGTTTACTGCTTTTCTGGCCCTCTCTGCGACCTTCTTAATTTTGCTACAGTTCGGTTTCACAAACAGTTCCTTTCATTACATTATTGTAGCCGTTAAACCTCAGTGTTTCACAATTTCCGTAGCGGCAAACACAATGCCTCCACTGTCGCTTGCTCACTCTCAAGCACTCTGACCTTCCTTCACCACGTGGCTCGCACCACAGCGTCCCGGAGTCACTCGGCCTCACTTGAGTCACTGGGTACGCTGTCTTGATGGGCCCTTCTCTGCTTCGGTCCGTCCTTCGCTGCTGCATCCTTTCCAGTCTCGGGAAAGGCGCCTCTCCGAGGGCCTTTGACACCTCGGGTTACCGGAGCAGGAGCACTCTTGACTCCAGGAGATCGACAAACGAACCCTAACACCGGAGATCTTCCCGACAACGCCAGCCACACAATGCTTCCTCTGAAGCGACTTTGCAGCACCTCAATGTTTCAGACATGCATTTCCCTGCCTTTTCCTCTGGCTTTTCTGTCTGCAAGTACCTTATCTCCTTCTTCTCCTGCTGACTCTTGGTCTGATTCATCTCCATTTACCTCACCTCAGCGGGCCATTTATTCCTCCCCTTTAGCGCCAGGTGCAGGTCATTCACATTGAATTCACTACGGTGTTGGGACTCTGCATCCCTCTTCCTCGTCCCAGTACCAAAATGATGTGTGTGTGTGTTTGTTTGAGTTAATAAAGGATGAATATAAGTTCCTCTGTGGTTCCTACCTCGTCTCAGTACCTGAGTTGTATATATTGGGATATCTTTTTTAACACAATAGGGAAGGGATTGGAAATATCCCATAAAAGCCTGGGGGACATTTAATTCTTGATGAACAGGAAATGGGGGATACTGTGTCCCACCCAAGGGTTCCTCACCCCTACTCCCCAAGTCTCCTCCTCCCAGGTGATGCTCCCTCACATATCCACCCCCAGGGGAAGCATCGAAGAGTGATGGCCTTTCCCTGCCCCCCAGGGGGAGGGTTATTTTGGGTAAAGAAGTGAGGACACCCTCAGATCTCTCACACCAAGCTTTCAGGTGTTCCAGGACTGCTCGAGCATATACCTTCCCACCATTATCTAAAAGGGAGATGGGACGATAATTGGTAGGAGCGACCCTAAGCGCCTTTTTTTAAGATATGCACAAACTCTGCATTGGTCCATGAGACGGGTACCACACAATGCTGAAGGGCCACATTAAAAGGTTGTGTTAAATAGGAGATCCAGATTTCTGCTTCCGATGCATAAAAGTCCATTAGAACCATATCTGGGCCCATGGTCTTAACCAGCTTCTGCCTCCAAACCTCTTTGAATGGATTGTGTCCCCCCACGTTTTCCTCATCTTTGATATTCGATATCCAGCTTCAGCTGCTTTGGAATTTAATTTTCGGCAGAGGGTGCTGTGCAGTCGACTCCGTCTCGAGGATGACATCATCGAAGGTATATATAGCACGTGCAGCGCCCATTGGCTTCAGTTCACGTTTTTCTGCGTAAGCTATCTCTTCGAGAAATACGCCATGCTTCATTTGTTACTTCACGATATGTCTTCTTCGTCGACATTGACTACCCCCGAAGACCGAGTTCAAGAAGTGTCGAGATAGTGATTAGAAAATGCTGTTAACCGACCCACAGTGTATATGTCTATGGTGTCTCGGGGTGGAGCATAAGACCTCGGACTGCTCCAAGTGCCAGTATATGACGGAATGGCCCTGAAGGAGCGAAAGGGGAAATTGCTGGTAGGTAGAAACACCAAAAAATCTCCATCTACCCCAACCAAAAAACCTTCGACCGACTAGTTGAGAGGCGACTATCCTCAGAGGAAGAAAGTTAAAAGATCAAGATTGAGGAGTGGCTCCCACCACTCCTCATCGTCGTCGAGAAAGTAAAAAAAGAGGCACCATATGTCGCCTTCTTCGACTTTGTCGTCAGACACTTCCCCTGAGAGGGTACCTGCCGAATGGGAAGCATTTAGAGCAGAAATGCAGAAAATATTTTAACAAGAAAAACCCACGGCAAGCCATGCTCTTACTGCGCCTTCAAAAGAAGCCGGTAAGGAAATGGTTTGAGCCAAATCCTGTGCACCCTTGAGCCTGGGACCAAGCCCTGATCCTCATTGAGAGCCGTCGAGGCCTCGACGCGATGACAAGTCATCAAAGGATCCTCTGAGCCCAAAACACAAACCTAATTAATGGTCGAGGTTGTTGACGCCATCGACGCCTGCTGCGCCCTCGACGCCAGCCAAGCCCTCAACATCGGCAACACCTTCGACACCAGCTGCACCACTAACGCCAGCTGTACCATTGACTCCAGCAGAGCCATCGACGCTGGCTGCGCCCTCGACGCTAGCTGCACCCTCAATGCCAGCTGTACCATCAACTCCAACCAAGCCATCTAAACCTATGGCGCCACCGAAGCCAAAAAAGATTTTGACAACTCCTCGAGTGTCAAATCCACTGTTTATCAAACCCTTGATGCCTATACCTGAAGAAACGCATGTTCCTTTACCAAGGAAAGAATATTTTAAGTCTCTCACCTCAATGTATGAGGAGAATGAACCTTCAGACAATGATGCACCTTTTGGTCTCCAATTCCGTACACCAAATGTGCCTGAAAGCTTTATTTCTGAAAAATCAAGGTTGAAAGACCTTTATGATAATTTATAGACGGCCAATGGGTTAGACACCTCACCTGAGCTGAATTTTGGATGACCTGAGGTTGAGGAGCACGCTGATGCTTCATATAGACAGCTAATGTCCTACATTGTAGACTATATTGGGTGGAGTAGGCCTCCTCTACCATTTGAACAGGATGGATCCTATACTGCTTTTTCATATTGCTTTCCAAAAAAGGGTGGCAGCAAATTGGGAGATGCCAGAAACGAATCCAGCAGTGAAATAAAATCTGACCAAAAAATACTGCCTTCCAATAGTGACCCCGACTACCTGTCTAAACGCCCCACTCCAGAGAGTCTAGTGGTTTAGGCAGCTGCCGCAACTTCCAAGCAGGCAGCTTATCCTGCAATCCATCCAGATAGTGATTACAAGAGAGTAGATGGATGGGCAAGAAACGCATTTTCTGTATGGCGTTCAAATCAACCAACTCAACATGTGCCCTTGCAAAATTCTCATTCACTCTATGGGACTGCATTTGCATGGCGGTAGAGCACATTCCCGAGGGGGAGGAAAGAGACACGTTTTTGGCTATTGTTAGAGACGGCAAAGAAGCCATGTCTGAATCTCTTCAGTCAGGTCTGGATTCTGCTGACGGCATAAGCAGAGCCATGGCTACTAGCACCGTAACACACAGATTTGCGTGGTTGAGAAAGTCGGGATTAGCACCGGATGTGCAATCTAGATTCCTCGACATGCCCTTTGACAGGTCTCACCTTTTTGGCATCAAGACTCATGACAACCCTGAGAGCACCGTGAAACTCTGGGCGGAGAAAGAGGGGGGGCACGGTAGCCATTACTGTTACAGATACCACCTCTGAAGATGAGTTGGTTGGCGTCGCAAAGATCCTGGACAAGAAGTTCGAGGAGGTCCGGTCCTACGGGAGGGATTCCGACGAGGCGGACGAAGAAAGCGAGGGTGGTGCCGATGAGGAGCCGCAGGCCGTGGAGGAGATGGAGGATCCTACTCCCCAGCCGTCGCTCCCGTCGCAACCGGTGCCTGTGCCACAAGAAAACTCGGGAGTGATCTTGATGGCTATTCAGTCCTTGTGTACGGAGATAAGCACAAGGTTGCCCTTACCCCCAGCGGACGATCCAGCAGAGCCTGGACCGTCGGGAAGCCCACCGAGCAAGCAGAGTTGAATCCATCCTCCTCCTCCTCCTTTCCAGCCTTCACAGCCTTCACCTCCTTCCCCTCCACCGAGGGATGAGACGGGAACGGAGACGGGGATGACGGGGACGGACGACGACGGTGGTGACGAAGGTATGGACCTCCCATCACCACCTGCTCAGGCCTCCTCCTCCCACCCCCGACAAAATTGGCTCCTTCCATGCCATGATCGCCAGGGCATCTGAGCTCTTCCAGCTCTGCCCCGAAGAACAGAAGAAGGAGGGCTTCCTATACCAACGACGGGAAGCCAAGAGGAAGACTGTCCTCGCAGTCCCATTACTGGATGACATCTGGGACGAGTGGCTGGTGCTTCTGAAGAACCCGTCCACGGCTCCAGCTAAGAGAGACCGGTACGAGAAGAAGTACCGGGTCCCGGACTCCGCCCCTATGTGCCTCAGGGCACAGCCGTCCCCAGATTCAGTGCTCTCCGCGGTAGCCAAGAAGAAAGCGGCGGTGGCAACGGCTTCAACTTCAATGTCCCCACCGGACGGCGACGGGAAGAAGCTGGACGCCATTGGACGACGGATCTTCTCGTCGTCGGCGACCACTATTAAAGCGGCCAACGCACTCGTGATCGTGGCACGCTACGGCAGGGAGCTGTGTTTCAAGATCGCTCACCTGCTGGACTTCCTCCCGGACGACAAGAGAGCTGAGGCCCTGGAAATCCTACAGGAAGGTTAGGTGGCTTCGGACCATGCCCACGCCATAACGGTGGCGACGGACATCACTGACACCGGTTTTCGTCAGATGGGCAACAGCGTTTGCCTTCGCAGGCGCGGTTGGCTCTGGGCCACCGACTTCCGCCAGGACGTGCAGACCAGGGTTCTGGACATGCCCTTCGACGGAAACAACCTGTTCGGCAAGAGAGTGGACGAGTCACTGCAGGCCATCAAGGCAGACACCGAGACGGCTCGGGCCTTGGGTGCTCTTCAACGACGACGGCCGTCCTGGATCTTCGTCGTCTAAACAAGTACATCAAGTCTCAGAAATTCCGGATGGTCACCCTCCAGCACGTGCTGGGACAGCTGGAGGAAGGCGATTTCCTATCGTCGCTGGACTTGGAGGATGCCTACTTCCACATCCCCATTCTAAAGGGACATCGAAAATTCCTACGATTCGTTGTCCCGGGACGGCACTATCAGTTCAAGGCCCTTCCCTTCGGTTTGAAGTCGGCGCCCAGGGTGTCCACCAAGTGCCTGGCACCAGTGGTGGTGCGGCTGCATCTGCAGGGGATCCACGTCTACCCCTACCTGGAGGAAACTCACCGTCGATCACACAGCGAAGACCGTCCAACTGCTCAAGGTGTCATGATCCACAGAACGCTCCCCTTTTGGACTTCCTGGTCCTTGTCACAACGGGGCTTGCACTCTTTGATACTCCCAACATGGCCGTCTAACGTGGGACGCCTTGCACCAGCTTCCACGTCGGACGTAGCACTTTCTACAAATAGACCTCGCCCCCACGGCCCCGTGTGTCTCAACGCTATATGTGGTAGTGACAAGACGTGTGCTCCGTAGTTCGCTGAACTATTCTCCTGTCCTTGGTTCCCGGACCCTTTTTCCCAATTCATTCCTCCCTCTTCTCTTACTTTGTTTCCCGGATTTCGTGTACCTACTTTGTGTACGCTTCCTCGCTTCCTGGACGTCCTGAGCATCCGAATATCCTGGAACCCTGAACACACGCTGGAGTCAGAGGAGACTCGCGTGGGCTTGTACAAAACCCGATCTGTGCGCAAGAAGACGCCCTCCAAGAAATCCTGCAAGGAGAGATCTCGGGTGAGAAGGGGGGAATTCCGTGACAGTTTGAGACGCCAAACGACCGAAGTTAAAACCAACATGGAACAGGCCGTTCAGGATCTCATGCGTGGCATGCAAGAATTAACGACCGAGGTGCAGAATTTAAAGGCGGAAAACGCCGCATTGAAACAACTAACCACCCCTTCCCCCACCAAAAACACCACCCCACCCATAAAAGGTGCCCTCATTAACGCACGTTCCATAATTGCCCATGCCACGAACATCGCTGACCTCATCCTAGCTGAAGACATAGATTTTTCTAGCCATAATAGAGTCCTGGCTCCATGCAGCCGCAGGCCCAGCCTTCTCGCTAGCCATCCCCAACGACTACATCATCATCCGAGCGGATAGAACTGAATCTAGAGGCGGAGGGCTGGCCATCATTGCCAAAACTCACCTTGACATCAGACTTGATTCCGCTACACACCTCCCATCATGCGAATCAGTCACAGCTAAGCTGCCCACTGCTAACTCCCAAACGATATCCATTCACCTACTCTACAGACCGCCTGGACCCCTGGAATCTTTCGAGGAAGACCTCAGTGCCATCCTTACCGATAACCTAAAAAACTCCTCGCAATGCCTCCTCCTAGGAGATTTCAACCTAGGCGACAAAGACCACCAGGCCACCCTCATCAATAACATTTTGTCTGAACTAGGCTTCACACAAAAAGTATCCAGCCCCACCCATAACAAAGGGACAACCCTTGACTGGGTAGAAGATCACAACTGCGCCGCACTTGTCACCAATAACTCCCCTCAATCCTGGTTTAACCATCATCTCCTCTCCTTCTCCCTCGAAGCTTCGAGCCCCATAACCAACATGGCGCTAGCCGCAGCCATCCCCACGAGAAGCAAGAAAAATATTACAGTGGAAAAACTGATCCCTCTTATCCTCCCTACGCTCAACCAACTCCCTGCTTCCAACCCCTATGACCTCGTAGAAGGCTATAACAATACCATGCGCACAGCCTTAGACGCCATTGCACCATAAAAACTCAGAAAATGCAAACCAAAAAAGCACCTCAACCAATGGTTCTCCAGCCACCTTAAAGCGCTTTGATTGGAAAAACGCAAATTGGAACAAGTCTGGAGACAGTCTCCCTCAGACCACAACAAGTTATCGCTCAATAAAATAACGGCCAATTACAAAAAAGAAATCATAGCTGCCAAACAAGAATCCTATAACCAGAGAATTGCACAATCCAACTCCAGTACCAAAGAGTTGTTTACAATCATCAAAGAATTGGAAACACCGGTGCTTATTCCAGATACCTGCGTGAAGAACAAACAATGGTGCACTAGTGTCCAAAATGCACTAAACCACAAGGTCACAGGTCTTCAAACCAAAATTAAAAATAAGAAAGACTCCCTCACCAAACCAACCAACCAACCCCACTAACACCCCCCCGAGCCCGTCACCCACATACCCTACACCCAACACCGCTCGCTTCAACTTCTCCAAAGTCTCTGTTCTCGAAGTGGAAAAAATCATTCTCAGTCTTAAACCATCCAACTGTAAGGGCGACCTCTGCCCCCACAAATCATTAAAGATGAGAGACCTCTCGCCATTCATCACCAGACTCAACACCTCATTCTCCTCAGGAACAGTCCCCAGTAACCTCAAAGAGTCTTGGGTCCTCCCCCTCCTCAAAAAAAACCTTCCCTTGACCCCTGCATCCTGACCAATTAGGATCAATTACACTTCATCATAGACGGGAACCCGATCAAGGTAGCCAAAGAAGTGAAAACTTTAGGAATATATCTCGACTCCTCCCTAACCTTCCACAAACAGGTTAGCTCCATGGCATCCTTCACGGCCTACACATGTAAGCTTATAAGAGCAGCCAAACCCTTCTTATCCACCCAGAGCTGCATTACACTAGCCAGAGCCCTGGTATTATCCAAACTGGACTACTGTAATGCCTTCTACGTAGGAGCCAGCAAGCAAATTACCAACAAAATTCCGACACTACAAAACAACGCTCTCAGAGCAGCGCTTAGCATTCCCAGGAGAGAACACATTTCCAATATCAGGAAATCCCATAATTGGCTCAACACCTCAGACAAAATCCTGCTTAAAGTAGCATCGCTAACTCACAAATGCCTGAACAACGCTGCCCCATGCTACCTGGCAGACAGAATATGCAAATACACCCCCAACAGACCCACCAGAACCTCCAACGCTAACCTGCTTATAGTTCCCAGGTTCAAACGCACCAAAATGGGCGGCAACAGCTTCCAGGTGAAAGCACCCCAACACTGGAATGCCTTACCACCATCCCTCAGGACACCCCAAACCTATACACACTTTAGACGCAACTATACCCACTGGATAAAGAACAAGGATCACTAATACGTCTAACCTCTAACACCACACTGCCACAATCCTGTAATATATGTTTATTTGTAAATTTTTAAAATATCTGCATTGTATTATTCCCTTCTTGTAAAACTGCACACATTGTCCTACATTGTCCTTCACTGTAATACTGTAATGTAATGTATAAGCACCTCGGGTCTGGTGCGCAATACAAATGAATAAACTAAACTAAACTAGTTTTGTCCCGTGATTCTGCCATAAAGGAAAGCGTGCTATTGGGTGGCATTGTAGATAAATACGATGGGTCTGCAAAAACCCTTTGTGGATTCCTTGACTCTTGTTTAGTCCACTTTACCTTTAAGCCCTACTATTTTTCAACTCCCAGGGCGAAGGTGGGCTTTATAATCTCGCACCTCTCCGGGAATGCACCGACTTGGTCTACTCCTTTAGTCAATTCTGGAGATGCCCTCCTGGATGATTACGATAGATTCATACAGGCCTTTAAGACCATGTTTGATCGCCCAGAACAGGTCCATAGTGCCCAGGAACGTCTACTTGACTTTCGGCAAGGATCCCAGGACATGCTTATGTACGTCACATGATTCAAACAATTGGCCAAGGAAGCAGATTGGTCTTCAGAAGCAAGCTTTACTCTTTTCCGAAGGGGGCTAAATGAAGAGATAAAAGACGAAATAGCCAGAGTGGCTCGTCCAAGTTCATTCCAGGCCCTTATGGATCTTGCCATGCAGATAGACTTTTGTATCCAGGAAAGGAAGGCAGAGAGGAAAAAGACCAAGATGCCTTTCCAGAAGGTTTCCCTTGAGACCTCATTGAAACCCGACCCTACTCCAGTCTCTGGTTGCGATCCAGAACCCATACAAATAGGGGCCTTCCGTGGACCCATATCCCCGCAAGAAAGGATGAGAAGGATCCACACAGGCTTATGCATGTATTGTGCCTTGGATAAACACCTAGTTAGAGAATGTCCTCTAGCCCCTCCACGTCGTTCGGGAAACGCCAGCTCCCGATCCTAGATGGAGCAAGGCTTCGGGAGAGAGATGTTTGCTCCACATCTATTCCATCCTTGAACTCTCCTGGACAGAACAATCTAGTGATTTTACAAGCCTTCCTATCGTCATCCAAGAATGAGACCTACCCCATTTTGGCTTTGGTGGATTGTGGGGCTATGGGAATATGCATTGATCAAGATTGGGTCTTTAAACACCACATTCCATATGAAACACGAAGTATCATGCAACCTGTGGAGGCGAAGGACGGAAGACCTCTCACTTCAGGACCTATATCCTTGCAGACCAAAGAAATCCAGCTCTCGATAAACCATCACCAAGAGTTGATCAAATTTGACATCATCAAGTCAGCCCATTACCCCATGGTACAGGGTATGCCCTGGTTGCAGAAACACAATCCTTACATCATTTGGGCAGCTGGATCCTTGTTTCTTGGTTCAGAGTTTTGAATGTCTCACTGTCTATTCCCGGATTCCTCCTTGAAAACTTCCGAAAGTACGCCAACAGACCAGCAAGGCCCACTCATGGTTTCAAACGTCATACAGGTTCCTAGGGCCTATCAGGAATACACGGATGTGTTTTCAACTGCTATAGTCCAGGCCCTACCCCCTCACAGACCTGAAGACTGCGCTATAGATACAGAATCTTCAGCAGTGATTCCCTTTGGGAGGATGTTCATTCTATCTGAACTGGAAAAAAAGGCCCTTATAGAATACTTGGATCCCAACCTTGAAAATGGCACCATAAGACCATCTAAATCTCCAGCTGGAGCTTCGTTGTTTTTTGTTCCCAAGGAAGACACTAAAGAGCTTAGACCTTGTCTTGATTATCGTGGATTGAATCAGTGCACCCTCAAGGACCGCTATCCCTTGCCCTTAATCTCTGATATCCTGGAAGCGGTGAGAGGAGCGGTAATCTCAGTTGGATCTCAGGGGTGTCTACCATCTGATCCGTATCAGGGAATGAGACGAATGGAAAACAGCCTTTAGAACACCCTTTGGTCACTTTGAGTACTTGGTCATGCCCTTCGGGCTTGCAAATGCCCCTGCAGTCTTCCAACGTTTCATGGATAGGGTGTTTTCTGACATGTTGTTCCTCTTCGTCATCGTTTTCCTGGATGATATCTTGATTTACTCCAAGGATCCTCAAAAGCATGAAGAGCATCTAAAGGCAGTTTTGCAACGACTACGTGAACACAAACTCCTAGCTAAACCCGAGAAATGCCTTTTTCATGTCACTTCTGTTCATTATCTAGGATTTGTCCTTAGTCCAGAAGGAATAGGAATGGACCATCAAAGGTAAAAGCTATACTATCTTGGCCTGTTCCCACTTCTGTGACACAGATTCAATCCTTCCTGGGGCTTGCCAATTTCTACCGGAAATTCATACCATCCTTTTCTGAGATAGGTCTACCGATCATTACATTATTGAAAAAAGACACCCCCTTCCTCTGGACCCCAGCCCAGGACAAGGCATTCCAATGATTAAAAACGGAGTTTACTCAAGCCCCTATCCTTGCTCAACCTGATATTAATCGGCCATTCCTAGTGGAGACGGATGCCTCTAACTACGCCATAGGAGCAGTGTTAAAGCAAGAGTTTGAGGATAAATTAGAGCACCCCATTGCTTACCTCTCACGAACCCTGATTTCCAGCGAGACTCATTACTCCGTCTTGGAAAAGGAACTGTTGGCCATCCGTCAAGCCTTCACCGAATGGCGGCATCTACTTTTGGGAGCTAAACATCCTGTCCAGGTCCGTACGGACCATCGAAATCTTCAAGTTCTGCAATCTATGGAATGTAGGAATAGCCGTCAAGCCCGTTGGGCCTTCTTCTTTGCCCAGTACCAGTTCCACATCCATCATGTCCCCGGATCACAGAACGTAATTGCTGACGCTCTCAACGTCCTGATTACGAAACTTTTGAAGATCGGGCCTACCCAAAGATGTTTCCCCACACAATTTTTGTAGCTCAAGCAGTCAGTCTCATGGAAGACATTCAAATGCAAACCCAGTCCTCTGAAATCTGGAAAGAATTCACAGGAAAGAATCGATGGAGTCTAAAAACTAGAGACGGATATTTGTTCAAGTACAATGCCCTGGTCATTCCCACACAGAGAGCAACTACGGATTATTAACCTGTCATGACACTCTTCACTCCAGGCATCATGGTGTCACCAACACCCTCCGTCTCGTACAAATTTTGGTGGCCCAAAATGAAAACAGACATTCAACGGTACATTCAAGTCTGCGCGGTCTGCAATCAAAACAAACATGATAACAAGAAACCGGCAGGTCTCCTACTTCAACCTACACTACCTCCTAAACCCTTGGAGTTCATCGCTACGGACTTTATCGTGTGATTACCACCATCTAGGGGCTATATGACAATCATGGTCACCATTGATTTATTCACCCACATGGCCCATTTTACACCATTGTACAAATTGCCATCTTCCTCAGAACTCTCTGGCATTTTCCTGGAACATATATTTCGCCTTCATGGACTCCCTTCCAAGATCATATTCCATCGAGGACCTCAATACATCTCTCAATTCTGGAAACATCTATGTCGTATTCTAGGAATCCAACGCGCTCTTTCATCGGGTTATCACCCACAGACTAACGGAGCTACAGAACGTGTAAACCAGACCCTCGAACAATACCTTTGTTGTTTCGCCACCAAGGTACAGGACGACTGGTTACTCCTTATACCCGTGGCTGAATTAGCTTACAACAACTCTGATCATTCGGCAGTCAAGACCAGCCCTTTTTATTGCAGCAAGGAATTCCACCCGTCAGTTCTACCTTCCATTCTCCCACATTCCACACCTGTACCAACAGTTGACTCCTGGATTGAAACTCTCATCAATGTTCACAAAGAAGCCAAAGAACATCTAGAAAAGGCCCAGACTCACGCTAAACATTATGCGGATACCAAAAGAATACCAGGGCCTTCTTATGCCGACGGTGATCAGGTCTGGCTGTCCTCGAAACTACTGCCTCGACATTTGCGACCAAACAAACTAGCCCCCCGTTACTATGGACCTTTTTCCATAAAGGAAATCATAAACCCAGTCTCATTCTGGCTCAAGTTACCAGACTCCTGGAAGAAGATTCATCCAGTTTTTCACATTTCCTTATTAAAACCTTACATCCGATCCTCCCGGAAATCCTGCAGACCCAACCCCGTGGTTGTGGACAATCAGCTGGAATATGAAGTATCCAGATAATGCGACTCCAGGTATAAACAGGGTCAACTTCAATATTTGGTCGAGTGGAAAGGATATCCTCCGAGTGAAAGAACCTGGGAACCACTTTCTAATCTAAATACCCCCCGATTGTTCAGAAGGTATGATCTCATACCCCGGGTCGAACCTGGTGGAACAAGTTTTCGGAGGAGGTATGCTGTCATGATCCACAGAACACGCCCCTTTTGGACTTCCTGGTCCTTGTCACAATGGGGCTTGCACTCTTTGATACTCCCAACATGGCCGTCTAATGTGGTACGCCTTGCACCAGCTTCCACGTCGGACGTAGCACTTTCTACAAATAGACTTCGCCCCCGCGGCCCCTCACGTCTCAACGCTATCGCTGGTAGTGACTAGATGTGTGCTCCGTAGTTCGCAGAACTATTCTCCTGTCCTTGGTTCCCGGACCCTCTAATTTCCCAATTCATTCCTCCCTCTTCTCTTACTTTGTTTCCCGGATTTGTGTACCTCCTTCGTGTACACTTCCTCGCTTCCTGGACGTCCTGAGCATCTGAGTATCCTGGACCGCTGAACGCACGCTGGAGTCAGAGGAGACACGCGCGGGCTTGTACAAAACCCGATCTGTGCGCAAGAAGACGTCCTCCAAGAAATCCTGCAAGGAGCGATCTCAGGTGAGAAGGGGGGAATTCTGTAACACACGGATCTGGGATTCTCAATCAACTTTGCGAAATCCCACTTGGTACCGTCGCAAGTCACCCTGTTCCTGGGAGCCAGACTCGACACAGTGGTGCGATTGGCTTCACCGTCGGAGGAAAGAACAAAGGCCATCCTGGGCAAGGTACAATGGCTGTTGACCATGGACGCGGCCAGGGTGAGGTCCATCTAGTCCCTACTCGACATGATGTCCTCATGCATCTACCTCGTGCGCCTATGCAGGCTGCGGATGCAACCACTCCACGAGTTCCTCGACGCCCGTTGGATGCAAGCGGCGGGCAGTTTCGAAAGACAGGATCTCACTCAACAAGACTTTCCGCCGTGCGATCCGGTGGTGGGTCACCCGAGCGCATCTTGCGGCGGGCATGGACTTCCAGACACTGGCACATCAGGAAATGGTGACGACGGACGCCTCCCTGGAGGGATGGGGAGTGCACACCGGAGATCTCCACGCAAGAGGCCTTTGGCTCCCGAAGCAGAGGTCACCACACATCAATGTCCTGGAGCTCCGAGCCGTATTCTGGGCGCTCGTGTCGTTCCATCGCTCAAGGGCAAGGTGGTGAGGGTCTTCACCAACAACACCACCACTATGTTCTACATCCGGAAGCAGGGGGGATGTTTCTGGTACCCTTCCATCTGGCAGGAATAAAGAACACCATCGCCAACTCACTCAGCAGGGAGCTGCGCTCGTGCCATGAGTGGGAGCTGCGGCAGGATCAAGTGGATCTCCTATTCCAACGATGGGGCAATCCCCAGATCGACCTATTTGCGACGACGACGAACGCCAAGTGCCGGAGGTTCGCCAGCAGTTTTCCCCAGCAGGGGAGCATGGGCGATGCCTTCTCATTCCCCTGGGACGTCCTGTTCCTGTATGCGTTCCCACCGTTGCCGTTGCTACTGCGATTCATCAGTCAACTCGGACGGTCCCGATGCAGGATGATCCTCGTCTCACTTGCGTGGCCGAGGCAGATTTGGCTCCCGGACCTTCTGGACATGCCTGCACCCCCCCCAATCAAACTGCCGACGGACACGGATGCCAGAGAAGGAGGCGCCATCCTCCACCACGACCCGGGGTCGCTGAACCTGCAGGCCTGGCTCCTGCAGCACTAGAGTTCAGAGGGTACGATATCCCGGCGGACTGCAAGGAGGTGCTTGCAAAGGGCAGGGCGTCCTCGACTCTCAAGTGCTATGGACACAAATGGAAGAGGTTCTCTCTCTGGTGCTGCGCACAGAAGATTAACCCTCTGCGGATTGCAGCCCCTCAAGTGCTGCCGTACTTGCTATCGCTGGCCAAGGCGGGGCTAGCTCATGCCTCCATCAGGATCCATCTGGCGGTTATCTCCCGCTACACCAGAACGCCAGGGCAATCATCTCTGTGGTCCCATCGCCTGGTGAAGGAGTTCATGAAAGGACTGTTCTGATCGTTCCTGCCGGTGAAGCCCCCGGCCCCGGCGTGGGAACTCAACGTGGTGCTGACCAGGCTCATGGGGCCGACATTCGAGCTGTGCATTCGGCACCGTTGAAGTTCCTGTCGTGGAAGACAGCGTTTCTTGCGGCCATCACCTCTGCACGACGAGTGGGAGGGATCCAGGCTCTTTCCTGTAAACCTCCATACCTGAAATTCCACGAGACGAGGGTGGTGCTGAGGACGCACCCCTCCTTCATTCCTAAGGTGCCGTTGGACTTCCATCTCAATGAGCCCTTGGTGTTACCCATTTTCTTCCCGTCGCCTTTGTCGCCGGCCGAGAGGACTTTGCACTCGCTAGATGTGGCTAGAGCACTGAAGTTCTACGTGGACCGCACGAAGAGCCTGCGGAAGACATCACAGCTGTTTGTGAACTTTGGACCTGTGAATCAAGGGAAGGCCGTCTCAAAGGCTTCCATTTCCAGATGGCTCTCCGGCTGCATTATGCACTGTCACCTGTTGGCAAACCGACCCTTGCCCGGTTGTCCGAGAGCTCATTCGACCAGAGCGATCGCTGCTACCACGGCGTTCCTGTCTGGTGTGCCCCTGCTGGACATCTGCAGGGCTGCTACGTGGAGGTCGACGCACACCTTCACGAGATTCTATTGCGTCGACCGGGATTCCAGGGAGGAGTCCAGAGTCGGCCAGGCAGTGCTGCGCAACCTGTTCGCCTGAAGGTGGGACTGGTGATGCTTAATGTTGAGTTGATGAAATGCTTAATGTTGAGCCTTGTCACCTCCTGTAGTTTTGCATGTGTTTACTGCAATGTATTCTTGTATTCATGAGCATGCAAATCCATTCTAGACCCCATGCTGGAGAAGGAATAAGTTACTTACCTGTAAGGACCAGCATGGGTCTGGCATGGATTCAAATGCGAACCCTCCCTCCTACCCCTCCGCTGCTCTTCTCTTGGTCCTACTGCCACTTTACCTGCTACCAAATCTGAAGATGGCTGCCAGAGGGGCTTAGGTAGAGGGCAGTCATTGGCTGGGGGCTGTATGACCCAGAGACCAGTGATTGGTTATTAGGAGAAAGACAGTTCAGAAACGAAACTGAAACTGATTTATTCTTTACCGAGGATTCCCAGCCTGACGGCAGAGAATATTCATGAGCATGTGAATACATGCCAGACCCATGCTGGAGAACAACAGTTACAGGTAAGTAACTTGTTCCTTCTTTATTCATGAACATGTGAATCCATGCCAGACCCCATGCTGGAGAAGGAACAAGTTACTTACCTGTAGCTATTGCTCGAAAGGATTGTGTCCTCCAAAGTATTCCTCATCTTTGACATGTAATGTCCACAAGCTGTGCACTTCGGAAACATTTTCGGCAGAGGGCGTCCTGCGTCGAAGGCGTCGGGTCGATGTCCCTCGAAGGCCTCCTTCGAGGGCGACGTCACCGGATGTTATAAATAGGACGCACGGTGCCCGTAGCCTCAGTTCCATTTTTTCCGCGAACATATTGCTTTGTGTTACTCGGTGCGCCTCATGTGTTCATCATTGCGATGTCTTTCTCTTCGACCCCTCCGACTCTGCGGTCTTGCTTCAAGACCTGCCGGGACTGCAAGTCCAAGATGTCGCTCACCGACACGCACCGCATTTGTTTGTGGTGCCTGGGCGAGTCGCACAACAGCGACGACTGCTCGAAATGTCAGTCGTTGACTGGCAAGGCCTTGCGGGAGCAAAAGGGGAAGCTTCAGGCAGGTAGTGGCTCTAAGGCTGTAAAGTCCCGAAAATCCAATCCAAGGGGGTTTTCACCGACCACTCAAGGGGCGACTCTCCGTGTCGGAAGGAGTCCCAGGGATCTCGGTCCCGGAGTGGTTCCCGCATTCTTCTTCATCGTCCCGGCACTCTAGGAAGCGCAATAACCGGTCGCCTTCCCCGTACTCCTTGGAGGATGGTGCCTCAAGGAAGGAAACGTGCCCAAAGAAGTCCTCGACTCCGGAGGAATGGGCGGCGTTTAAAGAAAAAATTTTAGCGATTTTTTTAATCGCAGGGCACGGGTCTAACGAAGCTGGCCCGGATCGGTCTTGTACCGCGGCTCGCACACCTTTGGGCTCGGGTCCGCGTCGTGACTCTCATCTGGAGCCTTCGAGGTGCCGTACTGACAAGGATTCGAAAAGTCGCCAGAGCCGTGTCTCTACGTCTCTTGCGACTGCCCCAGTGGTGTAGTGGGGAATTGTGAGTTCCCCAGTCGCTGTCCCACTTATATGTGCCTTGCTGCATGTGGAAGGTGCCACTATCAAACAGCCAATGCCTGCTGTCCCCTATTCTGGAAAGAATATATTTGTTTTGTTTCAGGACTCCCTGTCCCAAGAGGCCATGCAACATATGAGTGTGGAGAGCGGGTGAGTGGTATGAAGCGGGTGAGTGGGATGAAGCGGGTGAGTGGGATGAAGCGGGTGAGTGGAATGAAGAGGAGGAGTGTGGAGAGCGGAGGAGTGTGGAGAGCGAAAAAAGTGAATGTGTAGTGTGGATGAGTGTATGGAGCGGATGTGTATGTGGAGTGGACAAGTGTGTGAAGCGGATGAATGCGTGGAGCGGACAAATACATAGAGCAGATGAGTGTGTGGAATGGATGGACACGCAGAGCAGACGAGTAGTATTGTCAAGCCGACGAGTAGTATGTTGTGCCGATGAGTGGTTGGACCGGATGAGTTTTGTGGACTGAATGAGTGTCTAATCTGGACGTGTATATAGATGCGGAAGAATGTATGTGGAGCGGATGAGTGTACAAAACAGATGACTGTGTGGAGCGGACGAACGCATGGAGCAGATGTATTTGTAGAGCGGTTTAGTATGCTGAACGAACAGTATGCTGAATGGATGAGTACGTGGAGCTGAGGAATAGTATGTTGAGGGTATCAGTGGGTAGACCTGCTGAGTGTGTAGATCAAATGAGCGTACTGAACAGAGGTGTAAACGGAGCGGTTGAGTATACAGACCAGACGAACGCGTAGCCAGTCAAAAGTACAAGCGCGGGGTAGACTGGAGTGCATGCGCAAGGACAGGAGTGCATACGTATGGAACACATGAGAGCATGCATGAAGCTCGCTGGAGAATGAAGGACAGACTTGAGCACGCAAAGTGAACCAGAGTACATGAATATGTCGAGCAGACATGAATGTGTAGGACAATCCTGAACACCTGAAATGAACAAAAATGCATAGAATGGACCTGCCCGCACGGAACTGCGTGACAAACATAATATGCTTTGGAATGCAGGGAACGTTTGAAAAAACTTACATCATACCACACCCCACGCTTACTCTCTCCCTTACACCACCACTCAACGAGAACATAGAGATACTATGACACCATTCAGTATAATTGTTCTCATATCTACATCTCCCGCTCACTCCACATCACTCTAAGTAAACATTGCTGGTTTCACACCCCCCAGCCAGGCGTTCTCCTTAGGCCCAACGCAATCACACTCGCTCTGGATAAAGCCGACCAGAGTGAACACATACTGCTGATCTCTCAACCACCACACCTACCGCTAAGAAGCAGCTACCACTTGAATTCCGCACCAGCTGCACACATACCTGGTGCGCACACGCACTTTTTGGACTCTCTCTAATCTCTACTGACCCGAACTTCGGTTCCCAAGGGCGTTCAACCTACCAGCGCCTTCAGACCATACCAGTGGTATATAAGGCGCTATATAAATGCAAAATAACATAACATAACATATGAAAGAGATCGCACTCTACAGAGTAAAATCAACGACTATTGGGACACAACAGCACCTGTCCAGCAAGTCCTTTTAACATCCACAGAAGTCTTACTGCTTTTCTACAATGGCAGCGCAACCACCAGAACCCACACCGTAAATACTTACCCAAGCACTTTTTGTGCAAAGGGGGTGGGGCTAAACATGGATGTTAAGTTTTTCCCCTGCTTTAGAAGAAGTATGTGAACAGAAGAACCAATGGGAAGGACACAGGAAGTCTGGGGTATAAAAACTCTGGGAGAGACAGAAGGAGCAAACTGTGTTAGAGAGGGGTCAGTTGGAGTGGATGCAGACCGGGGACCAGGTGGAAGGAGGACAGAGAAGCAAAATGTTGCAGGTGAGGTTTTCGTTGTGCGAGGGAGGGGTCCTGTTAGTAAGATTGAGTCTGTGAATTGGTGAATGATTTCTAGAAAGTGTGAGCAGTATTAAAGGTAGAGTTTAAGTATAAGTGAGTAAAAGTATTGTCTGGGAGGGTGCAAGAGGTGACCAGATGTGGGAGAGGAGTAGGGGAGTACAGTGGAGAGGAGAAGAAAGAGGGGAGGAGAGTTAAGCGAGATTGCAGGGGAGAGGATAGTAGAGTGGGGAGAACAGAGTGGTGAGCCGAAGGTAGAGCGAGGAGTGTGTAGAGTTGAAAGGGGTCACGGGAGTAGAGGTGGTAGGGGACAGGAGAACCCAGGAGATTGTGACCACTGGAGGGTCTGAAGGAGGAGGAAGGGGGAGAGGGCAGGAAGGGAGATCGGAGAAGGAAGGAGAGAGAGAGAGAGAGGGAGTCAGGACAAGGAAACATCAGGGAAAGGAATGCAAGGGCGTGAATCCTCAGATTGAGAGGAACTGGGCATTTGGAAAGGTCACCACACCATAAAGAGCATATTCAAATAGCAGTTGGATAGGTTACCACCTTGAAGGGCCCCAGAGGGACTAAGATAGAAAGGCTAAGACCTTTGGGGCATCATCGTAGTTAAAACTGTAGGTAGTATGTTTGCCGATTTCTAGCGGACCACCAGGGATACAGGGAAGCTTGCACTAGGGAGGTGTGAAGCCCACAGCAAATGAGAGAGGGAAGGCCTTTAGTGTCCCACATTTTAATCCACTACAGTCACAGCACTGAATCATTTGCGATAGACTGTGACATCAGGCTATTTTCAAACGATCCTGATGCTCATGGTATCCTGTATGCTGACAGTTCCTTCTGCCAGACTACACATGAGCGAGACTGGGGATTCATTGGTCTCACAAGATGCAGCCAAAGTATTTTCTGGTAACCGCTTCAGAGAGTCAAACAGTAAACATGGAGTAGGAGTACTGTAGTCTGTGAGGTCAGTAAATTATTTTTTCAAGCATCATGAAGATGGTCTTTTGTAACTGTTGCCCAGACAGTGGTTTAGTGCCAGTTGTGATGAATCCTACAGACTCCTCACTAAATCCCTGCCTATAGTCTCCTCCCAGGTGACCAGGGAAAAGTAGGCGCTTTCTGATCCTGACCTTGGGGGTGGTGTTCAGCAGGAGGATCACCGGGGAAGAGGAAAAGGCCCAGACGAATGAAAGGAATCCGTGGGATGAGATGCAGTATTTGTCATCCTCTAGGGAGGAGGTCTCCTCAATGCCAAAGTATGTAATGACTTATAGTAATAATCTTTTGAATAAACCAAAAGAGGTCTTAGGGCAAATGTCACTACTAGTGTTCTCACATCCCTCTTAGAAGAGTTTAGAACAAATAATTGCTCTTCCAAATGGGATCTAATTACTCCTACGTCCCGTCCCCTTTCCTCCATACTTATGGGACATCTCTCCGTCCTGTGGGACGGGACCGGAGCACTTTGTAAAAAGCATCAACATTTTTTTCCCAAAAATGAGTCCTTCCTCTCTTTCTTGCGCAGGGCCCGGCACGTGGCTGAAACCCCGCCCACCTTGGCTCCGCCCCGCGCATCGTCCAACAGTCCTTTTCTCCGCTCGTTCGGGACTTGACGCACTTGCATCCTCAGAAGTTTTTCTTCCCTTTTTCCTCTCAGGCTCTCGCTAGCAATCGTGTACTAGTCTGTCTATGTCGTTCAAACTAGACTTTCCAGATTGTTCATCGTGTCACCGATGCTTTGCGAGGGCAGATCCCCATCCTCTTTGTTTAGAGTGTTTGGGTCCGGATCACCGTTGGGACTCCTGTTTTTACTGCGACTTCCTTTCGGTCCGGGCACTTCGTCGGTTGGAGCGGTGGGAGGTGGTGTTCCGACGAACTCCTTCGCATTTTCAAGCCTTCATCGACAAAAAGAAGAAACGCCTGGTAAGTTCTTTACTTTTCAGAGCACCCCGGCCGTGGGATACCTTTCCAAGTTCCTGCTGGGCCGGGAGGAGCGCTGATCGCTCTGTCACCGGGGATTGCCCTGAGGTGCCCATTGGGCCTAATAATTGTACCAGAGTTTTTTCCGAGGGTCTCCATAAGGGGCCTGTGGATACCGGAGCACGCTCCGAGGCCCCTCCTGTGGGGGGCTGTTTGTAGACCCAGTTCTACTGAGTCGTGGGGTACTGGAGCTTGCTCTGAGGCCTCTCTTTCGGCTTCCCTCAAGAATAAGACGGGGGTGCGCCCCGAGGCCTTGGTTGGGCTTGGTGTCACTGAACGGATGTTCGAGGCCCGCACGGATAAAGCTGTTACCGGACCTGGGTCTGAGGTCCCTCGTACAGATGCTAAATCTACCAACAGTTCTGAGAGGCCTGACAAGGCCTTATTGGTGAAGGCTGTTTCTCACCGTTCCCGCTCTTGCGGCAACACCAGATCTGTTGAGGGGGCAAAGACGGAAAGTTCTTCTTTTACCGGCAGTGCCAAGGTCCTTCCTGGGAAGGCTCATTTGGTGGTTGGTCCCTTATGTTAAGGCTAAAGGTAAGACCCCTGATCCATCGACGGGGACCCCTGCCTCACTTCCTCACGTGCCGCAGGTCCCCTCAGGTGATGACAAAATGGCGCCCGTTCCCGCCACGACTGCGGCGGCCATTTTGGGTGCTACCCCTACAACTATGCCATCGGCCTCGGGTGTAGGGCTTGGTTCCGTGGGTGAACATAGAGTTCCTTGTGCGCATCCTTATCGGCCAGTTTATAATTGGAACGCCCGGATGCCCCTTCCGCACAATGTTTAGTTGCCTGCGGGGTCGGCACCTTTGATTTATGTGAATACGTCAGTGGATGGGCCGGTGTGGCACCCTTCCCCTTTACGTCCCTGGAATTTTTCTCCTCATGAGAGGCCGCCTCAGGTTCCAAAGCAGTCCCCGGAGGATGCCTTTTTCGGTAAATTTTAAACGCTCATGCGTACCGACCCCATGAGGGAATATTTCAAAGGGCTTTTTAGGGAGATATGTCCGCCCGCGCCTCCGGCTCCACCCGTTCCTCCGGTGGTTCCGCTGGCGCCTCCCTTGCCTACGGTGCCTTCCCCGACTCTTCCCCCTTTGCCCCCACTGTCCCCTGTGGACAAGGCAGCGCCCGACATGGTTCAGCAGGATCCTGACCTGTTGGATGACGCGCAAGGCGATCAGGACAACGAGGACCTGCTACGCTCTATTAGAGCTTTTCATGACCGGGCACTGGACATGATGTGCTTCTTAGATGTTCTGGGGCCCGAGGCACCCGCTCCGCAGGAGGGCGTGCTTTCTGGGGCATTCACCCTGTCTCCTTTGGAGCGTACCGGCCTGTTCTTGCAGAAGGACGTTCTGGCCGAGGTCCGCAGGGTTTGGGAAAAGCCACACTCTGGACTTTTCTTCGGAAGAGGTGGCCGTGTCGTCTTGTCCGCCCCCCTCCTCCACAGTGGTGGCTGCGGCCACTTTGCAGTCCAGGCCTGCAGCATCCTCTTCCACGACGGCTACTCAGGTTCTGGGAAAGGAGGATAAGCTCCTTGACTCCCTTGGGAGAAATTTTTCCCCAACTCGGCTCTGCAACTAAGGCAGGCCAATGGCGAATTGGTGTTAGAGGGGGCTAATATGCGGATGTGGAAAGGTCTGTCGGAGTTTGAGGAGTTCATCCTGGTCGAGAAGCTGGAAGACTTTAAGGCGGGATCATCCGACGCCAGGGTCTTGGCCCAGGATCTCCTGGAGGCTGCGGCTCATCACGTAGACACCTCGGCTCGGGCCTTATGCTGGGGGTTGATATCTCACGGCAGGCGTGGCTGCATGCCACTAAATTCTCAAAAGAGGTGCAGGACAAGGTGTCGGACCTTCCGTTCGATGGTAAGGAGCTCTTTCATTCTACAACAGATGTAGAGCTTGCCAAGACGAAGGATGGCACTCAGACAGCCAAGTCCTTGTCGGTCCTTGTTAAGACCCCTTTCAAAACCCAGAGACTGTTGTCGCAAAGCTGACCCTTCTCTGGCTTTAGGGGCTTCCTTGACCGTAAATCTCACAGAGCGGATACCCCTTTGGGGAATAACCGCCGTAGGCAACAACAGACTCAGTTTATCTCCCGCTCCTCAGCCTCCTCCTCAGGTTCAGGTGGCAATACCAGCGAAAAACCTACAAAATGAGGGTTCTCCGTGCTCGCACGAGACCCCGGTGGGAGGACGCATTGGGTCTCATTGGGAGGCGTGGCAGACCATCACCGAAGACAGATGGGTCTTGTCAGTCGCTCGGGCGGGCTTCCACTTACCCCTACCCCACCCTTCAACCCTCCTTTTCAGCTGTCGGGCTCGCCCTCCCTCAAAGCCGAGGTTCAGAGACTTCTGGACCTCCGAGCTGTGGAACCCGTTCCCCTCGGGGAACGAAGGGAAGGCTTCTACCCCCAGCAGTTTACAGTGCCCAAACCCAACCAGGCTGGCCTGCGCACCATCCTAGACCCTTCCCAGTTCAATCTTTTCCTACCCCAAGAGAAATTCAAGATGATCACGCCCAGCCAGATACGGTCCTCCTTGCAGATGGGCGATTGGCTCAGTGTGGTGGATCTTCAGGATGCGTACATGCATATTCCGATTTGAAATCCACACAGGAGATATCTCTGTTTCTCTTTGGGAGAGAAGCACTTCCAGTTTCGGGTGCTTCCTTTTGGCCTCAGCTCGGCGCCGCGTGTCTTCACGAAGATGATGTTGGTGATTGCGGCCTATCTTCGTCTGCAGGGTATCCATGTGTATCCGTATTTGGACGACTGGCTCTTACGCAGCCTTTGTCAGTTGAAAGCAGCAGGCAATCTTCAGACTCTCCTTCAGCTCCTGTTCCATCTTGGTCTGTCGATGAACTGGCGGAAATCTTCCATGACAGTCTCGCAGGACTTGATTTTCCTGGGTTTTCGCTGGAACACGATAGACTGCAGAGTGTACCTGACCGGGGACAGGATGGCGGATCTGTTAGCCACGCCTCATGGCCTCGTGCATGTTGGCTCTTCCTCTTGCTCGTCTCACGATGAGGCGGACCCAGATGGCTCTTCGGAGTTCTTGGCGTCAGGCTTTGGACCCAGATTCCAAGCTGATAATGATTTGGGCTTCCATGAGAGTGGACCTGGAATGGTGGTCATCTCTCAGCAACCTGTCGGTGGGTGTGGGGTTTCAGGACCCAGATCCTACAGTGACAATCACAACGGACCCCTCCCTGGGCCGGGGTGCGACGTTACATCCTCTTCAGGTCTCGATCTCTGGTCGCCTCAGGACAAGCTCCTCCACATAAATCATTTAGAGCTTCTGGCGATCCTCCTAGCGCTCAGGGCGTTCAGACCGATCATAGCCAACAAGGTGGTCCGCATAAGCACGGACAATGTGGTGTCGATGTATTACATCAACAAGCAAGGGGGAACCAAGTCTCTCCCTCTCCTGGACCTGTTCATCCAGATTTGCGAGTGGGCAGTGCTTCATGGAGTTTGGCTGCTTGCAGTGCACATCCCGGGCCAGCTGAATTTCACAGCGGATGCCCTCAGCCGGCGGACAGTGGTCAGCTACAAGTGGGAGTTGAAGGAGGAGGTCCTCTCATGGATTTTCTTGCGTTGGGGCACACCAGAGGTGGACCTCTTCGCTACGGCGGTAAACAAGAAGCTTTCTCAGTATGCCTCCAGAGGGGGGCTGGGAGCCTCCTCTCTGGGGGATGCTCTCGAGATTCCATGGCACAACATGAGAGCTTATGCCTTCCCGCCTCTGCCTCTAGTCCACCGAGCAATTTGGAAGCTGAAGAACTCTGTGAACTGTTCCCTTCTGCTCATAGCCCCGTGGTGGGCGGCCAGGTTGTGGTTCTCAGAACTTCAACACCTGTCGGTGTATCCTCCGATCAGGTTACCAGTGACCCCTGATCTTCTTCATCAGGGGGGAACAACAGATGTGGCACCCCTCCCCACAATCAGTCAGCTTTGCGGATTGGTGCCTGAGTTCAAGTCTTTAGAACATCTTAACTTGTCTGCGGATAACATGCGTATTATCCAGGCACCCAGGAAACCCTCGACTAGATCCCAATACAGAAGTAAATGGCTTAGGTTCTGTCATTGGTGTTTGGAAAAACAGTTGGACCCAAGGGGGGCTACGATTGACACGGTGCTGTCCTTTGTATCCTTCCTAGCAGAGTCAGGTGTTCACGTTCTGTCATGCAGAACTTACCTTTCAGCGGTCTCCGCTAATCTTTCTACGGACCAGTGTTCTTACTCTCTGTGTAATCCAGTGGTTAAGAGGCATTTTGCAGGCTTGACACGCCTCTACCCTCCAATTCGTAGTCCACACCCGCCGTGGGATCTAAATGTAGTCCTGACGGCGTTGTGCCATAAGCTTTTTGAACCAATGGCCACGGTGGACCTCAAGTACC
This sequence comes from Ambystoma mexicanum, assembly GCF_040938575.1. Classification (NCBI taxonomy): domain Eukaryota; kingdom Metazoa; phylum Chordata; class Amphibia; order Caudata; family Ambystomatidae; genus Ambystoma; species Ambystoma mexicanum. The sequence goes on along the minus strand of NC_090931.1, from coordinate 568,298,799 downwards.
TATCCTGGAAAGTGTCCTTTTTGGTCGCTGTTATGTCAGCAAGGTGGATGAGTGAGCCCCAGGCCTTGTCGGTGGAGCATCCCTTTTTGGTCTTTCACAAGGATAAGGTAGTCCTACGTACGAATCCTGCTTTTCTGCCGAAGGTGGTAACTGATTTCCATCTGAATCAGTCGATCTCCCTGCCGGTCTTTTTTCCGAACCCTACCTCAGAGGCATAAAGGGTTCTGCACTGTCCCGATGTTAGAAGGGCTCTTAAGTTCTATCTGGACAGAACTTCCGAGCTTAGGCGTTCTTCTCAACTGTTTGTCACTTTTGCTAACCCTCAGGGTAAGCGGGCGTCTAAGGCGACTATTTCTCGGTGGATTACCGCCTGCATTACAGAGTCTTTCACCGTCCAAGGGCTGAAACCTCCTAAGGGTATTCATGGACACCTGGTGCGGGGCAAGGCAGCCGCAGTTGTTTTTCAGAAATATGTCCCCTGAGAGTCCATTGCTAGGGCAGCTACTTGGGCCTCCCCATCTGCTTTTTGTAAGCATTATTGTTTTAACATGAGCTCAAGAGCTGATGCTCAGTTTGGTCAAGCTGTGCTGAAGAAAGTTGTTCAGTAAGGGGTATTTCCATCCACCCGTAGTTCCTGTTAGGAATGCTTGGGAATCTCCCATAAGTATGGAGGAAAGGGGATGGGACTTAGGAGTATAACCAGGTTACTCACCGTAGTGACCACCTTACTCCTAGTCCATAGTCCCCTTTCCTCCATACGCCCGCCCGCCGTCCCCTCTAATAAGGTTCCTCTGTTATTGCTAATAGGTCTCTGACATGGCGATAGAAAAGGACTGATGGGTGATACGCGGGCCGGAGCCAAGGTGGGCGGGTTTCGGCCACGTGCCGGGCCCCGCGCAAGAAAGAGAGAAAGGACACATTTTTAAAAACATTTTTTGGATGCTTTTTACAAAGTGCTCCGATCCCGTCCCACAGGACGGAGAGATGTCCCATAAGTATGGAGGAAAGGGGACTATGGACTAGGAGTAAGGTGGTCACTACGGTGAGTAACATGGTTATTTTTACAACGTACAAAACTCTTATTATACAATTCATGAAAACACAATTGTTACACAAAGATAATACACACCATACTTCACAAAATTGCAATTATTAAAAGTCCATATAACATAAGCATCAATTTGTATAAAAAAAATGATATGCAATTGATATACTTTCCCCCATTGATTTGCAAGTCGATATGACCTGGTTCTGCATAGCGTCGGTCACCTCGACTCCTAAATCACGCTATGCTTCTCGTAGCCCAACTTATAAATTTCTGTCCTATATGGCTTAACTTTGCTGGACATTCATCAGCTGAAAACTTGTGTGTATCTAACACTAAATTCTTGTGTAATCCTGAGGATCCCTATGTGAAAAAGAGACACAATTAATTCTACGTGAATGGTCTTGCAATTGGACCTAGCCCCACCCTTCCCCCAGGGGTACCAGGTTAATGTCCATTTATATACCTGAGTGGTATAGCTTTATATGCAACGTCTGACCACACTGCAACCCTTTATGTTGCTGTAGCTGTCTTTCCTATGTCAGGATGGATATCAGCTTGTCCTGTTTAGTCTCACCTAGAGGGATAAAAACATCGCCGACTTACACCACAGTAATCTATACCTGAAGGATAATGTTGCCTCAAGGTAGTAATATGGAGGTTAAACACTTCTAGTTGTGACTCCCAATTTCTAGGGCTGAAACATATATAGAGATGTGATAAATCCTACATCTTCCATCTATCCCCATCTCAACCTACAATCTTCTGCGATCCCTATTAATTAGGAGAATACGGTACGCTTTTTTTTAACACATTATCTGTACAATGCTGACGGTCTATTACAGACCTATTTTTTGGGCTATAAGGTCTCTTGGGTACCGACTGAATTACCATGTGTATATATAGTGATTTAAACAAAAATTAGAAGTTACACGAATGATGGATTTCAGTGATTTTGTAACATTGGGGCATCGGACAAATGCACAAGATGAGCTATTATGCACTTTTAGATGGAAGCATGAGTTTGTATTACAATTTTTCATTCCTTTATGATTGGGGACCTTTGAGATGGTGAAAGGTTGAACTAGTCTACCCCATAAAGGTTGATACAAATGTAGAACATTCTGCTTGTGGATTAAGAAAACAATGAGCCAAAGGGATTTGCCAATTTTTAGCCTTAGCAGGTCTTATAGACCACCTATCATGTTTGATACTTCCGAATGACACTCTTTGTTTTCTCATAAGTTTCTTTTGAAAATGCATTCTGACACAATTGTATATATTTCCTTTGTATTTATAGAAATAAATCTTTGATCGTTGAATGAATAATTGCAGCCCCTGAAGAAGAGAATTTATCTCGAAACGCGTTGGGCATATCCATATCAACAAATAAATCATCTTTAAGAACATATTTAGTCTGAAGTCGGACCCTGATTATTTGGCGAAAGGCCTTACTTTCTAAATACCATATATGTTTAGTTAATGCAACTTATGAATCTCATTTTCTTTTATGAAAAATAGATGTATTGAGCTCTTGTTAGCCATAGATAGTGTGCTGGGGACAGGAGTTCCCAAAGTGGGAACTTATTTTGTCAACAATCCTTTATCATACACATTGTTCCTTAACATCGTCATTAACTTTTCAACATTCCCCAACATCCCCATCCTGTCACCCTCCACCCCCAACCCAAGCCTATTTCCAGCGTACCATGGTTGTAGTTGTTCCGGTGTGTGAACTTCTATTTTATTGCGTCTGAGCTAAGCCATTATTAGTGGTCTGGCAGAACATGGAAACAGTTGGGGCTATCCATTGCATTAGGTCCGGCCTAGGTACTTGCTTTTGCTCACTCTGTGCCTTCTCCTATACCCCTGTTTCAACTGTAGTCAATTTTCTCAAAACCTCCCACCACCATTCCACACCTGGAGCGACCTTGGCTTTCCGTGTCATGGCAATATTTTTCTTAGCTAGCACATATGAAGTTTTCCATCTTCCACATTGCTTTTTGTATCATTCCTCTTTTAAACTGCCCTAATATGCAAGCTTCCGGTGTCTGTACATCCAGGACAATACCTCCATTCTGCATCCAACTCTCGGAAAAACTTCCTAGGTATATTGTAGGGGAGATTCCCAGAGCAGCGCATCAGTCTAGGCAATGCCACCATTTTAAGGAGGGCGGCTCTGCCCATCATTGAGAACGGTAGCCTGCTCCAGAAATGCATAGATTTTATCAACCCCTCTTTGGCCCGAATGGTGTTCTGTTTGTGCTCCTGCTTAGGGTCGTGGTATATTTCAAGGCCAAGGTATTTGAAATGAGACACACTCCATGGCAGGGGGAGTACAGGCAGCCATCTTGGCAAGGGGAAATAGAGTGGATTTGGCCTTGTTTATCCTTGTACCTGAGAATGTGCTGAAGTTATCCAAGACCTAGTTAAATACTTTGGCTAGAACCGGCGCCAGGGTACTCGCGTATTCTTTGTAATATTCTCCCGGCAAGTCATCTGTGCCTGGGGCTTTGCCAGTTGGATGGGGAAGCTTATTGTGGCTAAACCTTCCTCCGCGGTGATGGGTACCTCAAGCCCCTCTCTCTGTTCTTCATCTAAGCTAGTAAGGTTTATTAGCTCCAATACGTCTAAGATTGCCTCTTCGTTGCCCGTATGTGTGTCTGTATATAATTGTTTGTAGTATTCCTGAAATGCCAAATTAACTCCAGCTTGCGTGTGCTCTACTCTGTCTTCTCCCCATCTCACACCTTATGTATATTTATCACTTACTTCTGGGTTTCCCTCTCTTGACACGATCTACTAGTCACAAGTCAGGTTCCAAATGTAATTACTTGTTCCCTCAGTAGACCTGAAATGATCCACAAAGGAATCATTTCCTTTTCGTGTATCTGGGGCTTAAAACCTCTCTCGACTTATGTTGCCTTATTTCTTGGTGGGAAATCTTACTATCTCTACTGAGGGTGATGTCCTTACTAAAAACAAGGGAGATCCAAGTCGCGCCGTGTTGAGTTTCGAAAGAATGCAGTGACATCATCGTGTTACATGATGATGTCATCGCCCTTACTATGCGGCCTTGAGACCTGCGCTTTTGTAGCCGCTTACTCTCACAGCGCGCTGGAAAACACCCAAGATATGGGGGAGACTGTGGGAAAGATTTGATTTCCTAAACTACATGGAAGTGTATATGTTTATTACATTTATGCGCATTGTAAGACACAATGTCCCTCATATGCACAATAAATATATGAATTGCCACACCACTCCTATTCTCCAATTAATCATTGCGAACATATTGGTAGACAAGATTTTCAACATCCCTTCACACCATGTTTCTCAACGAAACATTATGAAATTGATCAGCACTAAATCCCGCAATTACACAGGGTTGTAATGCCATTTTAAGCATACTTATTGGCAATACATTACAAAGCATTGTAACCATCCGACCTTCAGTGCGTATAACTGTGATCTCAATACCATTTTTAATAGCATAGTTTAATAACATTTTGTGGGTATGGTACCCAAGCATTGCTAGACATTTCAACACCATGGCTACGTAGAGCATCTCGTAACACAGATAGGTTGAGGAATTGTGTCACCTTTGAAACCAAGTGTACGAATGATGAACAGGTCAAGCCTATGTTACATTGTGCAAATCAATGTTCTTGTTGAGCCTTCTTGTGTGGCCCTGGGACAAAAAATAAGTTTCTGCTCCAAGTTTAACAATTTTCTGTTGACATCTTCCTGTGTTTTCCCTTTCACTTTTTTCAGAATGACCCACTCAAATTCAGTAAAGGCCTGGTTCTTCTCCATAAAGTGTTTACCTAAGGGTGCCAATTCGTACTTGTGGCAAACCCCATAGGGTACGTTGTGGCTCTGTGTCTCTTTGATCTGTTTTTATATCATTTTTCATGATGATATTGTGTGTGTTTGTACTTTAAAAAAGGCTAACAATAGGGCTGGCATGCTCATAAACTTCCTCCAATTCTTCTTAATAATGCGTTTCACCTTATATGATAGGTTGCTGAATGTACTCACAAACACTTGGGGGACTTCCTTTTTGTCTTGGTCACCTCCCATCTTCTTTTCAAAAAGTGCTTCCCTGTTGTTGTTAAAAGCTTGTTTGCCAGTTTGTCTCACTAATTTGCGAGGGTATACCCCGGGCAATCAATATATTGATTAGTGTGTTGGCTTCTTCCTTATAGGCTTCCCTGGTACTACTATTACTTTTTAAACGCAAGAATTGGCCAAAGGGTAAGTTGTCTCTGACGTGGCTAGCATGGTGACTCGTATAATGCGATAAGGCATTTTTATCCGTGACCTTTACATACGGTCTCACTAATAATGTCCCTGTTCCTGATAGATGGTCACGTCTAAATAGATGACTTCGATGTTACACATAGTGGCCGTAAATTGCAGATATCTATTCTGACTATTGAGCCATTGTAGAAAAGGTTCTGCTTCATCTATATTCCCATTCCAAACCCTGAACTCATCCTCGATGTATCTTAACCACTTGGTTATTTTCCCTTTGTAGGGATTAATATCTGCATCCACAACTGTCTGCTTGAACATATCAGCATATAGATCTGCTAGATTAGGAGCCATGGCCGTTCCCATGGCAGTGCCTTCAATTTGGACATAAAACTGCCCCATAAATTGAAAAAAAGTTGTTGGTCAAAGCCAGTTCCGTACACCACAGAATACATGAGTTTCTTACCGGGTGGTCATCTTCCCTTTTGAGCAAGGTTTCTTCCACTACTTCCAGGGTTGCTCTTTGGGGAATGTTGGTGTATAACGACTGGATGTTGAGACATATTAGAAGATCATAGATGGGGTTAAAATCCAATCCTTCTATTTTGGTAGCGGCATCCCTTGTATCTTGTACATAACTTTTCATTCTGGGGATAAAGTGTCTAAGTAAAAATTCACAAATTTTGACACAGGTTCTAAAAAGGTGTTAACACCTGAAACAATGGGTCTGCCAGGGGTTTTTTTTCGAAATGTTTGTGAATTGTGGGCATTATATAAAATATGGGTACACTTACTTTCTCTTTCACCAAGTAATCACCCTCTTGTTTGCTGATCAAATGCATTTCTACTGCTTTTTCTACCTTTGTTGTAATGATCTTAAGAAGTCTACACACTCAGATTGTGTGCTATCTTTTGGTAACTAGTCTTGACAGACAGTAGTCTAAGACATTCGTCAACATAGTCCTCTCTATTCAAAATCACTATAGCACCCCCTTTGTCAGCCTGCTGGATTACCAATGATTCATTTTTGCGAAGATTAGGGTGATTCGGCAGAGTGAGTCTGGGACGGAGGACTAAAACCAGAGGGATTTCTTAGCCCGCTAAAATTATCTGATCCCCCTGAAGGTTGGTTTGAAATTCCACACTGAATTCAAGCAGCTTATGGTATTTGGAAATGGCAAAATGCAAACGCTTATTCAATGTTTTTTGTTACAGCTTGGACAAGGGGACAGAGGACAAATTGACTACCAACCCCTGTAACTGCGAGTCTGCATCCTCTCTGTTGTCCAGGACTTTGAGAAACAAGGGGGTAAGGCAAAGGAAATCAAGAGGCCACCATTGGCCACCTTGCCTTTGTGTAGGAATCCATTGATTCCTATGGCAGGGCCTTGGTATCTCAAAAATGGAGGCTACCTCAAGCCACTGTCACATCAGCATGTAGCTGCTACCAGCCCATACCCTGGTCTGTGGGCAATAGACATGTGCCCACAAACATACACGAGGGGTACAGGGTTGTACCTCTACCAATTGGTGCCCTAATGGTATCCCATGGGTCTCGGTCCACCAAGAACAAAATGAAGAGCTGCTCTGCCAGAGGTCCAAACTGGGCTCCTGTGCAGAAAATAGGTAGAACACTCAAAATAAAGAGACCTAGGACAAGGACAAAGAGGCCCTGTCACTCTAATGCATTTCCAGCATCACAGTGGGGAAGAAGCAGAAACCGCTATGTGCCTGGTTATTGCACAGAAGAGAAAACTACTTTTCCCTGCCACCAGCGATGTTAAATGTCGGAGCAATGCAGGTCTCCCGTAAACCTTTAAATGTTTGGGAAGATACTTTTGTGAACTGATTAGTGTTTCCCTGTATTCTTCATGCTCTTGTATCTACAGTTGTGTTACCAGGTTCCAATCTGGCTTTTCCCCTCTGTGAGAAGCAGATTATGGGAGTTGTGGCTCTTATAGTATTTTTCGGTCGTTCCAAATGGTCTGGAAACATGGTTCTTGGTCTACGTTTATATGGGTCCTTCCTGGCCTTCCGGACAGATATTACTCTTCAGCTCTTGTAGTGATGATCAGAAATTCACTTCCGCAGGGTATGGAATTAGAAGAACATCAAGTGCTTCCCACTGAGTTTGTTTGGATGGAGAAAGAATGGTAAAAATCTAAACGAAAAGCAACATTACTTTTCAGTTGGGCATACATTTAAGTCTGATTTTTATTTTGCTGCAATTGGTCAGCAGGATATAAATTGTTATTCAAGTCTGAAGTTGTTATGCAATGGTCAATTTGAAGTACCTTGAAGTGATCTCGCCTGGATCAAAAAAGTGTTACAAAATGGAGTATGGTGGCATTTTATTGGCGGTCCGGTATCAAAGGTCCTTTTTATTATGCTTTTTTGTACGTTTTTATTTGGGGTTCTTTGCAAGGACTAAACATGCTTGTTTTTCTTTTTTTTTCTAGACTTGGCACCATGACTGATACCATTTTTGGCAATGGCGCTGACCAATGGGTATGCCCCAATGATCGCCAACTTGCACTTCGAGCCAAGTAAGTGTACATTGTTTAATTTGCTGTAGCTTCCTACTCCTCCTCTCGCTAGAAAATTGGCCTTCGTTTAATTTAGGTTACATGTATTATGTACTTGATCTGATGTAGTTTCGAGTGTATTGGTGCAACTCAAAATTTCTTGTGGTAAGACTAGTGGCTGAAGTCAAGTGAACAGAATAGAAATTCCCATTACTTTATTAGTGTAAGGTACTCTGCTTCCATAAAGACACAGCTGTGAGTGTTATGCGTCACTTTCTTTAAAGGGCTGTACCCCCAAAAATGTTATTCTTTTAAAAGATGGGCCATAATAAAAAATATACATTAAAATATTTTTACAAAAACATCCCATGCCATTTTTCCTGCAAATGATCCTCAAAGTCAGCACTAGGAGGATCAATTTTTAGAAATGAATGAGCCTCTTGTTCTTAAACTCCCCCAACTGGAAGCTCTTGTTTATTGCTGCTGGAGAGCAGAGAATGCTGGTAGGCTGCCTGCCAGTGTTGTATTGATAATTGTGGTTACTTTCTTTTTAAGTTTGCAGGGCTCCGGGGAGCCCTGGAAACTTAAAAAGGAAGTACCCAAAAATTATGAACACTACGCCACCCGCCGATTGCGGCGGGTGGCGAAATATTCAAATTTGCAGTTAATTTGTTTTAAGTTTCCATGGTTCCCTCCGCCCAGGGGAACCCTGGAAACTTAAAAAGAAAGTACCAGCAATTACTAATATTCATAATTGCAGTGACTTTCGTTTAAGTTTCCAGGGCTAAAGTACCACAGATCCTCCAACCTGATCAAGGCACACTGTATCATCACTAAGAGTTTCTCTAACCCCAGAGAAGTGCTGGTAAAGAGAACCATACTGCAAATCAGGACTCTGAGGGTACTGCACATGGTATAGATTTCTTTGCTACAAGCACTCTGGAGTCCTCCGTAAAAGCTGCTCCTCATATATCTGCCAGAAACAGTTGTGTGCGTAAGAAATCCACCAGCACAGCAATGAAACAGCGAGTGGGTAACCTATGCATAAATAACCCAGCAGTTCCTAAACTACACGTTGGCTGAGTTCTGCATACCACGGTTCCCACAGCCTGGGAAAGATGATCACCAGAGCTGCAAATCGTCTCTTTGCTTTTAGAAGCAGGAATAGGAACTATTCCAGGAAGGCGGAGATGGCACTGGCCAAGTTTATAGATGGAAAGAGGACAGGTGAACAGAATTTAGTAGTTAGCCAATACAAAGCAAACACGAATCAAGGATTCGAATATGCTTTGGAAGCAGAACACCAAGATAATCATAAATACATTGATGAACCTACAAAGGGCCCAACCAATCCCAAGGACCAAACAAAGTACAAAGCTCATAACAACACTATAAAAGACGTGGAGGAAGGGTAAAGTAAGGGGAAATGATCCTGGGGAAAATGCAATGCATTTTCCAACATCCCTTGATACACAGAGTTTGTGCTACCTGGGAGCGGATAGCGCTATTCTTGGTCAACTTGCAGCAGCTACTCCAGAATGGGCTAGCACAGAGCCCTACTACCCAGAGGACCAGCTGCCTAGACACAGGTGGACTTTTCCCTATCCCTCCTACCCCCATGGAGTCGCTGCAATCATGGCCATCATCCTCTCGTGCCTAGAGTACTCTAACTCTCTGTACCTAGGCGAGCCTACATACCAATTCAGAAAGCTCCAATGGATCCAAAACTCTGTAGCAAGGCTCCTCCTCGCCCTCTCACCCAGGGAATACATCTCCCCCGTACTCTGGACACTTCACTAGCCACCCATCAGCCGACGGCCTCTTTTAGAGTCATGTGCATTACCCACCGTGCCATCTACAAGAAAGGGACGTAATTCCCCGAAAACACGCTTGCATGCTACCGTCCCCCCAGAATCCTCAGATCTGGCTCCACACACCCTCTGGTCATCTCCCCTTTCAAATTCTCCAGACTATAAGGTGCCTGTTTATCTGTCCTCGCACCCACTTTCTGGCAACCCAGCCCCCTCGCTCTTCGCCTCATAGAGGATCACCTGGCCTTTACGAAAGCCCTCAAAACTTGACTCTTCCCTCCCACTTCCTGATATCTCCCCCACTCTCCTCTGCCCACTCCCCAACACTTGCACACAAGCTTCATCCAGCAGTCACCCCGCTCCCCCGCATACCACCTGTCCCTCTGTCAGCTACTAGCCTTGTCTCTCCCTCATTCGCTTTGTTCCACAACCACAAACCCTCCTTTGGGGATCACCAACCACTTATCGATTACTCATGAAGGCATTCCAGTATCTTGCACCTTAAAGAATCCTGACATTGGGCCAGGTATTGCACCCATATGGTCTGGGAGGGTGAGCAATGCTTTGGGCTTAATTTGCACTTTACAAATATCACTCTGATCTTTGGAAGGAGGACTTTCAGGCACTCTGGCTCCCTCGTCCGTTGTCCATACTGCATATAAATCTAAAGCATACGAGGGTTGGCCATGCCGCCTCATGTAATCATAAAAGGGGAACCCTGTTCACACTAGAAGGAACTAGAGATGGCAGGCATTTTTCATTCCAAGATACTCTCAGAGGGACTGAGTATTATATATTAGTTCAGCACTTAGATCGGCTGTGAATCGTAGCACTGCTACTTGTACATAGATGGAACCCAGGATTTATACATTGTTTTTTGCACAGCTAACCCATCTCACACTGCTGCTTCACAACTTAGCAAAAGGCACAAGCTCATTCCAGACACGCTGCACTCACATAAAACACAACCACTATTTCACAACACCTCTGCCATAAGAAGGAAGCTACTTTTAACAAAAAATATTTGAACTGTAGCTTCCCACATAACTTGCTATCTCCTTAAACCCAATCCTCCCCCTTTAGTGCCCATCCATACGCAACTCAGACATGGTTGACTAGCAGGGTCTTGGCCGCCCTCACATAGCTTAAATTGGATGAAGTGCACACACGTATAATCGCACCTCCTAATTGTCCTAAATTTTGGACGTCGGTCCCTCCGAGGGCGTTGAACCAACAGGACGTTGGGACCACAATTATGGTGAAATGTGCTATACAAATGACAAAAAGAATGAATTAATTAATGAATATAGTGTAGGGTGCAGTGCCAGGAAGATTTAAGCCTGAGGGAAAGCGTGTCCGGATTGATCAAATGCAGGAGTGATATATCAGGCACCACGGAAACACCCTGAATGAGTTATGGGGTGAATACCTATTCAGCCCAAGGCCTGGGAAAGACCCACTGAAGTTAATGCTGAGAAATGCAAGGTCTGAGAGAGACCTGCTATGTAAACTGAAGACATCTAAGGCCTAGGAGAGACTTGTTGCGAGCATTGAGGACCTGTTCTGCATAATGGCAGAAATCTACATCAGGGATTGGCCTGCTAGGAATATTGGGCTAACCTAAGATCTTAGGGTTAGTAGGGGCCTGCTGAATTAAACCTATAGTTTTGGGAAGACACATTTTGCAGGTGTTTGTGAGACACAAGGTCTGGGAAAGACGTGCTGTGTTTTCTAAAGAAGCCCATGGTCTGGGGCAACCTCCTGCGAATATTGAGAAACTCAATGCCTGGGAGAGAGAGTCTGTGTATACTGAAGATATCTAAGATTTCAGGTAGATTTGTTACGAGTGATAAGAAATGGTGTTCTGGGAGAGACCTAATGTGGGTACTGAATAAACACAAAGTCTGGGAAAGACCGACCGTCATCATTGAAAAAACCCTAGGCTGTGTGATAAAGCTTACAGAAAGGAAACCTGATGCAGATGATTCTCTGTAGAGTACGGTACCCCATGGAGGGGCAAAGACTTTTAAAAATAGGCTTTGGAATTTTTGTGGTTGAACCATTGATACCACAATGTGTTGGAAATCTGGATCAAACTCACTGTTACATTGTCCCATTTTGACGCTGTTCTCTTTAGGTAAGTCCTTACCTGTAGTTTATACCCCAGTTCCCTCAGGCGTTTGGGTCATCCAGTTCCCTAAAAACACCAAAATAAAGAGTTGTTGAAACATACCCACTATAGGCACATTTTTCATTGCTTGGCCTTACCACAGAGATATTATCACCCCACTCTTCAACTAACCAATGGATCATGTTGACATGTCTTAAAGAAGAATATCTGAAAGATACTTGCATCGTGAAATGCACTCCCTTCAAGAGGTGGCGTGCCATTGGGTGCCCCCTCCCCGGTGGATCCATCACACAAGTCATGTCCAGCCAAGGTGGCTGATATGTGCACACTGATGTTTCAAAAGGTTTTCCATCATCCACTCGCTCATCTAGGAAGGACTACTTTCAACAACAGATTGTAATTGCAATTGTTTATTTGTTTATTTGTAAAGTGCTTATACACAAGTGAAGTGCATCAAAGTGCTTCAAAGCGCTTCAAGGCGGGAAGTGAACAGGGTAATACAGTCGTCAGTCTTAGGCCTTGAAGTTTCCGAATGATCCAACAAAAATAACTAGCATACTAGGCCATAGGCATTTCTACTAGTGCAAGTGAATATCGGGAAGGAAATGAGAGAAGGTGGGCAGGGGGAGAGCATACAATCAATAAACTACCGTACTATGCCTATCGACTCAGATAGTGTAGGTGCATGACAAAGAGTGGGGAGAGAGGGAAAGGAGATACAGAACAATAAACTACCGTACTATGTCTGGCTACATTGAGATTGATTGGTAGTTGGTCATCACTAATGCACCTATGTACAAGTATTTAAGGCACAACCAAGCTAGGGAGGGGAGACAGAGGGCGTACAGGGCAGACAATCTTGCAAGACCTAGTACATTCAAGGTCGTGCAAGTGCGCATACAGGAAGTGCGATGGAGGGGGACAAGTGAGCCCAGTCCAACAGGGGCCTGGGTTAAGTGCAGGGTGATTGCCCCTCTCATGGAACGTATTCCGAGTGCAGTAGTGCCAAGCAGAGTGCATAGGCCCGGGGGGCAAAGTGCAGGACCAGCGGGGGAGCCTGGGACCTATGAGGCTCTGGAGGTGCACCAGGCGACCAGTCAACAAACTGAGCAAGTTGGGGAAGAGAAAGGAGGAGGGAGGCAGGAGAGCAGAGAAAGGAGGTTAGCAGGGGAGAGGGAGAGAGAAGGGGGAAGTGAAGAGGAAGATCTTGAGGAGTTTCCAGGATTTAAGGGGGTCTGACTCAAGACAGAGAGAGGCAGGGAGATTGTTCCACAGTGAGGCACATGCAGAGGATAAGGATCTACTTCCAAATCTCTGTTTGGAAAAGCGCGGCTGAGTGGAGGGCTCTAGAAGGAGAGTATTTAAGAAGAGAGTGTTGTAGATAGTATGGGCAGTAACCCCAGAAAGCCTTGTGGACTATGCAGAGGGACTTGAACTTGATCCTTGCAGCCACAGGGAGCCAGTGGAGGGATTTCAGCACCGGAGAGATGCAGTCCCTGGGCTTGAGGCCAAGGATAAGTCTCGCGTTTCTGTTCTGGATAGGTTGAAGAGGTCAGAGAGTAGAAGTAGGAACATTGAGAAAGAGACTGTTGCAGTAGTCCAAGGTATCAGATTCAACTTCTTTCGGTTTATCAGGAAGCGTAAACCCTTAAGGAGTTGTACTGTCATCTGCACGTCAAACTATAACTATTCCATTTCCTGAGAGATTAGAATCATGTTGTCCAGGGGATGACCTAGTGGCACACCTCTGGTATGGAAAGCTGCTGTAACATTACCACATGAGTTTTGTAAAGCGCCACAGTGTCTAATAAAGTATAAATGGCAGACTCCCAAATACCCACATTTGCTCCCCCACTGGATTGGAGAGAAAGGTCTGGGTGAGCAGAACATCTGTATCGTCCTTCAGAGCCAGGGCAGCTAACCCAATAGTTCTCTGTTAGAGTGTGCAGAGAAAGTGTAGGCCATCCTTCCTGACATGACAATAAACAAACCAGCCATTTCTTTCCGAAGACTTTTCACACGTCTTATCATCCTCTATCTGTGTACTATGAAAAGGTTGCTCAGGAAACCCACTGAGTGGACAGTAGCCTGCAAAATGGTTTTTGTGGGAAAGGACTAGCACTTTCCAGTCCATGAGCTTTCTCCTGCATGTAACAAATGTGTTGGTGCTAGGAATCTTTTCTGAAAAGGGTTGTCCTACAGTTCTAGAGGAAAACCCTGAAAGGTCTGTAATATCCAGGCATCCTCTGATATTAGTCTCCATATATGTATTGTGACCGATAGCCTTAAGAGCACACACACTCCCAGAGATCATTGTAAGGGCTGTAAGGGCCATCCATCACTCTGTCGTCTAGAAGAAGCAATGCCCCTAACTGAGACGTCCCTACTCCCCACAGTAGATAGTAGGAGTTAATAAGCTCTAGATAATAAGATCCCCCGCTTGCTGTCTATGAGGGCTTTGGGGAGTCAGAAGTGTGAGGCGGACAACCTGGTGAAAGGCTTTCATGATTAGCCATTTTATTTAACCCAAATGGGTGTGACTAATGCATCACTATCCCTAACCTAAAGAAGATGTCCCTGCCTATCGAAATAACTCAAGGAAACACTCTAAAAAGGAATATGTCCCTCACACTTACACATACATCAACTCATAAAGGCAATTAATGGCAATTCAAATGTAACATAAATGAGAGTTATATTCAACTTGAATCTAATAACTGTGTATTTTTATTTTATTGTGCATATGTTAGCCAGTTATACAACAAGTAAGTTGTGTTTCAAAGCGCCCTAAGGTTATCCTTGTAACCTGGGTTGGTTCCCCTTCCCCAGATTCAAAACAGGAGATTCAACCAAAGGTTTGCATAAGGAAGTTCCTTCTTTTAACCAATTTTTGCTCATAAAGTTTGTCTGGTTTCCAAAAGTCTTTCAATTAGACTTTTAACACCAAAAGTTCAATCAGATGAAAATAACTCTTTCTCTTCAAGTATATACACCAGTTCAATATGTTTTCTTCACCTTTGGAAAACAAATATACTTTCTCAACTCTTCTATTTCCACAACAATATTTTGTCAGGATGATTTTTCCACAGTAAAAGTTCAACTTCACAATACTTCTATATCAACAATAAAGGTTTGTTAGGATAATTTCACAACAATTCAAAACACTTCAGTGGTCTTGCCACTTGTTCTTCACACAACCTTCACCCACAATACAGTACTTCTATTATGTCTTCCTGGTTCGTACAGTACTTCTATTATTTCTTCCTGGTTCACTAACCTGCCAGGACTACCTATCCCAGTATACTCTCCTGCCAGGACAAAACTCCTAACAGTTCTACGTGGTGACGTTTTCTCCAACTCTTTGAAAATTATTGGGCCTCATTACAACCCTGCCGGTCTGGTAACAACAGTGCCACTAGGCTTACCAGCACCGTTGTTACCGGACCGGCAGAGTACAAGGTTGCGTGCCGGATGACCTCCCGCCCATCAGGTCTAACCTGGTGGGCGGAAAGGCACCCGCTCGCAGAGTTTCACAATAGAACAGGCACGGTTATTAACGGTGCCAGTGATACCGTCATCCCCATGGAGAATTATTTTTTCCGGTGCCGAGGCCATTACAGCCTCGGCGGTGCCTGAAGAAAACACAACTCTGTTTTTACTGGCACGGCTCGTAATGAGGTCCATTGACCTTTTTTTTACTCTTTAAGTTCTGCAAAGGATATCATCTGCCCCTGCCGCAGCACATCACATCACCTATTTTCAGTACTCCTCTCGAGGTCCAACTCCGGCAACATAATGTTTTAAGCACAATCTGAAGACCAGGATTATGCCAAAGAGAAGCCCCGTAGAGTGCAACCACAAATTCTGATCTTTAGCAGTGAACCACAAAGCAAGGGCCTCCAGAGTTGCTTTACTAGAATGCAATTTATCACTGACATTTGGCATTCTCCCCATAGAATAAATGTTAGTCAACCCGAACAGAGAAAAGCTGTCTTTGTCTGCTGCCATCCAAAGTGGTTCCAGGAGCAAAGAAATTAGCTGCCTTCTTCAATAGAAAACCCCTTTTACATTTAACAAGATATGGGTAACCAAAACCACCTTCTCGAAAACTATGCATCAGTTTGAACCTAGGAATTTTCTGCTTTTTCCTCTCACCAAGTTCTGAAGTTCTGAGAACTTTATATCAATCCTCCTCAGCAACTTTTTCGAGAATCTCAAGGGAAGTAATTGGATGATATAAAGAACGTTCGGCAAAAGGGACATTTCAGTGGTGTTGATATTAGGCCAAATACCCAAAGGTAATCTTTCCCATTTCCTCACATCGTTCATCAACACCACAGTCAGCCGATCCACATTATATTCTGCTAACTTATTCAAGTCTCTGATTAGATAAACCCCCAAATATTTTACATATTTTTATATTATCCAACCATTTAAAATTCCATGTCGTGAAAACCCCTGCCTACAAGTCACAGATAGTGGAAAGGCCTCTGTTTTTGTCCCAGTTGATCTTATGACCCGAAAATGTACCCACCCTTTCAAAGGTATCCTTCAAGGCCACACTCCCCTCTTCCGGATTTGAGAGGATTACTGCCATATCATCTGCATAAAATAGCACCTTTTGATCTCTTTACCACCAGAATGAAGCCCTCATATCCCCTGTTCCCAATGAATGTAAGCTGCCAGCGGTTCCAGAGCAATGTTAAAAAGAGTGACAAAGGACATCCCTGGCTTGTGCCTCGTAAGAGGGAAAGAATAAGAAAGTTAATTGTTCACCCAGATCTTTGCCATCACTGCATAATGTAGACAACTCCCTGCACTCAGAAATCCAGCACCAAACCACATCTTCGAATAGATTGTGTCCTCCCACGTATTCCTTATCTTTGATAAATCCATTTCCAGCTTGCTGGTCTCAGAATTCGTTTTTTTCAGTAGAGGGTGCTGCGTCGACGTCCCTCGAGTCAGTGTCCGTCGAAGGCCTCTGTATCGGCACCAACGTCACCATAGGTATAAATAGGCTTGCGCAGCGTCCGTTGCTCAGTTCCATTTTTCTGCGCTTCGTAAGCCTCGGAGACCTAACGTTCGGGTCTTCCGAGAATCTTTAAAAAAAAATAATTGGAATTTCCGTGAAGAAAATCTTCAATCTATGATGGTATCTTCGTCAGCTTCATCGACGCCCCGATCCGGTTTTAAAAAATGCCGGCATCAACGACATCGAGTAAAATACCAATTCCCTCGACAACATCGAGACCATCCTCGAGTATATTGACGCCCTTTGCGATTATGTCGAGACCCATGACGTCTAAATCGACAACTACGACTCTTTCTCAAGCAGTGATGACCAGTATGTCCTCTTCATCACTTGAAATGGGTTTCACACCTTTCCCACGCTCTGATTATTTCAGAGCTTTATCTTCTATTTATGAGGAAGGGGAAGAGACTGATTCTGAAAGACCTTTTGGTTTACAATCCACAAGACCTGCTCTACCAGAAGAGCTGATATCAGAAGAGGTCAGACTGAGAGAGCTACAGGAATCTTAACAGGAGGCCAGTGGCATAGATACCTCTCCAGAGGTAGATTTCAGCAAACCAGAGCCTGGTGACCATGCAGAGGTATCTTATAGATCACATATGAGTAGAATTATGTAGTTCATGGTGTGGTCAACATCTACACCCACTTTTCACCAGGATGATTTAACAGACATCTTAAATAAGGGACCTCAGGAAGACCCTATAGTTCCTTTCCATGCAGCATTACAGATAAAAGTGACTGCAAACTGGGAGACTCCGGAAGTAATTCCTGCAGTTAATAAAAAACTCTCAGCGAAATACAGAACATCGGTTTCAGACCTTTTGTACTTATCAAAGCATCCGACCCCAGAGAGTTTAGTAGTCCAGGCTGCAATTTCATCAGGCAGACAATCGGCATACCCCAAAATACCGCAGGATCGAGACGACAAGAAATTTGACGCCATGGCCAAAAAGGTCTTTTCAGCATGCAGCATGGCTCTTAAGTCGGCTAACACCACTTGCCCGCTTCCAGTCTCTCTCCCCCACTCCCAACTCTGGTGTTTCCTCTTTCTCACTCTCCGCTCTGGGGTTTCTTCTTGCTCTCCCCACCCTGGGGTTTCTTCTTGCTCTCCCAACTCTGAGGTTCTTTCTTTGGGTTCTCCCCCCTCTGGGAGTTCTCCTCTTGCTTTCCCCACTCCGGCGCTTTAATCTTTCTCACTCCTTAGTCCAGGGTTTCTTCATTCGTACTCCCCACCCTGGGGTTTCGTCTTGCTTTCCCCACTCTGGGGCTTACTCCAGGGTTTCATTATTTGCACTCCCCACCCTGGGGTTTCTTCTTGCTTTCCCCACTCTGGGGCTTTATTTGTTCTCACTCCCACTCTGGGGTTTACTCTTGCTTTCGCTAGTCTGGGGCTTTACTCATTCTCAGTCCTCACTGCAGCACTTTACTTTTTCTTACTCCCCACTCCAGGGTTTCTTCTATTCTCACTCCTCACCCTGGGGCTTCTTCTGGATCTCCCTGCCCTTGGGTTCTTTCTTACTCTCCCCACTCCTGGGTTCTTTATGCCCTTCCACCCTCTGGGGGTCTTCCTTCTCTTCCTCGCTCACCTCGTCTCCACGGGAGCCACGGCATAACTGGTTGCTGATAGCAGGGCTCTTCGGGAAGGGCGTTGAGTCGGATCAGGTTTCCTGGTGCTATGAAGCTGCTCGTGACTTCAAGTTGGCTCCACGTCTGCCTTTGGGGAATCCTCCCTCCCATTTGTTCGGTGCGCGGTTGTGTAGGCGGCTTCTCAGCTGCCTTGCAGTTCGGCCCTCCGCAGTGCTTCGTCCTTGTTCTCTCTGCCTCTCTGGGCTGCTCTGGCCACTCGTCCATCTTGCCTTGCCACACTCTTCCTGTGTGCTTCGCTGCATGCTGAGACTGCCATTCTGACTCCATCTCCAGCAACACACCCTATGATCTCCTTGATGCTGTAAAAAACTGCGGGACCTGCAGAGACTCCGATTGGTTCTTTTCTAAACGCTCCTCCGAGTCTGCCATGATTAAAGGGTGTATGTGGGTTTCATACCACCTAGTCCCTACATATCCCACAAAGGTATCATCTGAGGGGTAGGTATGGTGTCTTGTACTCCTTTCTGGGGTATTTCCCTGCCCTAATGGGGAGTGCCTCCAGGGTGATCACATTTACCATGTCCCCTAGGGGGTGTTAAGCATAGTGGGCTCACCTCCTTAGTCCCAAAGGGGGTGGCTCCCCCTTGGGAAGAAGTGACGATCTCCCAGGATTCGTCTCAGCGTGCACTTGTTCAGGGCAAAGGCAGCCTCAATGATCTTTCAGAGGCATGTCCCCTAAGAGGGCATTGGTAAAACTACAGCATGGGCTACCTCACACACGTTCTGTAAACAAACATATCTAAATGGATGCTAGCTCCAGGGAAGTGTAAGGGAAGACATGGTATCAAACAGTGAAGACAGACACAAGTGATCACAGTTCAAGGATGTTTATTGGACTACAAGGGTTGGAAAAACTCCTATCTAAACCTAAATCTAAGGATGGAAGCAAGCTACAACCATCATCATAATAAATAGTGCAGTCCTAGTGCACTCTCTGTCAAAATAAAAAGGCCTATACTAATAAACCTATTGCCAAGCCTTACTTCTAAATACAAATGGTGTGGTATAACAATGTTTCCAAAAGAAAAGTGTATTCAAAAACAATATGTCAGGATAGTTGAGAAGTTGGTTACCCTTCCCCACATTTTCAGCACGGGCAAGGACGGCACGTGCGAGCTTCGCGCACACTCTGGCTTCTTGGCCACAAGGTAATAGTTCAAAATGTAGGCATCAGGGCCTTCTGTCAAAGTCTCTCTCCCAATGACAGTCTCTTATTGCAGAGGGCCTGATGTAATGAACAAAACACAGAAGTTCCTTTCCTTTGTTAGGGTTTTCACATTCAAAAGTTCACAACTGGTCTCCCTCGTTCGGGTTCGGACCTTGGGTCCCCCTCGTTCGCTCTCTCAGACCCCTTTTCCACAATGTTCACAATTGGTCTCCCTCGTTCAGGCTCTGTCCAGGGACCCCCTCGTATGGGCTCAGTTCTTCTTGATATCAGAATCGGAGACTTTTCGAATGTGCAATGGATTTTGCTTAAACCATCGCAGGACCACTTCGATTCACTTAACACAATTGTTCTAAACAATCTACTTTCATTTCTCTTGCAGGATACCTCAGAGACCTTTGATTCAGCACATTTACAGTTCCGAACCACTCTCAACTGTATTGTATCTTTTCTTCTGAAGTTGAAACATTCATCAGCAGTTTAGCTTTACTCGCGTCTTTCATCACGCGCGTTTAACAATGTTCGTTCCAGCGCTCGTTATACAATGTTGCCGCTTGCAACCTTGACTTCAACACAGACAGGTCTTGTATCGGTCTCCTCAACTCACCAGCTGTGTTGATCTCTTTGTGGCTACTTCGTTCTTGGAGCCAAGGACAATACCGCAACATCTGCTGCTCCTATTCGCCTTTGTCAGTTACATAGGAGGGCCCTCAGTATCTTCGACACATAATGCAGCATTCTTCTTTCATGAACGATTTTTGAAAGTAACAGCGCCTTGCCAAAAAGATCAAGGGTGCGTCCCTTCTTACGAACCATTTGGGGTTTGCTGTCTTTCTCCCCTTGATCAGCTGCAGACTCGAAACTGCTGTACCTTTGTGTGCTTTGCCTTAGTTAGAGTGTGCTCTCGTGTTCTGGATTTGATCCGTGTGGTGACGTTTAATGGCAGTCAGATGTGAGTGATTGTCCGTAATTGCCTGACCTTGCCTGACCATAGTAGTGGGCCATTTCAGCTACACAGGGGCTCCGTTGTGAGTCTGTTTCCTCGCAAAGCAGGCTGTCTGTACGAAAGTGTTTGTGCAGTAAAAGGGTGGGTTGGGGTGGGTAGAGCTTCCATATATCCTACCTGGTTGGATGGGGTAAACATGTTACAGGGAATTGTAGGGAATTTTCCTTCCATGTGGCAACCCCTAAACTTTTTGCTATTGTTTTTAACCTTGTTCTTGACTTTGCCAGAGAAGTACAGCCTTCTGCCGCACTTCTCTGGGCTTTCGCTCTTTTCTTATGGGGAAACTGACATGCCCTTAAGACAGTCAGTACCGGGGAACGCTGTTTCCCGTAGTTTCTTTTATCGTGTTGCGGCTTTAGTGCAACATGACACAAGAGGGCCTGTAAGCTAGGGTACAGCTCTCTTGGGTCTCTAGCCTTCTACAGACCCTAGATACTCTTTTAGGATGGTATTTGATCGGTGCAGTCATTCAGGGACTCGAGTGGTGGCAGCGATCGTTTTGTTTATTTTGAGCTCCTTTTGGCGTTCTGAGCACGTTTTTCGCACTGAACCCAAAATGGTGGCCTGGCTCCCAAAATGGCCAGACCACGAGGCTCCTTTGTCTTGTCCACTGACCGTCTTGCTCCCTTCACCTTCCCCAGGTCGAGCGACCCGGGGCCTTCCTTATTTGGGCATGTACTTTCCCGCGAAACGTGGTTGCTTTCGCGGGCTTCTACATGTCGTTTGTGTGCCTCCAGGGTGTGGGCTGGGATGTCTGGTCCCAATACACATCCTGGGTGCCAGAGAGTCTGGGGTGGTGTGAATGCCTGGGACCACCGTGGTCCGTGATTGGTCCACGTATGGTATGTGTGTTGATGAGCGGATCTCCCATTGGCTCCCCTCCGTTTTGGCGCGAAGGGAACCGTGGATAAGAGGGAGCTGGAAACACCACTACCATGTCGATCTCCTGAGTTCTCACGAACGAAGGAATACAGGAGCCAAGTATCCTGCAACCAAGAGGCTGGACCGAGGAATCGCTGGTGACCCGCTGAAGGAATCCTCCTTTGCACTGCTGTCGTCCTGTGAAACCCTTTCCTCCTTTGATCGAACCAGAAGGCCTGTACTGGTGCTTCGACCTTTGGAATAGCAGGAACAGCTATTCCCGGCGACTTCATCAACTCCTGCCAAGTAAGCCTTCGGAAGTGTCTCTGGGCCATCCAGTTGACTGACCAGCTTACAAGGGAGTCCTGCTCTGTAACTGCCGCCAGGTTGTGTTGTATTTCGAGTCCTGGTCACTCTCCCACGCTTCGTACGCTTGGCGTTCCCAAGTCTGAAGGGAGGAGTGTACATTTGGCTTGAATACACACATCCGCTCTGTTGTCCTGCTGCGGCAACAAAACTGTGCTGGTTTCGTCGATTGGGACGTCTTTTTGCTCTACACGACTACGGGGCGTTCCCTGCTCTTCTGAACCTGCCAGCTGCTGAAACTAACGTGGAGAAGCCTGGGTCTGCTTGCTTCGGGGACCGGTGAGTAGTTTAGCTAGGATCTGGTCGCCCTCCTGCAGTATCCCATTGCTTTTCCCTGCTGTGTAAAAACAGCACCCTTTCGGCCGTACTCGCGCTCTGCTTCTGCCCGCTGTGGAGGCTGCGCTTGAGTTGCGGAACCTGTTCTCCTTCTGCTGTGCACTAACCCGAACTGCCTGACTTCCTCCGAAGAGCTTCCCCTTTTGCCCGTTGGCACCGGCGTGGCAGGTACTTTGAGCACAAGGCTCCACTCTTCGCAGGGCTCGGACTTCCATCTAGTTAGGTGCCTCTAAAGGCGAACTGAGTCTAAAGCGTTATCGCACTGCCTGTTTTCCTTTCCTTTCAGGTGGACTACATATTTCGTGCTTTAAACGCTTGCGACTGTGTATTTGTATATATATTGTGTTGATATGGTATGTGTTGGTTTAATATTGTGATATTGTGATTTTCTCGCTACGGTCATTATTTTAAAGGCCTTAAAATAAATGTGTATCTATTTTTGATATAACAACTGTTTGGAGTAGTTTGTAAGCGCTCTTGCTTTGTGTGCTCATTGCGGGCTTTCAGTCACCCTCACCCCTCTTGAGACCTAGTCTTGACCGCCGCGATCGCTACCTTGATTGGTCTGGCTTGTCCAGAGGTTACCCTGTTCCAAGTAATTAGGTTGGCCTTCTGAACTTCTGCGCCACCAGGACAGAGTTCAGAAATCCGTCTTAACAAATTGGTGTACAGCGGTGGGATACGACTGAAGGTATCCAGTGTTGCGCTCGAACTAAGGCATTTCAGGTTATTCCAAACAGTACACGTAGTGAATTGTTGTAATATAACTTTAAAAAGGCCATAGTCCTATCAAACAGTATGGAAACAAATACGTTGTTAACTTTAAATGCTTCCAAATCAGAAACGCTGAAAAAGATGTGTGCGGAGAGAGGTGTTTCCTCTCAAGGCACAAAATTGGAAATGATCCAGAGAATCGTGGCGTGGCAAGAAGCGCAGCTTGACGCTATAACTTCCGAGGACAGTGCAGAAGGTGGTGGGGCTGCTCTCACTGGCAGAACCGACGGTTCTGCCGCTGCACTGATCCATCGCGACCACGAGGACAGGGAGGACGAGATGTCTAATGTTTCCTCTGCCAGTGTTGATGGGGATGCTATGCTTGAATTCAAGAAGCAAGAGCTGCGGTTTAGGCAGCAGGAGCTTGAATTCAGCATAGCAAAACTAAAAATCGAACAGGCAGAAAAACAAAAAGACAGGGATCACCAGTTGGAACTGGCCAAGCTTCAGGTTGCAAATGGGTCCAAGGGTCCTGGACATGGGTCTGGGGCTTCCTCTCATCCACGGTTTCCAAAAGATCTGCTCAGTGTGTATGAAGAAAGGAATGACATTATGGACTGGCTGAATGCGTTTGAGTATGCATGCGAGGTTCAAGAAGTTGACAATGCTGATAAGATTGCGTGGTTGCTCAGTAGACTGCCCCATTCTGGCTGCAGTGCCATTATGGAAATGTCGAAGGCTGAGCGGGCTGATTTCGCAATGTTAAAGCAAACTCTCATTTTAAAGTTTGGGAAGACTCCGTCCCAATATTTAAAGCGTTTTCGAGAGTATAAGAAAAAGGAAGGTGGTACTTGGGTATCTTATGTCGCTGAATCTTTGAAAAACTTAACTGGCTGGGTCGAAGGTTATAAGGTTTCTACCTTCGAAGGCATGATCAATCTGGTCATGCTGGAACACATTTTTGCTTCTTCTTCCCCGGAGCTTAAGCAGCATTTGGCCGATTCGAAGGAGATAGATCCTAAGAAGCTGGCCATTGCAGCAGACTTATGGGTGTCACATCGAGTGTCCCATAAGGACAAAACTCATCCTGGTAAGCAGGAGGAAGGGAAAAAGTCCAAAGATATGGAGGGTGGGGAATCTGCTAAATCTT
Organism: Ambystoma mexicanum; assembly: GCF_040938575.1. Classification (NCBI taxonomy): domain Eukaryota; kingdom Metazoa; phylum Chordata; class Amphibia; order Caudata; family Ambystomatidae; genus Ambystoma; species Ambystoma mexicanum. The sequence continues at coordinate 568,274,753 of NC_090931.1, read as the reverse complement.
CTTCCCATAAGGGCCACAAAAAGAAAAACAAGGGTAAGACACAAGAGAACTCACAGGGTAGTGGAGGTCAGCCTCTGAAACATTACTCTGGTTACAATAAGCCTCCCTACGTAAACAGACCCAATGGGGCTTGTTTTTCTTGTGGAGCAACTGACCATGTGAAGGGGGATCCCCGTTGTAAGGTTAGACCTTTGGGGGTCCACTCCGCTAATCTAGCCTTCTCCTCCTACGAGGAAGAAGAGATTACAGGAGCATCCTTCGCCTCAGACTCATTTCCCAGCGGAATAGAGGCTGAGGTAGTTTTAGTGTCCCTGGGTTCCTGGGAGCCTAAAGTCGCAGAGGCTTATGCTAGGATTCCGGATAATACCAAGCACTACTTTAAAGACAGTGTGCTGATCAATGGAGTGGATACTCCAGCTCTTAGGGATAGTGGGTGCAGTCGCACTGTAGTGGATTCTACCTTGGTAGACTCAGAGGAAGTTGCCAGAGCTACTCTGATGCCCACTAAGTTGGCTGACGGCCCCCTCCGTATGTTTCCCGTGATCCCTGTAAATCTTACTTTAAATGGTACAGCAGTCAGGATTCCAGTGAGCATTCAGAGAAACGTCCCGGGAAAGGTCTTGTTGGGTAATGATCTCAGAGCTTTAGGGCTCGTAGGAGACACTGCCGAAAGACCCTACACACGGTCTCAAGCACGGGCAGCATTGGCCAAGTCCAATACGCCGCCCCAGCCGAAGGGGAAACCCAAGGCGAAAGGAGTCTACAAGTCAAGACGAGGGAAAGAGAATATTCCCCCGAGCTCGCCTACCACTGCGGTGGAGGAAGTTGGTCAATCGCCCGGGCCTGACGAGGAGGTGGCGATGCCTGAAGTTTTCGACCCCAACGATCATCCTGAACTAAAAGACTTGTTAGTTGAAGGAGGTCCTGATAGGGACGAATTCAGTAAAGGCCAACGTGAGTGCCCATCTCTGGAAGGCCTAAGGAGACAGGCCTGCTCCCAGCTTGAGGGTGAACCTCCTGGGATGCATAGGATTTACCAGGAAGGTGGACTCCTGTATAGTGAGCCCACAGAGTCTACAGAAGGAGACCATAGGAGGTTGGTGGTTCCCCTTGCTGTTAGGCCCTTCCTCCTGCAGTTGGCGCATGAAGTTCCCCTTGCTGGTCACCTCGGTATGAGGAAGACCAAGCAAAGGTTATCCATGCACTTCTACTGGCCCAAGATGGGGGAGCAAGTAGAAAGTCACTGCAGGAGTTGTGCCGCCTGCCAGTTGTCCGGTAAGGTTGGCGCGACAATCCAAGCTCCGTTGGTACCGCTCCCAGTTGTGGGGGTACCATTTGAAAGGGTAGGGATCGACATGGTTGGTCCCCTTGACCCGCAAACATCCTCAGGCAATAGGTTTATCCTGGTGCTGGTCGACCATGCAACCCGGTATCCTGAGGCCGTCCCATTTACAACTGTAACTGCCAAGCCAGTTGCAGAAGCTTTACTCGGCATGTTTACTAGGGTTGGCTTCCCTAAAGAAGTTGTGCCGGATGATGGCAGCAACTTTATGTCGAAGTATAGGCAGGCTATGTGGAAAGAATGTGGGGTCACCTACAGGTTCTCTTCTGGATACCACCCCCAGACCAATGGTCTGGGGGGGCGTTTTAACAGGACGTTAAAGAGCATGATTGGGGCTCTGGAGGAGCCTCAGAGAAGAAAATGGGATCTTCTTGTCTCATGCTTACTGTTTGCCTACCGAGAGGTACCACAGGAGGGTGTTGGCTTCAGCCCCTTCGAACTTCTGTTCGGTCATCCCGTACGGGGACCCTTAGCCATCATCAAAGAGGGATGGGAGATGCCCACTCCCCCTGTTACTACCAACGTAGTTGATTATGTGCTGGGGCTCAGAAAACGGATGGTACTTCTGATGGGCTTGACTAGTGATAAATTGAAGGCAGGGCAAGCGCTGGTGAAACATTGGTACGACCAGAAAGCTTCCCTCATCAACTTTACACTTGGTCAGCAAGTCCTGATCATGAATCTCATAAGGCCTCGAGCTTTACAGGATAAATGGTCAGGTCCTTGCCCAGTGGTGGAGCCCCTGGGTGAGGTTAACTATTCAGTGGACCTTGGAAGGCCTGGACAGGCTCCAAAAGTGTTTCACGTGAATAGGCTGAAGGCTTTCGTCCCAAGCGGCGAAATCGCAGCACTGCTATTAGCTTCAGACGTTGAGGAAGAGGAGTCTGAACCTCTCCCCGACCTGTTCCCAAGCAGTCCTTCAGTTAGCTCTTTTGAGGGTGTCCGAGTGGCCCCTCACCAAAATGGACAAGGCTCAGTGGTTTACCTTGGACATGAAGTAGGTGGAGGGAGGAGACAGCCTCTATCCAGTAAGGTACAAGCAGTACAAGACTGGCCTATCCCCACTACGCAAACCCAAGTGAGAGCCTTTTTAGGACTCACAGGGTATTACCGCAATTTTGTGGCAGACTATGGCACCATAGCTGCTCCTCTGACTGCCCTCACAACTCCGAAGAAACCCAAGAAGGTAACTTGGACCGACGAGTGTGAGAAGGCCTTCAATGGCTTAAAAGACTCCTTGTGCCAGGCCCCTGTGCTCAGGGCCCCTGATTATCAAAGACCTTTTATCGTGCAGACGGATGCCTCTGACACTGGGATAGGAGCTGTACTATCACAAGTAAATGAGAAGGGTAAGGAACACCCTATCGGTTTTATTAGTCGCCAGCTTAAGGACAGAGAGCTCAGATGGTCCACGGTAGAGAAAGAATGTTTCTCTGTTGTGTGGGCCCTAAGGAAGCTGAGGCCCTACCTCTATGGGACCCACTTCACTGTGCAGACTGAACATAAGCCGTTAAAGTGGCTAATGAACATGAAGGGGGAGAATCCAAAGTTGCTTAGGTGGTCCATAAGTCTACAAGGCTTCGACTTCACCATTGAGCATAGGCCAGGTTTCCAACATAGCAATGCTGATGGGTTGTCCAGAATGTTTTACCGACCTGAACAAGAGACTCATCCAGGGGTGGATTAGTTCCCCCTGTCCATAGTCTGGGAGGGGCGAGTGTTAGGAAAGATTTCGTAATTGTAGTGAATTTTCCTTCCATGTGGCAACCCCTAAACTTTTTGCTATTGTTTTTAACCTTGTTCTTGACTTTGCCAGAGAAGTACAGCCTTCTGCCGCACTTCTCTGGGCTTTCGCTCTTTTCTTATGGGGAAACTGACATGCCCTTAAGACAGTCAGTACCGGGGAACGCTGTTTCCCGTAGTTTCTTTTATCGTGTTGCGGCTTTAGTGCAACATGACACAAGAGGGCCTGTAAGCTAGGGTACAGCTCTCTTGGGTCTCTAGCCTTCTACAGACCCTAGATACTCTTTTAGGATGGTATTTGATCGGTGCAAGTCATTCAGGGACTCGAATGGTGGCAGCGATCGTTTTGTTTATTTTGAGCTCCTTTTGGCGTTCTGAGCACGTTTTTCGCACTGAACCCAAAATGGTGGCCTGGCTCCCAAAATGGCCAGACCACGAGGCTCCTTTGTCTTGTCCACTGACCGTCTTGCTCCCTTCACCTTCCCCAGGTCGAGCGACCCGGGGCCTTCCTTATTTGGGCATGTACTTTCCCGCGAAACGTGGTTGCTTTCGCGGGCTTCTACATGTCGTTTGTGTGCCTCCAGGGTGTGGGCTGGGATGTCTGGTCCCAATACACATCCTGGGTGCCAGAGAGTCTGGGGTGGTGTGAATGCCTGGGACCACCGGGGTCCGTGATTGGTCCACGTATGGTATGTGTGTTGATGAGCGGATCTCCCATTGGCTCCCCTCCGTTTTGGCGCGAAGGGAACCGTGGATAAGAGGGAGCTGGAAACACCACTACCATGTCGATCTCCTGAGTTCTCACGAACGAAGGAATACAGGAGCCAAGTATCCTGCAACCAAGAGGCTGGACCGAGGAATCGCTGGTGACCCGCTGAAGGAATCCTCCTTTGCACTGCTGTCGTCCTGTGAAACCCTTTCCTCCTTTGATCGAACCAGAAGGCCTGTACTGGTGCTTCGACCTTTGGAATAGCAGGAACAGCTATTCCCGGCGACTTCATCAACTCCTGCCAAGTAAGCCTTCAGAAGTGTCTCTGGGCCATCCAGTTGACTGACCAGCTTACAAGGGAGTCCTGCTCTGTAACTGCCGCCAGGTTGTGTTGTATTTCGAGTCCTGGTCACTCTCCTACGCTTCGTACGCTTGGCGTTCCCAAGTCTGATGGGAGGAGTGTACATTTGGCTTGAATACACACATCCGCTCTGTTGTCCTGCTGCGGCAACAAAACTGTGCTGGTTTCGTCGATTGGGACGTCTTTTTGCTCTACACGACTACGAGGCGTTCCCTGCTCTTCTGAACCTGCCAGCTGCTGAAACTAACGTGGAGAAGCCTGGGTCTGCTTGCTTCGGGGACCGGTGAGTAGTTTAGCTAGGATCTGGTCGCCCTCCTGCAGTATCCCATTGCTTTTCCCTGCTGTGTAAAAACAGCACCCTTTTGGCAGTACTCGCGCTCTGCTTCTGCCCGCTGTGGAGGCTGCGCTTGAGTTGCGGAACCTGTTCTCCTTCTGCTGTGCACTAACCCGAACTGCCTGACTTCCTCCGAAGAGCTTCCCCTTTTGCCCGTTGGCACCGGCGTGGCAGGTACTTTGAGCACAAGGCTCCACTCTTCGCAGGGCTCGGACTTCCATCTAGTTAGGTGCCTCTAAAGGCGAACTGTGTCTAAAGCGTTATCGCACTGCCTGTTTTCCTTTCCTTTCAGGTGGACTACATATTTCGTGCTTTAAACGCTTGCGACTGTGTATTTGTATATATATTGTGTTGATATGGTATGTGTTGGTTTAATATTGTCATATTGTGATTTTCTCGCTACGGTCATTATTTTAAAGGCCTTAAAATAAATGTGTATCTATTTTTGATATAACAACTGTTTGGAGTAGTTTGTAAGCGCTCTTGCTTTGTGTGCTCATTGCGGGCTTTCAGTCACCCTCACCCCTCTTGAGACCTAGTCTTGACCGCCGCGATCGCTACCTTGATTGGTCTGGCTTGTCCAGAGGTTACCCTGTTCCAAGTAATTAGGTTGGCCTTCTGAACTTCTGCGCCACCAGGACAGAGTTCAGAAATCCGTCTTAACACTGTACGAAAGTGTTTGTGCAGTAAAAGGGTGGGTTGGGGTGGGTAGAGCTTCCATATATCCTACCTGGTTGGATGGGGTAAACATGTTACAGGGAAGAGAGGGATACTGTCATGCCCTCCTGCCCGCCATTAGATTGTGCCATCACGTTTTCACCATTCTGGTTGTAATGGTCTAGTTGTTTTCTCAAAGATGGCCGCCACCAGGCTTATACTGACACTGCAACAGCGCCTCGGTGCGTTGCACCTTGGATTCTTTCTGTGTGCCTACGCTCTCTATCGTCTGTGATGGCGTTCTCTGCCCTTCTCCGCTCGGCCCCCTGCTTTGTCTTCTGCCCTTTGCTTTCCTTCTTCCACCTTTTGTGCCTCTGGCACTTCTGTCTCCTGACTCTCGATCTTCGATTACATACCTTTTTCTGCTCTGCCTCTTGGACTCTCTCCGGAGCTCTGCTTACCTGTGCTTTGTGCTTGCTCAGTTAGGAGCAGCCCGTGTTGGTGCTAGGCGAACTCAGCTGGCCCCGAGTTCGCTGTATTTGCCGATCCTTACCTTCTGTGGCCTGCACCCTTATCCTTTCTGCTCCGTTTGCCAACTGGACATCACCTGGGATCCCCAGCTTCCTCCGGGTTCACCCGGAACCAGCACATTGGATTACAGCCATATCAGAAATCTCAGCAAGCTATACGATCTCATCTTCGAACTTATCTGCAAGTCCGGTTTTCCATATACGGACCTACAGTGTTTTTCAGCCAAGAGGTTTTTCCCTGTTTGGGGGCCTACTCCAGGGGAGTCCACGCTGTTGGGGAACTCCCTACCAACAGTGTGGCATCCCGAGTAGAGGGACCCTATTTACACCAAAAGAAAGCCAAGAAGCGAAACACTCAGCAAAGACCTTCTAGGAGAAATGAGGAGGATCCAAAAGAAGGCTCCACAGAAGACCCAGGCGAGGAGGAAGGGAGGGGAGGTATCTTCAGATTCTGACAGTGTGCAACGCCTAAAGGACACCATGGCATCATTGGAACAATACCGTGAGCTGGTCACAGCCATTCAGGGTTTAACTGCTGAGGTGCAGACTCTTCGCTCTGAAAATGTAGCGTAAAGACAGCAAGTAGCAGTTTGGGGGGATGGGACTCGGGGATACTTGCCTCATTTACCGTTACCTTTTGGGAAGTACGATGGCAACCCAAAGACTCCAAAGGAATTCCTGGACGCCTGCCTTATGTATTACACTTTCCGCCCACGGGCCTATGAGTCGGATAGGGCCCGTGTAGAGGTTTTGGTGTCCAACTTGGTAGGCAATGTCCTGGCCTGGGCGACCCCCTTGAAAACCCAGTCTGATCCAGTTGTAAATGATTACGCCTTGTTCACCCAACAATTCAGAGTCTGCTTTGAGAGACCCGAAGTCCAGTTCTCAACGTACAAGGCCATGTTAGACCTTCGACAGGGCTCTCAAGATGTTCAAACATACGTCTCTGCTTTTCAGCATCTGGCTGCTAACGGTTCGGCACGACAGACGCTTTTCCGCCGTTGACTCAACGAAGACATCAAGGACGAGCTGGCCAGAACAGCTAGACCTCGGACCTTTCAGGAGTTAGTAACCCTCGTTCTGCAGATGGAATTCGCTCTGCAGATGGAATTCGGTCTAGGGGAACAAAGACTTGAAAGGAGGCGAAGCTGTGTAACCCCGCAATCTCTACCTGTTCCATCCCAGTCCAGTGAAAGACCTCCGACCGCTTCTGGAGAGGAGCCGATGCAGATCCGGACCATGTGAGTCCCTTGACCCCTGAAGGAGGGAGCCCGGCGTCTGCATGTATTGTGGCTCCCAGAAGCATCTACTAAGGAACTGTCCAGAGGTTCCGCCACGACGACCAGGAAACACCACCCCCCGAACCTAGACAGGGATAGGTTGGGGGTGGTTGCCATCAGTCCCTGTAGTATCTCCAGAGCAACCCGGAATCCTGAAGACAGTTGTTTCATGGTCTTGAAAGTAAGAATGTCCTCTACCATCCGAGAATGGGAAGCTCTGGCCATGCTGGATTGTGGTGCGGCCAGCAACTTTGTAGACATCGAATGGGCCAAAGCAAACCAACTTCCCATTCGCCCCAAGACCAGACCAATCCAGACGACCATCTTCCAGCACCAGGAAGAGATAGTGTTTGATCTCATTAAGGAAGCTCACTTCCCCATCATTCTGGGGATGCCGTGGCTGCGTCGCCACAACCCTTCCATAGATTGGGCAGACAACACAGTAACCTTCACTTCCTCATATTGTCGGGGCCATTGCTTGAACTGTCCAAGGCCAGAGCCCCTCAAGGGCATTCATGAAGATGGTTCTCCCATTCTTGTCGGTTCTGCGCCGGTTCATTACAAGGACTTCCAGGAAGTGTTTGAAGACGAGACTCATCACCTCCTTCCTCCTCACAGAGTCGAGGATTGTGCGATTGAAACTACACCCGGAACCTCCATCCCCTTCGGCATGAGGTACCCATTGTCCATTCCGCAACGTCAAGCTCTCAAAGAATACCTGGAGACCAATCTGAAGCATGGACTTATCAGAGAGTCCTAATCACCATCAGGGGCATCACTTTTTTTTTATACCTAAGAAGGGATCCACTGAGCTCAGGCCCTGCATCGACTATCGAGGCCTAAACCAACACACCCCATCAAGGACCGGTACCCCATGCCTTTAATTAAGGAGATTTTGGAGGCGGTTCAGGGGTCCTCCATCTTCACAAAGCTGGACCTCGGGGGGGAGCTTACCATTTGTTGCGAATACGACCTGGCGACGAATAGAAGACGGCATTTAGAACTCCCTGCCACTTTGAGTACACAGGTATGCCCTGTGGACTGGTCAACGTCCCCGCAGTGTTCCAGAGATTCATGGACAAGCTGTTTTCAGACCTGTTATTTGTTTGCGTGGTAGTATATCTGGATGATATCCTGGTGTATTTGTCCTCGACCGCTGAACATCACAGGCATGTTCGTGAGGTCCTATCTCGTCTTCATAACAACCATCTCTATGCCAAACCAGAAAAATGCACGTTCAATGTGTTTACCATCTCCTACCTGGGCTATATCCTCTCAGGCAATGGGATCCAGATGGACCCTGATAAGATTCAGGCAATTGTGAGATGGCCAACCCCTAGGACAGTGAAATACGTCCAGTGTTTTTTGGGACTGGCAAACTTTTATTGTCGTTTCATAGCAGACTTTTTGACAAGGTCTTGGCTATCACAGCTCTACTAAAGAAGGGAGTACAGTTTTATGGGGTCCTGAGGCCGAAAAAACCTTTGTCCTCCTCAAGCACGCCTTCACCACTGCTCCCATCCTCAAGCAACCCGACCAAAGCCTCCCGTTTGTGGTAGAGATGGACGCCTCAGATGGAGCCATAGGGGAAGTCCTTGTCCAGGAAGGGGTAGACGGGCTAGAACACCCTATCGCCTATCAGTGACGGACACTGACCACAAGTCAACTTAACTATTCTGTGATCGAGAAGCAATTGTTTGACATACGTCAGGCCTGTGAAGAATGGTGACATCTCCTACAAGGAGCCTTACCTCGCTTCTCGGTCAGAACCGATCACCGCAATCTCCGTATCCTTCAACAAATGAGCACCACATGCTCGATGGGCATCCTAGTTCTCTGTTTTGATTTTGAACTCACTTACATACCCGGCAAGGAGAACCCCCTGGCCGACGCACTATCACGCAGTATTGGAGAAAGGCTTGTCCAACCTATTTCCGCCAAGAATTTTATCATATCACTATTCAGTGTACAAAAGGAAAAAATTTTTGGGAGATTTCCTGGTGCACTGCAGCTAATAATGAATTCTTCGTGCCACTAATCATCTTCACGTAAAGCCCTGCCCCCTTTTTCAAAACTATGGCTTTAAGGGAGATCAACCCTAGCTCAAATCTTATCAAGGCCATAGGTATGCAGGGTGGGATTCCTGGGATCCGTCACCAAATTTCCCCTCGATGACCAGGAGCCATTTCAGATCTGAATGCAAAAGTGCTTCTAGGCCGTATGTCATCATTCAGGAAAAAACTTGTATGTATAATTTGTATAATTGGCGAGTACCCCGCAATGTAAATCCTCCCTGCTTCATCATGAAGTTATGCAATAAAGCCGCCACCTGCACTGCTAGAATATAGTCGCCGCTAGGCTCGAAAATCTACTCCCAAGTAGCGATACTGTGGAGCATACACGATTTTATCATTACCCACCATAAGATTGACTTGTGCTATTCTTTTGCTCGTAAACCTCATAACCTTAGTCTTTTCTAGGTTAATGGTAAGGCCGTTGCTATCAGCATATTCCCACAAAGCTATGGCAGATCCACGGAATCCACTGATGGTGTGGTCGAGGATTACCAGGTCCTCTGCGTATGCTGAGACAGCGCAGGGGGCCAGCCCAATTTTGGGCGGGCAGTTTTTAACTGCAGATATTGCCACTGGTATGTCATACACATAAACAGTGTAGATAAGTGGTGCAGTAACACATCCCTGCTTAACTCCCCTATTTTGATAGACCTTTTGTGTCGTATGCCCTTCCTGATCTAATTTAAGAACGACAGAGGTATTTTGGTGTAGTAGTCTAAGTTACCCTGCTGGGCAGCCCATGGCTTCCAATTCCCACCATAATCGACCTCTGGGAATAGAGTCGAAAGCAGCCCTGAAATCTATGTACAATGCGTACAGAGGGGGTTGCCCCCCTGCACGCGCCGTGGTACAAAGGATATCCATCACCATAAGGTTATGGGCCGTGGAATAGCCCTGACGGAACCCACTTTGGAATGTGCACAAGATGTTTTTTTGGTCAGCCCACGTCTGCAACTCTGCGAGTATTAATGAGGCGAATAATTTCCCTGTAGTATCTAACATGGACAAAAGTCGGTAATTGTTCTGGTCTAAAAGGTCTCCCTTTTTAAATACAGGTATAAGTATCGCCGTTTGCCAGGAACAAGGAATTTTGCCTTCCATTAAGATCTTCTTAAATAGAATAACCAACAGACTGGCCCAGAACTCTGGATGGCTCTTCATAACTATATTGGCCAGTTCATTGGGAGCAGGGGCCCTCGAAGATTTTAGTTGTTTGATCTTACTCAATATTATATCATGGGATACTTCAATAGGTGATATCAGTGGGATTTAATCCTCCATCTTTATAGAGGTATTCCGACTTTCAAGGAATCTGACCAATTCCGCACCCCCAATAGGGTTCACTAATTTGTCCTTTTACCGTGCCCCTTGCTTCACTTAATAGCATCCAGATGCTCTGAGTCTTTCTTGAGCAGATCGTCTGCACTCATTTTTGCCATGCTAGATTTCTCTCAGTATTTCTTTTCGCCTTAATGGTTGCTCTATACCTATTTTTTAGCCTCCTCACAATCGTATGATATGGCTCTATTGTGCTATTTATTTTCTTAGCATAGCGGAGTTCCGCTCTCAGGTTCCTCTTGACATCTATGATTACCTTATCATAAGGGGGCTTGCTGCCATCAGTTCTCATCATTGAACCCATAGTTGCTGCTGCATGCCGACCAGCAAATGTATGGATCCAGTTCTCTATTGAATTTATGGAAATACAATGGAAATCTGGTAGATTTAAAAATCTATCTGTGGATAAGGCTTCCGATGCCTGGTTCACGTTCTTATCCGACCCACTAATTCTTATGCCGGCTTTATTCACATTTACACTGCCCACAGACCTCTTCGCTGAACCACCCACAGGAATATTTAAAGTACACAACGGGATGGAATGGTCACTACAATGATTAGGGTTGACTTTCATATCTTCAACATACAACTGCATCTTGGAGCATACAAATATACAGTCTATAGTGCTACAGGAGACACCATTTGTCCTTGTATGCTTACCAGGGTGGTCACTCAAAGTTCTACCGTTGATCATTTCTAATTCCCAAAAGTCAAACAATTGTAGCCATCCCCATCCCTCTAACTCATTTTTAGTGTCTTGCATTATACATTTCTCTTTTAACTTAGGGTTCCGGGGTCCCCCCTCCCCCTCTGTCAAATGGCAGTTAAAATCAGCCACCACCATTACTGCTGAATTTTCAGACTGTATTGACCAGGAAGCCAATAGCTTGTGTAAGGCCTCTTGTATTAGTTCCCTTATGACAGCTGCAGGGGGATTATAGAGACTCACAAGCAAGCATCTTTTGAGGCTGCCCTCACATTTGTATTCTATTTCAACTGCCATCAGATTAGCGTCTTGCTTAGAGTTGATCCACCTAGAGACGATAGTATTCATCACCCCAATGAGAAGACCCCCATATGGTTTACCTCTTTCTCCCCTTATTGCATAGGATTGGTGAATAACATAACCGTCTAATAACAAAGGCCCCATTACCAATGTTTCTTGGAGGCAGAAGCAACTATATTTTGCAATAAGTTCAACTGATCCCTCAGCTGACAGCAGGTGAGCGAAGCCTCTACGATTCCATGTAAGGATGGTGAGTTCTCAATGTTTTACCAACACCTCCGGAAGTGAATCCACCAACCATTTTAGGACTTGCTGCACATCCGCAATCTAGACCTTCTATCCTTTTGGCAAGCTAGGACATTCTAAATCCTTTTTCGGTATCTCTGTCTCTGCACATATGCAACTCGGATCTTCTTCGTTCAGGTCAACATCAATCTCAACATCCACTGCCTTCACTTCCATTTTGAACTTTCTGATCATTTGCGCTGTTGACAAGAACTTGCAATGCAAGGCAGAGACATTACGATTTAGTCCTTTCAACGGCTACACAAATTGGAAATCGTCAGATTAAAGAACTCGCAATTGTGGGACCGAGTACAATCTGATCAAAAAGTCCGACCGGGACAACCATTTATGGGCACCACTTTGATACAAGTTCTTAAACAGATACAATTTTCTGACAGTACACACTGATCTTCTCCCGTTATTGGTGCTGAGATTAAAGCAATCTTCCCAGCAGGTGAGCTCTGAGGCTTCGCTGGGCTTGGCATCATCCTTTCTTCTTCCATCTGCTTAGCAGGCGAGCTCTGAGGCTTCGCTAGGCTTGGCATCAAACTTTCTTCTTCCATCTGAGAATCTGCCTCTATCATCTCCACATCCTCTACCAACTCTTTTGCCTTTCCTTGGTCCCCTAGCAGCCAGCTAGTCAAATGCCCTTCTCCTTTGGCATTTTTCTTCTTAGCTCTGGCTGCTCTTTTCTTAGCTTTCTTAGTGCGAGGGCCAGTGGTCCCCGTCTCTGCCAATGGAGAGGCCATGACACTTGGTCTATTACTCATTTGCACCCTCCTCGCCATTCTACGCTGCTTCCGTGAGGCATGTTTCCGGGCTCTGCTCCAAGTTTAGATTTGACTCTACAGCTTGCTGCTCTTCCATCTCATTGGCAATATGAATAGCTTCAGACAGATTCTCTTCTGCTTCCTCGATTTCTTTCTCCCCATGGTCATTAATGATGGCAAGAGCATTGGTATTAGCCAATATACGCCCAGACATTTGCAATAAGATCTTAAGGGCTAATTGCAATTAAGCAACTGAGGACTGTAACTCGGCTATCTCAGTTGCCCCAGGATATGTAGAGCCCAGACTCTGCCTCCATGTCCGGAACGTCCTCCATTGAGGCCATCGCTAAATTAGGAGATGCTGATAATCTACCCAAACTCCCAGCCAAGTTTGATAGTCCATGAGGAGTGGTAGCGTGCCTGTCGTCCTGCGTCTCTCTACTACTTCCCGCAGCAGCAGGTAGATGCAGAGTCATCCCCCTCTGAATGTTCAAAGAGAGTTCCAACAATGAATTATTGTCGATATCCTCAAAATTCCTCAAGCTCAGTTAACCATTCCTGCTGGGGCCTGGGACTATAGTTTCCTCAATTATTGTCGAGTTTGTTTCTGGTAGTGGGTTCAGAGTGAAGAACCCCGTGATCCCACCTTGATCAGCTGGCATTATATTTTTTGTCTTCTTTTTTGCTTTTACTTTCCCCATGACCAGCTCCTCCTGGTCAATATTTTTTATTTTAGTTTTCTCCTTCATTCTTCGTAGGTTATATTTAGTCTGTGATGGCCTTTGCAACCAGCGGCATTTTTCCACCAGCTATAACAACCCAAATGGAATTTAAGGACCGATTTATAATTCAGTGACCCAGCCTTCTGCCTGCTCTTTTCTTGCTAACTCAATAGCTGCTAATCTTGGGCAGCAGGCTTCTACTCCCTTCCCCGATCGCCACAAGCGTAGAGACCCTTCTCATCAACTCGCCCCTGTGCCTAACAGCCACAGTGCTGCCCCTGCACTTCACTCCTCTGGTCTTCACCTATACCGTAGTTTCAGTGAGCAGCTACAGCTGTATATTGGCTGCTAGGTGCGCTTACCTGGCGCTGAAGGGAATCAAATATTCTAATGATATGGGGAGAGCCGCATACTCAGTGTAATAATTATAGGGCCAGATGCAGATGCCGCTCCAGTCACTAAGTTTTACTAAATTGTACTTAATTGTACAACCAACACACGGTTCAAGGAGCATGTACTTGACAGTCACTACTGTATTTACTGTAGATGGCTACTGTATTTCTGAAAGACATTGTCTGTTTGCACAGACTCCCTGTCACCATGGTGTCTGACCGCATATCCCAGTTTACATCATCCTTTTGGTCTTCTCTCTGTCAACAGATGGGAGTACAACGAGCCCTCTCTTCAGGATACCATCCCCAGAGTAATGGGCAAACGGAAAGGTTAAACGCTACCCTAGAACAGTACCTGAGATGTTTTTGCTGCCATAAGCAGGACAAATGGAGCTGTTGTCTTCATATGGCCGAGTTCACATACAATAACACGGTTCATACTGCCATATGAATGAGCCCATTCCAGTGTACATATGGATACCATCCTTGGCACCTTCCTTTGCATCTGTCAACTTCCACTAAGATTCCTTCCATTGAGCAATTGGTAGAGACCATCAAGGAGACCCACACACAGGCAGTCGAGACACTGGAGGAAAGCAGGAGGACTTACAAGAAGCTGGTGGATGCAGATAGACAGCCGAATCCTACTTGGGATAAGGAGACACGGGTATGATTGTCCACCAGAATCCTACCTAGATGGACCAGAAGAGGAACGTTTTCTACCAGCTACATCAGCCCCTTCAACATACAAGTTCGGATCAATCCAGTGGTATTTTGTCTCTGTCTTCCAGGCAGTATGAAGAAGATCCACCCAGCGTTCCATTCTTCCCTATTGAAGGAATACAAACCAGATCCTTTCCATCGTGAGGTTCCAAAGCCAGAATACACGATTCCAACAGAAAATGAAGAATACGAAGTCTCCCATCTCGTTGATTCCAGGTACAAGAGAGGAGTACTCCAATACTTGGTACATTGGAAGGGATACTCCAAGGCAGAACGAACCTGGGAACCAATAAGAAACATACATGTCCGTCTTCTCATTCAGAGGTTCCACAGATGCAACCCGGGAAAGCTGGGAGGCCTGCCAATGAAGAGGGGTTACACTGTCATGCCCTCCTGGAAGATCTGCGATCGCTGGTGGCGCCATTAGATTGTGTCATCACGTTTTCACCTTTCTGGCTGTAACGGTCTAGTTGTTTTCTCAAAGATGGCCGCCACCAGGCTTATACTGACACTGCAACGACGCCTCGGTGCGTTGCACCTTGGATTCTTTCTGTGCGCCTACACTCTATCGTCTGTGATAGCGTTATCTGCCCTTCTCTGTTCGGGTGCTCTTCTTTGGAGTTCCGAATTTCCTTCCTTGCTTTCTACCTTTGCTTTTCCTTTTGTGCTCCATGCTGTACTTTCGTTGCCTTTTTTTCCCAGCTTTCTTTTCTCCGCTCGGCTCCCTGCCGTATTCTCTACCCTTAGCTTTCCTTCTTCTGCCATTTGTGCCTCCGGCACTTCTGTCTCCCGACTCTCTGGCTTCGATTTCATACCTTTTTCTGCTCTGTCTCTTGGACTCTCTCCGGAGCTCCGCTTACCTGTGCTTTGTGCTTCCTCAGTTAGGAGCAGCCGGTGTTGGTGCTATGTGGACTCCGCTGCTCCCGAGTTCGCTCTATTTGCTGATCCTTACCTTCTGTGGCCTGCACCCTTACCCTTTCTGCTCCGTTTGCCAACTGGACATCACCTGGGATCCCCAGCTTCCTCCGGGTTCACCCGGAATCACCGCATTGGATTACAGCCATATCAGAAACCTCAGCAAGCTATCCGATCTCATCTTCGAACTTATCTGCAAGTCCGTTTTTCCATATACGGACCTACAGGGTTTTTCAGCCAGGAGGCTTTTCCCTGTTTGTGGGCTTACTCCAGAGGAGTCCACGCTGTTGAGGAACTCCCTACCTACAGTGTGGCATCCCGAGGAGAGAGACCCTATTTAAACCAAAAGAAACCCAAGAAGGGAAACTCTCAGCAAAGACCTTCTAGGAGAAAGAAGAAGGATCCAGAAGAAAGCTCCATAGAAGACTTAGGTGAGGAAGAAGGGAGGGAACTATCTTCGGATTCTGACAGATAACCACGTCTCGCCATCAGGTGTCCCACTCTCTGAAGACGCTTCACACCAGGTAATCTTCTCGTACTGGTCCACCCCCAGGAACTGGATCCAAAAGCAATGGCCGTGTCCTAGCCACCTGGATGACAGATTCATGGGGACTAGCGGGTGAGACACTTTCTGGTTTCTCCCAGAAGGCACACAGTTCTTGCAGGCAGTACTGTAGGAGTTTTTAGATAAGGATCTTCTGCATTTATTTAATCTCCAGTCACCTCTGCCATCCACCCAATAATGAGGTTGCTTACAAATCTCCCAAAAGTATGGGGAAAAGGGGACAGAACAGACACATTACTCACTGTAGTGACTGCTGTACACCTAGACCTAGTTCACTTACTTCCATGTGGCCCACCCTCCATCCCCCTTTAAAAAATGTCCCATAATGGTTTGCCCTAGATTAAAGGACTGGCGGTTTAGGGCTTGATGGATGTGCAAGGTAATATTGGTAGTCGGTCCAGTGTTTTGAATAACACTGCTTTGCGTCATGCTCCCTTTCTGTAACCAACAAGGGATTATTTTCTACAAGTATGGGTCTGCATTAGAATTGCTGGAGTCAGTATGGCGAGTAACATGTTCTTTCCCAACCCCCTCTGTCTCGGATGACAGTACAAATTTCCAGATTCAGATGGATGGTTCAAGGGTCTTTATTTCACAAATAGAAAAAGTATAGCTTTTACTCTGGTAGGTTGCAGACCAAGTTGGCTAATGGGCTTACCTCGCTCAATCTCCTGTCAGCTCCCTCCACCCTAACCCAGGCATCCCGAACACCCAGGTTTTCAACTAGCGATCAGTAACGCTTCCTATCTAAAGCTAGCTCTCTGTGAGGGTCTAAAGGCCAAGTCCTTATCTCCCTCACTCCAGGGTCCTTCTAAGGATTTCCTAACCTACCACTGCCCAGGTCTTCTCAACAAGAATAATATGGTTCTCTAATTTTGTGCCAATGTCGGACAGACTGGTCCTTTCTTTCCTTCAGTCACTCCCTTTCTCTCCTTTCCATGACCTTATTACTGCCTCTATTCTACTCTGTCTCCTGTGAAGCCATCGGAAAATAGACAAAGACAACTTGAGTAAAGTTTGGGCTACAAACCTGTATTAAAATCAAAATAAGGATGTGAAATTGGCCTAACTTGCCCTATGCTAAGGTGGGATTTCCCTACCTAACTGAAACTGATGGGAGTCTTTGTCAGGAAGTCCAAAGTAAATGCCTGTCTCTGTCCAAAACCTACACTTGGCCTCACATCTACTTGTACAAAATGTGTAGGGATGTCAGCATCAAAATGAGAAGTGTTCAACTAAAAGTTCAGAGCTTCTTTCAGCTCTTGGTCGGAAAAGGATTCTCCCTTCCCCAGGATTCAAGACAGTTGACGTTACCAAAAAGGGGGGCGGGGGGTTCACTTCCCCAAGCTTTCAGGTCTCTCAATGTTCCAGAACAGCACAATTCTTTGGGATCCTTCCCAGCTTTTCGGGCTTCTGTGTATCTGACCAGTATCACAAAGTTCAGTTCCTTAAGTTCAAAATACACAAGCTTTTCTTTGACATTCAATCAAAAACCTATAAATGAGTTAAGTCGCTTTTCCTTTAATTGGGTGTACTCGGCCTATGCGCAGGTCCACCCATTACAGGTCACGCAACCGACACACCTTACTTGCTTCATTTCCACAGTTACACTGCCACTGCTTCAGCTTAACAGTGGTGTTGGACTTATCCTCTTGCAGCTTTCTCAATACTTGTTTTGCCACTATTTACTTGTTAAAAAATCTTCTTAAAGCTTTTGCCACTGCTTAATGTTTCAAATGATACAGTTCCTCTTATTCTTGTGGCCCTTGCCAATGCTTGTTCTCTTCAGTTTACACAATTCACAGTTTCTTATATTATTATGGCACTTGCCAAGGTATGTTTACTTCGGTTTACACAATTCACTGTTTCTTATATTCTTATGCCGCTTGCCAATGCTTGTTTTTTTCAGTTTATACAATTCATAGTTCTTTTGTATCAGAGAATATCACCCACGTCTTTCAATCCCATTGGTATTCAATTATCATTGCTATCTTTCGGGTTAGTATTCTAAATTAGTTTCATTTTCTTCCGACCACTGACATGTTAAGTAAAGCAACCTCAAATTTCTAGTTTACTCTCCTGCTGGGAATTTGCCCCCTGTTCATGGGCTTATTCAGGCTTTCAAAATGTCCTACTTTCCTGGCCCTTCTTTGTCTTTGTCAGTTTCATTTCATATACGATTTGGCATTCACAAAATCATTTCATTTATTTCTTTCAGCTCTCAGGTTGTCATACTTATCAATCATCTGCATTTTAAGCGGGGCCAGTATTCTGATTGCCTACATGGTCCCTTGCTCACTCGCGAGCGATCCTACCTGCATAAAGCACACGGTTCACACCACAGCGTCCCAGTCATTCAGCTTGCTTTGACTCACCGGGTACGCTGTCTCCGGATGCTGTTCTGCACATTGGGAGGCTCTCTGTGGCTGTCGCTACTCCTGGTTCAGTACGCCTTTCTTCCAGGGTCTCCGCCACCTCGGGTCAACTGAGAGGGGGGGAGTACTGACTCCAGGAGGTCGGCAGACCAACCCCACCACCGTAGACCTTCCAAATGCTCCCGCCACAATCCGCTTCTGCTGCAATGACTCTGCGGCTCCTTGGCACTTCGGGAATGCGTCTCTCTGCCTTCACCTCCGGCTTCTCCTGCAAGCGTTCCACAGGAAATCTCATTAGCCTCATCTGAGCGAGCCATTTATACCACCCCTTTGGCCTCAGGTGCAGGCTATGTTCTTCAACTGCATAACGGTCTTGGTATGCGGCATCCTTCTTCTCATGCCAGTACCAGAGTGGTGTATATTGGGAGATGTTTTTCTGGCAAAATAGGGAAGGTATTGATAATACCCTATAAAAGTCAGGGGGGCGTTTGACTCCTTATAAAAGGGAATGGGAAATACTTGTCTCACTGAAGGGTGCCTCATCCCCACTCCCCAAGTCTCCTCCACACAGGTGATCATCCCTCAAATATCCAACCACACGGCCAGGATCCAAAAGTGACTGCCTTTCCCTGGCCACCTGGGAGGAGGATATATTGGGGAAAGAAGTGATGACGGCCTCAGATTCCTCAAACTACTGTCCTTTCTCACTCCCTCCTGTCGTCTTCCTTGCTCCCTCTCTCCTCCAATGTTCAAAATCTCAACCCTCGCCCCTCTTCCCGTCCCCTCTTCTCTCTTCATTCTTTTCCTCACCTCACCCCTCTCCTCCCAACACCTAATCCTCACCACAATGACTCACATTTACAGTGCCAAACTCACAAAAAGGTACTACTCTCTCGCAACTAACAACTCACCTGCACTCTTCAACACTCCACCACCAAATCTCAGGACTCATCTCCCCTGTCCTTCCTCCGCCTGGTCTCAGTCTGCCTCCATTCCTTCCGACCTCACCCATACAACCCACACTCTTACCTTCATTCCTTTTCCTTTATACTGTCCTCCTAGTTCTACTACCCCACCAATAGGTCCATAAACTCACCTGACTGTGCTTGCCAATTTGTGGTTACACTTTTCCCAAGGGCTGATTAAGACCAGCCCCCTCTCTCTCCGCAGATTGCTCTTCTGTTTCGGTGCTTTGCAGTAGGTTTAGCGTTTCAATTCTCTCGGTTGTGGCGAGTGGTTTGCCATTTCTTTACACGTGGATTTTTTTAATGATATCGATGTGCATATCTTGTTGTGTGCCACCTCTCTTTCTGCTCACTTCGTTTATGCCTCGCTGTCGGGACCTCTGGTACTTGCAGTCCTGCAATATAAGAGAGAGAACTCATGCCCGAAAAGGTACTGGGAGGCATCTTGTGACAAAAGTTATTACCAGTAATTCCAATCAAGGCACATAAGGGGCTTTCAGGGACTGTGGCCCGCCTAACTTCCAGTCCCCGCCTCAGGGACAGGGCTGGCTATAGCTTCCTCCCTGGTATGTCCCCTCCCCTAGGTTGGGAGGATGCCCCTATCCCCCCCCCCGACAGGATCCAGTATTATACCCTGTCACATCTCCCCTTCATATATTGCTTTTTGTGATTTAGTCTGCACACACCATACTTGTTTGTGTATAGCACCTTATTGTCAAGATGCTCATACTACAATAAATGTTCTTTGTAAATCGCACTGTTGCTCTTGCTACCTATGTCCATGCCATAGTGATACCTACAAAACATAAATCTAAGTGTATTATCCTTTTAGAAACAGTCTTTAATAGCTTGACTGCACATCGTAAATCTAATTTTAGAAAACTGCACTTTCAAAGAAAGAAAATCGCACTGTTGCTCTTGATACCTATGTTGATGCTATATTGATGCCTACAAAAAATAAATCCAAGTGTATTGTCCTTTTTAGAAACAATATTTAATACCTGGCTGCACATCATAAAGCTCATTTTAAAAACTGCCCTTGCACGAATTTGTTCTAGGGAAAGAAAAAAAACAATGAAGCAAATGAGATATAAATTAAGTTTTGTCCTTTGCATATTAACTAGAACTTTTTCCTGCTTTTCATTAAATGGTCTGAAATGAACTTCACTTGATTATTTTTAATCATGCTTTTTTTTATTTGTATAGACTTCACACTGGGTGGTCCGTACACACATCCCAAACAGAAAAACAGCGTAAAAATCAAAGTCTGGAACATGAAGAAATTGAGGTCATCCTTGATGTCATCAAAAGGGCGGAAAAGCTGGACCTTGTTGAGCAGCAACGCATTGGGTAAGATTTCTCCCATGGGGACCGTGTTGAATTGACAACATTTATTTGAGCTGTAGATGTCCGTCTGACTCCAGCACTGCTAACATCATATTCCCTGCTTTCTTCTCGTGACACGCTTCCTTTACCATAGTTATCTCAGTGTACCCAGGGGAATCCTGTGAAATTCCTGCAGTAAGATGAAAACAATGTGACTGGAAAATTCCTCTCTAAAATTAATGGTCTTCATCCGAAAATATTTCTTTTCCCTGCTTAATAACTTTTGAACCGTTTGACAACTTTTCCAGTTTGGTTGGGCCTGTGACAGGTAATTTGTTTATGGAAAATTTCAGTCAAATCCCTCCCACGAAATAAAGGCTATCAGCAGCAGAATGTTTGCAAACGTTTATGAATCGTAGGCTTCACCTTAACTATAGGGCCGCAACCGCAACCCTATATATATATAATTTTCTTTTTTTCAGTAGACCCTCTTTCGAGGGGATTGGGTCCTTCGACGTATTCCATATCTATGACAGTTAATCACCACAGCTGTGCTGCTTCGGAAAACTTTTGGCGTCTGCGTCCTGCATCGATGACGTCGATATGCTGTCCTCGAGGCCCTCCGTCAAGCCGACGTCACCGGATGTTATAAGTAGGAGGCATGACACCCGTAGCCTCAGTTCTGTTTTTTCCGCGAACGTGTTCGCTTCGGAGATCTCGGCGCGCCTCGGTTCTTGAGTTGTTCTATCGGTTCTTCGAACCAGTTTGTGAAGATTTTCATGTCTTCGTCTTCTTCTACTCCGCGACTGGGTTTCAAGAAGTGTCGGGACTGCGGTTCCAAGATGTCGCTGAAAGACCCGCATAACGCCTGCCTCTGGTGCCTCTGGTGCCTCGGTGAGGACCACGCCACGGACGATTGTGACGATTGCCATTCGTTAACTTCGAAGGCCTTGCGGGAGCGTAAGAAGAAGCTTTCGGTCGGTAAGGTGTCCAAGCTCCGGAAGTCGAAATCCACTGGGCTTTTGACTGACGATTCGAGGGGCGACTCTCTGCATCGTCGGCATAAGTGCAGGGGGTCTCGGTCCGAGGACTCCACCCGTCAGCGATTTGCTTGTCCTACCAAGCATTCCACTCCTGCGGAATGGGATTCATTCCGTAAGGAGATGATGGCGATTTTTCAGTCGCAGGGCTCCGTTCCGTGTGTGCCGTCAAAAGACTCCGGCAGGCAACGTGCTAGAGACGCTGTTCGCATGCCTTTGGGCTCGAGTGGTCGTCGCAATCACCAGGAACCTTCGAGGTCCCAGTCGGACAAGGTGGATCACTCTAGCCATGCCCGCTCTTGGTCCCGGTCCTCGATGCCATTGAGACCGTCGGTGCCTGTGAGGTCTTCGAAGAAGGCTTTGGCGGCGAGACTGTCGAAGGACTCTCTCGAGGCTCCGCCTCTGAGGAAGCCATCAACGCCATCGTCGCCGAGGCTGTCGAAGGACACGCTCGGGGCTCCGCCAGCGAGGCCTGTGTCGAAGCCATCAACGCCACGCTCGACACCGATTCCGTTGACGCCCTCAACGCCTTTCGAGGAGGATTTCTCGGAGGTGCCCCGGAGACTGATGGAAACCCTGAGGAAGGCTCTGGCCAAGTCCAAACACGTGCCCTCATCCAGGGATTTATTCCAGCCTCTTGACTATATTTCTGAGGTGGATGAAGGGTCTGATGATGGTATGGTTCCTGAGGAGGTTCCTGATGACCTATTATCTGGTCATAGCCAGTTAGAAGACCTGCGTCAGTCTTTGCACGACACCAGTGGTCTGGACACCTCCCCGGAGGTTGAGTTTGGCAGGCTTGAGCCGGGTAAGCATGCTGAATCCTCTTACCTGCGCCTCATGTCGAGAGTCACGGAATACTTGGGGTGCTCTGCGTCACCAGGAGATTTTCTGCAGGATGACCTGACAGACATATTGGACCAAGGTCCACCAACTCACCCGGTACTGCCATTCCATATGGCCTTGCAAAGAAGGGTGGCTGCGGCTTGGACTGCTCCGGAGAGTCTCCCGGCAGTGGGCAAGTCTTTGCTGAAAAAATACCGTCCTGCCAGTAGCGACCCCAGCTACTTGACTACACATACCACTCCGGAGAGTTTGGTGGTGCAGGCGGCTACGGCCCCGGCAAAACAGGCATCGTACCCTACCATCCCTCCTGATAGGGAGGACAAACGTTTTTATGGCTGGGCAAAGAAAGTGTTTTCTTCAGGGGGTCTGGCTTGACAGGCAGCCAGCTCTGTGTGTGCCTTAGCATGTTTCACTCATACTCTGTGGAATTGTGTCTCTTTGGCGGCTGAACATATTCCCGAAGGGCAGGAAATGGATGGCTTTCTTGCTCTTGTTCAGGATGGCAAGGATGCCATGTGTGAATCTGTTCAGTTGGGTCTGGACGTGGCAGATTGCGTCAGCCGGTCCATGGCGGCGAGCAACGTAATGCTCAGATTTGCGTGGTTGCGGAAGTCGGGGTTTTCTTCTGATGTGCAAGCCCGGCTTCTCAACATGCCCTTTGATGGTGAACATCTTTTTGGCAGCAAGGCTGACGAGAGCCTGGAGAGGTTGCAGACCTCCAAAGCTGCAGCAAAATCGTTGAGCGCTGCAGTTCGCCAACCTCTGCCTTTTCGTCCTAGGGGACAGCAATGGAGGGGAGGTTCCTTTCGGTACTACTCTTCCTTTGGTAGATCGAGAGGGGCTGCAAGTCAAAGGGGCCACCGTAGGAGTGCCAGAGGTGGAAAACAAGGTACTCGAGGGCCCAGAGTTGCTCGGGCAGTTGCCTCTTTACCCTCAGGCACTGCCGCAGCTGCTACATCTCAGTCATGAGGCCATGTCCCATAGTTCGCCGGTTGGGGGAAGGCTGGTGCAGCATCTTGTAGAATGGGTGCCATTACTTCAGATGTGTGGGTTCTGGAGATGATAACCCACGGCTACTGTCTTCCTTTCCGGCAGATGCCTCACGACAATCCACCAGGGAATCTCTCTTTGAAGAGTCCGGATCCGCTCCTTGCGCAGGAAATCAAATCCCTGCTGGAGAAAGGCGCCATAGAACTGGTGCCTGTAGCAGAGAGGAACAAGGGATGGTATTCCCCTTATTTTTTGATTTCGAAGAAAGACGGGGGGGATTGAGACCCATCATGGACTTGTGTGGTTTGAACAAGCTCCTCAGGAAGGACAAGTTCAAGATGGTTACACTCTCTCAAGTCCTCCAGGCCCTTCAACTTCAGGACTGATTAGTGTGTCTAGACCTCAAGGACGCTTACTTTCATGTGCCGATCCATCCCAAGCAGAAGAAGTACCTGAGGGGGGCGCTGTTGCACGGCATCGTAGATGGCCGTAGCCTGAGAGCGCTCTGCTGGAGGCTGAGGAGCCTTCGCCCACCAGAGCCGATTTAAGTGTGGCTGAGGTTCGGATTTTGCTCCAAGTCGTGGCGGAGCAATAAGGGAATCCTTGGAACACGGCTCAAGGGCTGCGGGCGACGGCCTGCGGCGTCCGGCCCCTGGGCCATGTGCTGCTTCAGTCGTGTGGACCTGGTGTGCCTATCCCCCCCGCCTCGTGGAGATCTGTGTGCTGGGCGGCACCGTCCTTGGCTGGGAGAACTGTGGCCGCGGCTTGGAGGCGGACGGCGCTCGGGGCCAGTGGGTGCGTCCCGCGGTGCATGCTCCCGCCCATCCTAGAGCCGGGTGCCGGCTCTGTTGTCCGCTCCGTGGCACTGCCGCCACGGCTCGGAGCCGCAGGCCTTGCTTTTACCGGATCCCCTGCTTGGGACGTTGGAGGCGGGGGGTCGTGGCCCGCATGGAGGTGAGTGGAGCGGCCCCTTTGTGCATATACACGCATGGACTTTGGGGGCCCCCTCACGACAGTAAGGGACTTTGGGCACATATGTGCAGCTGGCAGTGGCTTCCTGAGAACTGTGGTGCAGACGGGGGGCATTTGAGATCTGGCAAGATCTGTGGCAAGAGGCACTCTCTAAAGTGCAGCATCGACTCTGTGGGGGACGTGGTGGAGTGCCCCCCTGCTCTCCCTCTCTGGAGTGTAGTGAGGTGCCCCACTCTCCGTGGATGTCCCCCTCCCTTTTTTTTTTTTTTTCTCCTCATTACCGCATTTTGATCCCTATACTCTCTGGGGCACCACCGAATTGGACTCCTGATGGGAGGGCCCGCGGGCTGGATGTTGGCACCCCCCCCACACCTGTCTGGGCTAAATAACTGTGGAGTGGGGCGCAGCTCGTGATTGCCCTTGTAGCTGCGGGGGGAACTGGGACCTTTGCCCTCAAGTTGCGGTTTTTACGCCCTTAAGTTTGGCAAAATCTGGATTTAGAGAGTCTCTCTTCTCTCTGTCTGAAGCTGGTGCGGCTTGAGCGCGGCTGCTGTTTGTGGTTCCCTGTATCCCAATAGAATGGGCAACCCCAAGAAACAAGCCAAGATGGAGCAATTCGCAAAGGCGGATAGAGTAATTGCCGGCCAGGGAGAAGAGTTTGGGGCTGCTCATATTGACATGTTTGCTTTAAATCAAACCTTACTGGCCCTCAAGGGGAGTACTGACAGCTTGGGAGCTAAGATTGGTGCTCTCACTTGTAAGGTGGATGTATCGGCGATACAAATTGAGAAGCTGTGCGGTCGGATGGCTGAGGCGGGGCAGAGGATTGGGCATGGGGAGGACAAGATCTTTGCTCTCCAAAGAGAGGTGTCCTCTTTGCAACAGGCTTAAGAAAATAACGGCGAAGAATGACGACTTGGACGGGAGATCGAGGAGGAACAATATAAGGATTACCGGGGTGGCTGAGTCCACTCGTATTGATAACATGGAACTCTTTGTTGAACAGCTTCTGAAGGAAGTTTTGGAAATCCGCCGGTTTCGAATATGTTTATGGTCGAAAGGGCCCACCGTTCATTGGCGGTCAGGCCGCCCCCGGGAGCCGCGGAAAGGGCCATTAAAGCCCGAATTTTCAGCTACAAGGGTCGGGATAGCCTGTTGCGCGTGGCCAGGGAAAAGAAGATCCTGCAATGGGGCTCATCAACAATACGTTTATTTCATGACTTTAGCCAGCAGGTGCAGGATCAAAGGAAAACGTTTCTAAGGGTTAAGGCCATGCTGCGGAAGAAGGGGGTCCGCTATGCTATGATGTATCCTGCTAAACTTAGGGTGGTGCATGATGTTAAGGTGTCCTTTTTCACTAACCCTGAATCTGCCAAGAGGTTTGCCTTGAGCATTCTGGACCCCGTGCCTCCTGCTCTGATGTCCCCGTGATTGGGAGCGAACTGGCATGCTTATGAGGCTGCTCACTGATGCATGACGGGTCCTGTGGGATAGCTATGTAAACATCTCTTTGAGATGTGACTGTACCAACTAAACTTGTTTTCTGGTGGGTGTTCGAACTGTGATGTGTACCCATGGTATTGAGCCTCCAAGCTTTGAGCTGCAGATGCCGCCAGCTTCCACCCCCCGAGCCCAGCAGCCACTTAGCTTGGACTTGCATATTGTTTGTGGGGTTTAGGGTGGTGGGTGGGATGAGGGGGCCAGTAGATTGGGGTTTCTGGCGTGGGTGGATTGAGGGGTTTGGTTTGTTATTTTGTTGGTATTGTGTGGGTGTTGTTTGGGGGGGGTTTCCCAGGTCATTGTATGCACAGATGGAGAATTCAGCAGGATTATATTTGGTGGTATTACCTGTCTAGTAATTAACTTTGACCTGACTACACAACCGTTGGGGTTCTCTCTTGGTCTTAGGAGTGGCCGCCCCGATATATTTGTACACAGGGACTGGGAGGGGTGAGCTCTCTTGTTGGCGGTGGTGGCACTCTGGATGTGTCCGGACAGACTGGGTTTTCCCGTGGCTGCGCCCCGGTTGATATTTTGGCAACTGCAGCTCCTTTGACATATGCCCATTGGTGGTTGACATGAGTTCTCCCTCGGGCCAGGTTCCCCTGTCCCATTGGACATAATTCTGCTTACATGGAATATTCGGGGCCTCACAAATGCGAAAAAGGTGCGCCTCATATCTAATTTTGACAGAAATCATCATGCTAATGTTTTATGTTTGCAAGAGACGCACCTGGGAAGCGGTTACAAGCTCCCTGCCCTTTCCAGCTGGGGAATACATAGGTATGGCTCTTACTCCACACATTCCCGGGGAATTGCAACTTACATCCATCGCTCTTTAGGATTTAAACTTCACAAGCAAGTGGCGTACGAGGAGGGACGTTTTTTGCTGGTGGCTGGGGAGATCGCGAACCATCCGATTTATTAACATCTACGGCCCTAATTATGATATTCCCGATTTCTTTCAAAAATGCTTGGAGCATCTACGACTATTCCCGGGTTATGAGATAGTGTGGGCAGGTGATTTTAATGTGGCCCTTTCTTCCACATGGGACAGGTCGGCTTCGACTCAACGTCGATTCCCCACGCTGTGCAAAAATGTCAATCCATTATAGTTGATTACCCCCTGTTCGATGCTTGGCGACGGTGTCATCCCGATGCTCGGGAGTTCACGTTTCACTCTGGTGTACAAGGGAGTTCGTCCAGAATCGATTATGTGTTTATGTCCCCGGACTTGGCCCGCGGGGTGGTCAGGGCGGATATTCTCCTGCATACCCTTTCGGACCATTCCCCAGCGCTGGTAAAATTTAAGGGACCACCATCTTATCCTAGGCAGCTTCACTGGAGGTTTCGCGCCCGAGCGTTGGAGGACTTGGTGTTCCGTGAGGGGCTTTGCCAGGCCATCACAGAGTTCTTTCAGTTTAATGCCGAGTCAGTTCCCAGTCCGTGGGTGGTTTGGGAAACTTTTAAGGTGTTTATACGAGGCTGGTGGATGTCACAGGGAGGGGGGGGTGTTGAAGAGTATTCGTAGTGCAATAGTGCGTAAGGAGAGGGAAATTAGAGACCTGGAACTCCTTCAGGGAAGCGCTGATTCACCAGATCTGCAAAATACTCTTGCTGCAAGGAGACGAGAGGCTCAGGCCCTGATGGACGACGACGAGAGATTCTTGGGCGACCCTGTGGCTGCATCGAGATATGGAGAGGGGGATCATCCGAGCAGGACCCTAGCCTGGGCTGTCAGACAGGAGAATCATTTGGAGCCTATTCTCGAGGTGGAATCCCAGGGTGGTCCGCTTGTCAGGGATGTACTTGAGATAAACTAGGTATTTCGCCAATACTATGAGCAGTTGTACACTGCTACTGGTTCGGCTGGGCATGACGATATCACCGACTTTCTTGATAGGGTCGCCTTGGGTTGGCTGGATTCTGAGATTGGTGGGCTTCTTAATGAACCCCCCGCGGGGGAGGAATTCCATAGGGTGATTGTGTCTTCCGAATGGGAAAGCCCCAGGAACGGACGGGATATCGGCTGAATTATACAAAGCATACCCTGATTTGCTTATCCCTCACTTATGTAAAATGTTTTTGGAGGCGGCATCCTCCGGGGTACTCCCTGAATCTACGCGCACTGCCCTGGTTACGGTATTACTTAAGCCCAACAAAGATCCTAAACGATGCTCCTCCTATCGCCCACTTTCATTAATAAACACTGATAATAAAATCATTGCTAAACTACTTGCAGATCGGCTTCTTCCTCACATGCCAGCACTAATCCTCCCCGACCAGGCGGGTTTTATTCCGGGGTGATCCACTCGGAACAATCTGCGTAGATTATCTACTATGATGCACAATGTGAATCCGGAGGTTCCGATTGCGTTGGTAGCCTTGGACGCGGAAAAGGCGTTTGCTTCTGTGGAATGGCTTTTCCTGTTCGAGCTCTTGCGCCGCTCGGGCATCGGCTCTACGTATCTTGCCTGGATTCGCCTTCTATATGCGGCTCCACAGGCACGGGTCTATAGGAATGGGGTTTAATCCGCTCCCATCTATCCTTCCCGGGCCACTAGGCAGGGCTGTCCCTTTTCCCCTCTCTTATTTGCCCTGGCTATCAAGCCGGTGGCCTGTGTATTGAGAGAATTCCACTCTCATCGTGGTGTGCTACTCCGGTCGCATGTATCCATCATCTCACTCTATGCGGATGACATGCTTTCATACATAAAACATCCTCGTATAAACTTGCAACCCCTTATGAGGGAGATAGTTGCATTTGGTGCCCTGTCTGGGCTACAGATAAACTGGTCCAAGTCAGAGGTACTTCCGCTCACACCGGGAGTCACCCCACAGGTTGTGGGAGAGGCTTTCCGTGGTGTCCCCAGGGGATCCAGTATTTGGGTATCAGGGTATCCACTTCCCCAGCGCTTTTGTTTCAGGAACATTATGTTTCTACCTTGCAATTTTTGGAACACCGGGTGGATTCTTGGATCCTGCTTCCCATTTCCGAGGCGGCCCGCATCTCCATACCCAAAATGATTGTCTTACCGAAGCTATTGTATGTTTTGAACAACGTTCAGGTATGGCCCTTGTATCATTCTGGAATCGTATAGAGTCTATGATGACTAGATTGACCTGAGCGGGGAAACGATCCCGCATTTCCCTGCGCTCAATGTACAGTTCATATGCCCAGGGGGGTTTTGAGGTTCCCAACCTGTTCCTCTATTTTCTAGTGGCACAGATCCAGTAGTGTATTTGGTGGTGGTCCCCAGCGAACGATCTGCCACACTCGCAGCTGGAGAGGTCGATTGCTCAAACGGAGGACCTTAGAGGCTACCTTTGGGCTGTACTGGAGCACCATTTGAGGACGGAGGTTCAGCCGTCGGAGATTACACTCAAGGCCTGGGACAGCCTGGCGGGGCTGGTGGGGATGAGCTTGTGGTATTCACCCAAGATGGCCATATATAGGGTCCGTGGGATCCCTCTTACATTTGAACACATCTTTATTCAGCATTTCAAGAGCCTGCACATTCACACCCTGGGCGATGTAGCACCACAAGGGAAATTCTTAACTTGGGAAAACCTCAAGGCGAGAGGCGACTGGACTCCGATCACCCAGTTGTTATATTTCCGCTTCCGCGAGGTACTGAAATCAAAATGGCCTGACATCCCTGAGGCACCAGAGACCTCCCCCGTCTTAGAGTATATTATGGCCCCGCCCTCTTCTAGAAAAGTGATCTCTTCCCTGTATTCTCTGGCTCGGCGGCTTGGGGGCTCTCCTTCTTCTTCTTATAAGGCCAAATGGGAAGTTAGTATGGCTTGCTCATTACCTGACGATCAGTGGGATGGCATACGTGCTCAGACTAAGACGATTTCTAGTAATAACAGATTTCGCCTGATTCACTTTAAATTCTTGCATCAACTGTATTATTCTCCTCTGACTTTGCCTAAACTGTTTCCCCTTCGGTCATCGGAGTGCAAGAGACGTCATCAGTCCCCTGCTGATTTTTACCATGTAGCTTGGTCCTGTCCCCATGTCCAGACTTTCTGGGGTGCTGTTGCTGAGGTGATGGGGCAGGTATTGAAGATCTCGATCCCTTTCACTCCAGAAACATGGGTGCTGTCTTGGGCAGACTTACCTGTAAGCAGCGATAGAAAACTGTTTGGGATGGCTTCGGTGGTCGCTAAGTCTCTGGTGGCACTAGCATGGTGGTCTTCTAGGGCCCCGTCAATACATCAATGGGTGAACTCCATGTCGATGAATGAGTGTAGAGAGTCGCAATACAACCAAACACTCCCCCTTAATAGTAGACCTAAGGACTATTGGCACTCTTTTAGGAGCTATATGGCTCGTGAGTCGGTCTCTGAGAGTGCCCTCTCGTCGCAGGATAATGAGGAGGGCGCCCAGGAACGGAGTTGAAAATTGACTTTATTATTTTGTTCAGTATCTCTGCCGGTTGCTGGCCTATTGGTATCTGGATCATTGTCTTTATAAAGATCGTCTAGGTCACTGTATCGTAGGTGAAATTCCTGTCAATTGGATGTGTTCTGTTGCATGCATTGATGACCTGGTGGGAGTTATAGGGTGGGTGGAGGGGGGGTGGGGTTGTTCCCATGTGGGGAATTATTGCTTGTCTTTTTTTTTTCTTCTGTTTGTTAGGTTGTAATGACATTGCCTGATGTCTTCTTTGTTATGCAACTGGAAAACTAATAAAGAGAGGTTTAAAAATAAAAAAAAATAAAAAGTACCACCACCTGAGGTTCGCACTTTCAGTTTCGGGTCCTGCCGTTCGGATTGACCTCCGCTCGAGGGTTTTCACCAAGCTCATGGTGGTGGTGGCAGCGTATCTCAGGAAAGGGAGGATTCACATCTACCTATTCTATTGGTTGATCAGGGCGCGCTCTCCTGAGCAAGTCCTGGATCATCTGTCCGTCACCTGCCATTCCCTTCACAAGCTGGGCTTCTCCCTCAACTTAAAGAAGTCCCACTTGACGCCAACTGAGCGGCTCCAGTACATCGGAGCAGTGCTCGACAGGTCCCTGGGGCAATGTTTCCCTCCCCAGGTGAGGGCTCTACACATTCTGCAGATGGTGCCCAAGTTTCAACATGCCCAGAGTCTCCCGGCGTTCGAGTTCTTGAGGTTGCTCGGCCTCATGGCATCCTGCATTCTTCTCCTGCCAGAGGCCAGGTTGCAGATGAGATCTCTGCAATGGGCCCTCAAGATGCAGTGGTCACAGTCCTCCGGCAGGATGTCTGACTTCGTTCAGGTGCCGCCCTCGGTCGCCAAGGACCTTGGGTGGGCCGTCGAAGGCAATCTGATGAAGGGGGCTCCATTTTGGCTACCCTAGCCGGAGGTGACGGTTGTAACAGACGCATCCCTCACAGGATGGAGAGCTCATGCCAACGAGTTGACAGTCAGCAGTCGTTGGTCTCCGTCGGAGTCCAGACTCCATATCAATCTGTTGGAGCTGAGGGCCGTCAGGCTTGCCCTGAAGGCTTTTCTGCCGACTGTGCGAGGGAAGAATGTCCTGATTTTGACAGACAATTCAGTGGCCATGCACTACCTCAACAAAAAGAGGGGGACCAGGGTCACTTCCTCTGTGCAGGGAGGCGATGCAGCTCTGGTTCTGGGCCATCCAGCAGGAACTTTCAATCCCGGCAGTTCATCTGGCTGGAGACGAAAACGAGACGGCGGACGCTCTGAGCATGCAGAGCGCGATCTCTCATGAGTGGGAGCTGGCTCAGGAGATTCTCCTGGAGATCTTCGCCCTTTGGGGGACCCCACAAGTAGATCTCTTCACCTCCAGTGTCAACCGGAAGTGCGAAAGGTTTTCCTCGCGGGAATTTCCTCCAAGAGGAGCCTTAGGGGACGCGTTTGTGGTGGAGTGGTCCTTCCCACTGCTGTACGCGTTTCCTCCAGTCCCCGTCATCCTGCAAGTGCTGCGGAGGTTAAGGTGGTTCGGTTCCCAGATGATCCTCATTGCTCCGGCATGGGCCCGGAGAACGTGGTACCCGGACCTTCTCGACTTGTCCATCTGCCCTCCATGCCGTCTTCCCTACCGAGACAATCTGCTCTCAGGGGAGGGGGGTTTGGTTCTCCATCCAGAGGTCAGATCCCTCAACCTTCACGCTTGGCTTCTGAAAGGTTGAGGCATAAGGATTGGGACCTCCCTGAAGACGTGATGGAAGTGTTGCTTTCGGCCAGACTGCCTGCAACAAAGTCCCTGTACCGTTGCCGTTGGAGAAATTTCTGCGACTGGTGCAGGGTTAAGAATATGGATCCTTTTTCATGTGACATTCCTGTGGTTCTGTCTTTTTTGCTTTCTTTAGCCCACGACGGCCTGCAAGGGGGTACCATTAAAGGTTACCTGGCGGCGCTGTCCATATTTAAGCGCTCGTCTGAGGAGTGTTCTTATTTCAAAATTCCTTTAATTTCTCAGTTTATGAAAGGGATCACTAATGTGTTTCCACCGTCACCTTTCCAGGTGCCCGGTTGGGATTTGTTCCTTATGGGTGGTCCATTTGAGCCTTTACATTCTAGTCCTTTGAGACTGTTAACCTTTAAAACTGTCTTTTTAGTTGCGGTTACTTCCACTCGCAAAGTGAGTGAGTTGCAGGCACTTTCTGTTAAGCCACCCTTCACAGTGTTTCATAAGGACAGGGTTGTCCTTAGGGTTCGTCCTTCCTTTCTTCCGAAAGTGGTGTTGGAATTTCATTTAAGCCAGAAGGTCATTCTTCCGGCATTTTATCCTCCTCCGCATCCTGGTAACGAAGAGGAGAGGCTCCATAGGTTGGATCCTAGGAGAGCTTTAAGTTTCTACATTTCATGCATGTCCCAGGTCAGAGTGGACGATCAGCTCTTTATAGGTTACGCTGGAAGCAGGGCCGTCACGTGGGAGGTCCAGGGGGGCAAACTGCCCCGGGCCTCGCACCTGCGGGGTGCCTTGCGGCCCCCTCTCCTAAGTGGAAGGCAGCACAGTCTCCCGTTTCCTTTATTCACACGGGGGACTATGCTATCTCCTCTCTGCCCCTGCAATGATTTTGCTGTTTGTTGCGATGCCGTTTGGCTCCGCAACAAACAGCAAAATAATGGGAGACAGCAGGGCTCTGAAGTGGGCTCTGCTGCCTCCCGTCATTCAGCTGACAACGTGGACATGCTGAATGACAAGAGAGGATTCCTCTCTTGTCAGTCAATGTGTTCACATTGCTCAGCGTGACCACACTGACTGACAGGAGAGGGGTTCTCTCTTGTCAATCATTGTGTTCATGTTTCAGCGTGATCACGCTGACTAATGGGAGAGGACTCCTCTCCCGTCAGTCAGTTTCATGTTGTCAGCGTGATCACGCTGACTGATGAGAGAGGAGTTCTCACTTGTCAGGCAGCATGTCTACGTGTCGGCTGCGTGGATGCTTTTTAAGGGTGCATGGAGGTACGGTAAGTGTTTTTTATTTTAAATTAAAAGTGTATATGTGTACTTAAATTAAATTAGTATGTATATGTGTATGTATGAATGCATGCGTGCATGTTGGTGTTTGTGTCAATGCTGTGTTTGGTTTTAGGTATACATGCATGTATGGAGTTGTGTAACTGGTGGATGAATGCATGGGTAAAAGTGTTTTTTGTGAGTGTGTGTTCAGCACCACCCCGAAATGTAGCTGCCCTGGGGGCCACTTCATTAAGGGGTGGGTTCATGGCATCAGAGGTGCACCTAGGCTAAAATGTCAGGGGGGAGAGGGGACTAACACTTCAAATGTTGGGAGAGGCGCTAACGTCCGAGGTTGTGAGGAAGGGGCAAACTTCCTTGTGTGGGGGCACCTAACATCTTTCCACATTTAGAATGAGTCTATTCTGGTGAAGCTTCAAAGTTACAAGCAGCTACCTCTTGCCTTCATTTCTGAACCGTCACACTTAAGGACTGCTGTGAGAATGAGATGTCTCATGTCACCACTTCCCTTCTAATTACTCTCCTAGCATGCAAGTTCTAACCCCACATCACAATTTCAATTACCTAAAAATGTATGCATATGAATGCCGGTGCTAACAGTGAAATGACTTCTCCTGGTCATGCTAATCCCTATGGCAATTCTCACCCAGTTCCTGCCCTCCTCACCCAAAACACCTCCTCACTGGAACTCTTTGAGCTAGCTTTAAACATGCCCTGCCATCAAACTCTGCCCTCAATGTGCCAGCAAGTGTTTCCTCAAAGGAGTCTTCTGAGCGTTCATGACTTCATTGGAGTTGTAAACAGGGAACTGGTGTAATAAAAATGTCTTAATCAGGTCTGCCTTTGGCCACTCAATTTAAAAACACCTTGCATGTCTTTCTCCGAAATTCTTTTAAAAATAAGCACTGGCGAAGCCAACAGTTTTGGCTTGTGTATTTAGGCATTTATCAGGCACTGCTATTAGCTGCTCAGGTACTCAAACCATTTTGCACTGACACTATCAATGGCCAGCTAATACCAATACAGAAGTGCCTTTCCCATGCCTACACGAATGCATAAACTGTTAGCATTGCAAAGTGCTCTTTTTGCTTTACCCTTGATGCACAGGACTATGCATCAAGGTTAAAGCAAACATACTACTTTGCTGAATTGGCCCACATTGAATGTAGGCCAATCTAGCCAGTAATAACACTTATGGTACACAGTCAGCATGGATATACTTTCTGTGGCATGGCATTTTTATGCAGCATGCATCGACATAATTAGAACAACCAGCATGAATATATTTTTATACTAGCATATCTCGCGTGGAAAGGCGGCATGAAATGTATTGGAAAATGTTCCTATGCACAATTTGTGATTTGCAGCTATTGGGAATTTCCATGTGCTTCCATACAAAACCAATTGCAAACTGTATGGATTTATACCCAATATTGCAAAAAAGTGCTGTAAAATGCATACTTTTAATACAATGTTAGGGGCGAGGGGAGAAGTGCCGAGGGTGGGGTAGAATGCAGAAGTGCAGAAACAAAGGAGAAACAAGAGTGCAGCCAACGGGTGGCAAGTGTGGGTACTCATAAGTGCAGCCAACGGGTGGAGAATAAGAGCAAGAGCGGGGGCTGTAGGGTTACAGATACAGACCACAAGTGCAGGGGAGCCAAGAGGCAGTGCGGGATTGCAACAGGACAGGCAGGGACCTGGGCCCGAATTCAGAGCTTGACCAGGTGACCAGTGCATGGAACAGGCAGGTGATCAGCAAGGGAGAGGAAGAGAGAAGGCAGAAGCAAAGAGACAGGTCTTGAGTTGCTTCCAGAACCGGTCATGGTTCTGCTCAAGTTTCAGAGAGGCAGGGAGGTTGTTTTCAGGGGGAGGCCCCGCCGAAGAGAGCGATCTGCCCTCAACTCTTTGCTTGGAAAAGTGACTGACCCTCAGAGAGCTGGAGGTGGCACAGTGGAGAGCTCATGCCATCCTATATATATTTTTGCATATGATACAAAGGTTAGTCTGGCATAAACCTTTCTTCAGTAGAGAAATCTAACTTTGCTGTAGTTGATTTGGAGTTGTAGTAATAAACCATATTTGGGATCCTGCACACAAACTCAAGGGGAGATTTCTCGAGTCTCCTGTTTGCAGAGGTGCCGCCACTGGGCGAGTGAAAAAATTGTAAGGGGGTCTCACTGAATGTTTTGCCCCGGGCCTCACCACCTGGTAGCCCTGGCTGGAAGGCGTTTGGGACAAGCTGTTGCTAAGCAGACTTTGTCTAGATGGATTATCTTGCCAATTTCTGAATGTTACAGCTCGGCGGGTAATGACCCTCCGGTCAGTTTACGGGCCATTCTACTAGGGGTATGGCTGCCTCTTCTGCCCTGCAGAGCGGTGTTCCTATTTGTAACATCTGTGAAGCAGCCACATGGGCTTCAGTCCATACTTTTGTAAGACACTACTCCCTAGATTCTATCCATGGGCAGGATCTGGCCTTTGGCAAGGCAGTCCTTTACTCTGCCATTTAATTGGGCATTCTAAATTTCTATATTCTAAATTCTTTTCCCTCCTCCATACGTTAGTACTGCTTTGGGAGTCTCTCATAGATATGGAATACGTCGGAGGACCGAAGAACAATTTACTTTCTTACCTGGTAACGTTCTTTCGATGGGATGGTCCGACGACGTATTCCATATCGCTTCCTCCCTACCTGCCCCGCTACAGAATTTCTTATGCGATTGCAGCTTACGTTTCCGCATGGCTTTCTGTGGTCATACTGGCAGAAGATTGGCGCCACACGTTATGGGAAAAAACTATAACTGAGGCTACGGGCGTCGTGCGTCCTACTTATAACATCCGGTGACGCCGGCTCGACGGAGGCCCTCGAGGACATCGTATCGACGTCCTCGACGCAGGACGCAGACGCTGAAAATTTTCCGAAGCAGCACATCTGTGGTGATTACCTGTCATAGATATGGAATAAGTCGTCGGACCATCCCATCGAAATAATGTTACCAGGTAAGAAAGTAACTTGTTCTTCTGTCTGCAATGAGTAAAAATAATGTTGTGTTGTCTTTCACATTTGTGGTAGCACGGAGCAGAGCCGGGTTGGTTTAGGTGGTTTGGATAGAGGTGATGCATACCACTCCTGCTGCATTCAGAGAGGATGAGGAGTGCATACTTGCTGCCTTTTCCTTTGCAATCTCCCCAGACGCTATTCCTCTCTGTCATAAATACTTCTCCAGACTCATTGCTTTTGACTGCTGGTTCGGGGAGGGGGGCAGGGCGTGCACAGGGTTTGATGAATTGATCTCATGTGTCTGGCTCTGTCAGAAGTAGTACACAACTAAAAGTCGACAACAAGACTGAAGATGTAAGAGAGGCAGGAGGAGCACAAGGCTGCTTAATCTCTGTCCATAGACCTATTGGGCATATTAAAACTAAACGGTAGTGATTGGACTACCATAGGTTAATAGGAAACCATAAAAAAAAGCACACAAGTTCAGTTTAAAAAATATTCCTATGCCCTCTCTTTGATCTGTTGTAATTGATTTATATATAATACAACATCAATTCATCTGAACAGTAAAAAAGGTTTGAAACATTGAAAGTAAAAGGAATATTATGATTTCTTGAAAAACCTATATCCGAATATTTCCCTCTAGCCCACCATACTGTCTTTAGATATTGACATAGAGCTCATAATACAGAGTCATTTTGCATTTGTAAGAAATAGTAGACAGCCTGTCGAACAGTGTTTATGTCCAGATTCCTGAAAATTGGGAAAAGCAATTTTTTTCCTCAGCTCTGGATACAAGGTACAAAAATAGTTAAAAAAATAGTCTTCCCTCACACTTTTGAAATGAATACATCTATTTGAATTCCCTGTTTCCCACTTCTGTGTCAATAGTGCAATCAGTAAATTACCCAGTCGAAACTCTTTGCTTCTCTATCCTCTATAATATCGAAGTATCTTTCAAAGCCATAGCGAGTTTTAAGCTCTATATAGCTTGCTATCATACCAATGGTCTTGGTCCCTGATATTATAGTTGTATAGTATCATTATTCGTAACCATTTGAGTTGTGCTTTGGTGTTACCAATCAAAGCATTTGGGGGAGTTTTGATGACTTTTCATTTTGTGGCTAAATCCGGCACATATCGTACCCAAAGTAGATTGTTAGCTCCGTTTTGCATCAACGTGTCCTCTGGAGTTTTTCAATAGATTACTAAGTAGTCTGAAGTCCATATCTTGTGCTAGTAGAGTAGGGGTTTTACTTTGGCTTCATGTGCCACATCGTTTATTCCCAATTGTAGGTGCAGGGGTAATGACTGATTGCTCTTAGGAGAGAAAGTAGATTTATAAGATGTTCATCTCTCTAATTTCAAGGCTATTTTATAATAATTTTTCCTCAGTAATGTCTAGAAAAATGTCTAGAAAAAGTTTCTAGCCCTCCCACCACTTGTGTCGCAAATAAAAGTGTGGACGGCCTTACTTGTTTTCCCAGTGGCCTCGCTCATCCAGTCTGGAGTCATAATAGTCCACTCTTTCGACTTTCTACTCACTTAAAAATAGAGGCGGTACAATCATTTTTATTTTTGACCAAATAAAAAAACATTCTGAGAATTCTGTATTCTTGACTGCGTTTTGCTGATGTGGACAGCATTATCTGCAAATAGCATTATGCCTGTTTTCCTGCCTCCCAAGACAGGTGTGTGTTTAGCTAGATTTTCTGTTGCGTTTGCCAATTTATCAATATATAAATTAAATACAGTTGGGGCAAGGACACAACCCTGTCTGACTCACTTTTTGTCGGAAAGGGCAATATCAATTTTCCTGCTATTCTCAAGCTAACGTGCGCATAATTTTACGAGTATAGATTCAAAATGGCTGCCAGAAAATGTATTGGGACACCTATTACCATTAGCTGGTTCCATAATTGTCTTAGTGACCGATTCAAAACCGATATGTAGATCGACAAAGATCAAGTAAAGGCTTTGATTTTGTAGTGTTTTTAATTTCTCATGCAGAAGGTATAGATGGAAAATCTGAGCATGAGGGCTTATGCCTGCCCTGAAGCCTATTTATAGGTCAGACATAACCAAATGTTGTATTCTGCTTTACTCTCGACAGCCATATTTTGCCATACCTTTAGGACTTCATCAATTGGAAATATTGGGTGATAATTTGAGGGATCACTTTGGTTTCCTTTCTTATAATTAAGAAAAATTAAAGCACCTTTCCAATTAATAGCTATTTGTATACTTGCTGTTATGCTTTTTAATAGTGTTTGGAGAAAGGGTGCCCACGTATTCGGCTTGGATTTATACAGAACAGACAGAATTGAATCCAAACCTGGCACTCTGTTGCTCTTCTGAAGGATTATCACCATTTCTACCTCTTGTGGTTTGAGGTTTAGTATAGATGTATCCAAATCAATTGTGTTTTCTGTATGTCAGAGGTTATGGCAGAGGCTATATGTATCTTAAGGAATAAACCATCACTGGTTGTGCCATAGAAAACCATTTTCCAAAATGTCTTTTCTTTACTTTGGATTGTTTCTTTTAATTTATTTCACTTGTTTATTTCATTTCATTTCTTTTTCCCCTTTTACTAGAGCTATATACTAATTTCTTATAGCCATGATTTTCTGGTAATCCCTACCCTTCTTTGATTTTATGACTACTATTAATGTAGATTTAATAGATCTGCATTCATGATTGTACCAGCCTTTTTAGTGGAAGTTTGCTTACTTGATAAAGTTACGACTTCTTGTAAAAGTGAGAGGCAAAACATTACTAATCATCATCATAACCTTACTCCGCACAAGCCATAAAAGTACATCGCATTTAAAACAACATTATACATAAATACTTTAATAGAATACTGTGACAAATCTGACAAAGCCGTCACTGACTCCCAGGGAAAGTTTTCCCCCATGGGGCCAGGGAAGGGCAGAAGCTACTTGACCCCAACCCTCGGGGGTAGCTATCTGTGGGAGGACCACATATAGGATACCACCCTTGGGAGATTAGGGGCAGTCTGCCAAGGAAAACACCTAGTATACCCCTCTTGAAAGGACTAATAATAATAATAATAACACAGTATATCCATTTTCAACATGCATGGCATACTGTGTGGCTGAGAATATTGACGGCCATAAGCAAATATATATTGATCCCTGTGAAACCTTTGGGATGAAGAAAAAGTCAAGAGTAATGCAGATTTAACAACAGCAGGAAGCATGCAATGCAGTCTAGTCATTCTGAGCGGGTGACCTGTGCTGGGAACTTTAAAACCCAGAAGGGGAGATGGAGAATCTCCCTTCCGTATGCGATTTGGGAAGCAGAAGGTTTGTGGCGTGCAGCAGAGCAGGAGAACGCTGACAGAAGAGACTTGAGACTGGGAAGACTGCTGTCATGGGACATGGATCAGTGGCGGACTCTGCCATAAATGCTCCAGCAATGAGAAGCCCTTGGAGTACAGGAGACGCTGATGCGGAGAGAAGGAAGACCGCTGCACTGAACTCTACCCGCAGAGGATGCTGTAGCAGCCAAGAACTACCAGTGAGCCCAGGCAAGCGAACAGGGAAACCGAGCGATTGAGAAGGGTGAGCTCCATTCAGAGTACACGAACAAGGGGACCGGGAACATATAAGAGAACAATAAATATATCGCAAGCAAGAAACTGGGAAAAACACTAAGGGCCTCATTACACGGAAGGCGGTGATCCAGGGTGCTATTAGCACCCTGGACCATGCCGGTAAATTACCGACACCGCCTTGGCGGTAAGGGGATTTACCGCCCCATTCCAAGGTCGGTGGGGCGGTAAATCCCCCTTCCGCCATTGCCCTTCCCCATTCCCATTTCTGCCCCATAGGGCTCTATGGGAATGGGGAAGGCGCTAATTACGGCACCGCAATTTTGCGGTGCCGTAATTAGCTCCGAGGTCCCTTAGCGGGTTGGTTTTTAACGCCTGCAAAAAGCAGGCGTTAAAGCACCAACCCGCTAAGGGACCTCGTAGTACGGCGGTAAGGGTTAACGGTCACCGTTGCCATTAACGGTGACCGTTAACCCTTACCGCTGTCCGTGTAATGAGGCCCTGAATCCCAAGCAGGGAAAGTAACGAACAAGAACAAGCATTTACAACAATCAAAATGGAATGTTCAGGGACTCGATATCGGTGAAAGGGAAAACTATATGAAGTCTGTCAAAGTTCTGGCAGCAGAGTAAACCAGAATCATGGAAGGCGAGTCAGGGACTAGCATCGCTAATTCAAAGAACTATGCATCATATGAGAAGCCCTGGCAGCAGAGTATACCTGGCTGGTGAAGAGAATATAAATGCAATATATATAAATGTAAACTTGACTTATGCCTGGAGTATACCAGGTACATTATTTTGACAAAGTATGATTTAAGATGTTTGAATAAAACCTGGCAGGAGAGTACACCAGGTACGTTGTTTTGGAAAACTGTACATAATTGAACCGTTCTATCAAGAGAAGTTTTTGAACAAGAGAGAGGGAGTTCTTTCTTCAAGAGAGGAAGAACAACCTCTTGGTGGCATGAATATTGTAAGTTGAAATTTGTGAGCCAGAGAACTATAACGTGTGATTACCAAAGGAAGGAGAGATACATCTCTTGGTGTTGTGAGCTGCATAAACTACAGTTTTGAAACTTGTAGTTGTCTAGAGAGAAGGTATGCCTTAACGCTGGAAGCTTTGTAAACAAGAGGAAAAGACATTTATGCAGCATGGGGTCTGGCATGGATTCACATGCTCATGAATATTCCCCATCGTCAGGCTGGGAATCCTCGGTAAAGAAAAAAAATCAGTTTCAGTTTCGTTTCTGAACTGTCTTTCTCCTAATAACCAATCACTGGTCTCTGGATCATACTGCCCCCAGCCAATGACTGCCCTCTACCTAAGCCCCTCCTCTGGCAGCATTCTTCAGATTTTTATCGCACGTTCAAGTGTTGGGAGTACTTGTGCTTAGCTCTCGAGCTTTTACTGCGTATTGCGTTTTTTCAAAGAGTTTACTCTTACTTTTTCGGTCATATTGAGCCTCAAGTTCCACCGATTCGTATTCCGATTAACGGGGACCCATTTCGTAAATCTCTTCGCCACTCAAGGGTGAATTTTCGTCAAATTATTTTTCTTGGAGGATTCCAGAACATCTTTGAGGCCTACCCCTCGTGGACATGGCCGAAGACAAAGGAGACTCGACACCTCTGTTTAGGATCTGCCCAGGATGTGGACTGCAGAATGTCTTCAAGGAGGATGGGCACTCCACGTGCCTTTACTGCCTGCTCAGACAAATCGCACGTGGAGGAGGCCTGTGCGTTCTGCAAGGACATGTCCTCCCGTACCATGAAGGACTGTTACAAGCGACTCGTTGACTCGCTGGAGACGAAGAGCCGGGCGGCAGGTGAGCCCCGGCAACGTACTTCTCCCAAGATAAAATCTGAGCGGTCTTCTAAGACCTTTCAGGGCGCTCTGTCGACGGGGGCCCAACATAAGGCAAGGCACCGCGAGTCTGCGTGCACCGGGAGCACCATTGGTACAGGCTCCACAGCTGCCAGGCCAGACGCGGCATCGCCAACGCCGTCAACCATGAGCCAACGCTCTGGCTCGACGAAAAGGAAGTCAGACAACCCTGGTAAGCTTCTGGAGAAGGCCCGGTCGGCTCCGACGGAGAAAGCCAAGGGGGAGCGAGGCATTGACCCTCCCCCCACGGTGAAGGCCTCAGACGCACCTAAGGTCATGAAGGCCCAGATTCGCCAGGCTAAGGCTTCGATTGAGGGAGTGGTAGTGTCCCTGGCGAAAACTGCAGAGGTGGCCCCAGTGGAGACAGCCCCCAAGCCAAGAGTTTCCCTGCCCACCCAAGGGAATCGTCTTTCCAGCCCATCGATAAGACCCCCGTGAAGCCCTGTGCCGAGAAGGAGGGGAGGTGCGATCTACGTGACTCGGATATCTCCTCCGAGGACGAGCTTTCAGGCCTCAAGTCAGTTAATGACACAAGGTTTGTCGAGATCAGGTCCTACGGGAAGGACCCCGACGAGGCGGACGTGGAGAGCGACGAGGGAGCCGTCGAGGAACGGCAGGTTGACAAGGAACCAGAGGACACCACGCCGCTGCCGACGCTCCCGTTGTAACCGCTGCCACCACCAATTGACAGGTCGGAGGACATCTTACTAGCCCTGCACACCCTGTGTTCACAAGTAAGGACGAGGATGCCCTTGCCTCCAGCGCGTGATCCTGCAGCACCTGCGCCATCAGGGAGCCCTACATCCAAACGGAGGCAAGTCCACAAACCCAAACCCTGCCATCCTTCACCTCCTTCCCCTCCACGGAGTGACAAGACGGAGACGGCGACGACGGGGACGGATGACAGCGGCGACGAAGGTATAGATCTCCCATCGCCACCACCCCGGGCTTCACCTCCCGACAAAATTGGCTCGTTTCACACCATGATCGCTAGGGCCTCAGAACTTTTCCAGCTACGCCCCGAAGAGCAGAAGGAAGGATTCCTTTATCGGCAACAAGAGGCCAAGCGGAAGACCGTGCCCTCGGTCCCGCTATTGAAGGGCTGTCCCTCCTGAAGAACCCATCCTTGGCCCCGGCAGAGAGAGACCGGTACGAGAAGAAGTACTGGGTTCCAGACTCTGCACCTATGTGCCTCAGAGCGGAGCCGTCCCCGGACTCAGTGGTCTCCGCGGCGGCCAGGAAGAAATCGGGTGGGGCGATGGCATCGACTTCCACTTCCCCGCTGGACGGCGAGGAGAAGAAGCTGGGTGCCATGGGACGTCGGGTCATCTCGTCGGCAGCGTTGACCATTAAGGTGGCCAACGCTCTTGCGGCCCCCTACGATAAGGAGCTGTGGTTTAAAATGGCCCCCCTCCTGGACTTCTTCCAAGATGCCAAGAGGGCGGAGGCTCTTCAAATCTTGCAAGAAGGCAAGGTGGCTTTGGACCATGCCATCACGGTGGCCACGGACATCGCCGACACCGGCTTCCACCAGATGGGCAGCAGTGTTTGCCTTCGCTGGCGTGGTTGGCTCAGGGCCACTGACTTCCGTCAAGACGTACAGGCGAGGGTACTGGACATGCCCTTCGACAGGGACAACCTGTTCGGCAAGGCAGTTGACGAGTCGCTGCAGGCCATCAAGGCAGACACCGAGACGGGCCGTGCCTCGGGCACGCTCCATCAATGGCGGCCATCCTTTCGGTCCTCCGGAGGCAAGTCACAGGGTGCCTCCAAATGATTCGGTGGCAGCTCTTCTTCATACCGTCAAGCGGCCCATTCTTCGTCCCAGGAAGCCTACAGAGGCTGCAGCAAGCCTGGAGGACATTGTCATCGTCGCCAAGGGGCCCAAGGTGGTAAGGCCTTGGCAAAGCTGGACTGAACCGGCCATGTCGTCGGCCCCCTACCCGAGCACCCCGGTAGGAGGCCGGCTGACGACCTTAATCGGCGTGTGGAAGTCCATCTCCACCGACCGTTGGGTGCTGGATGCCCTAGCCCAAGGACACACTCTGGAGTTCCAAAGGAAGTGTCCCCATTTCCCACCTGTGGCCAGGAAAGAAAACCACATTCCGCAGCTGCTGCTGGAGGTGCTAGCAATGTTTAAAAAGGGTGTAATAGAACTCGTCCCAAAGAGGCTCCTGGGCTCTGGAGTATACTCGCGTACTTCCTCGTCTGAAAGAAGACCGGCGGTTGGCGGCCCATTCTAGATCTCCCCCGCCTCAACAAATAGATAAA
This sequence comes from Ambystoma mexicanum, assembly GCF_040938575.1. Lineage (NCBI taxonomy): Eukaryota > Metazoa > Chordata > Amphibia > Caudata > Ambystomatidae > Ambystoma > Ambystoma mexicanum. Next base: position 568,230,819 of record NC_090931.1, on the reverse strand, counting down.
ATCCCAGAAGTTCCGGATGGTCACCCTTCAGCACGTGCTAGGACAGCTGGAGGAAGGCGACTTCCTGTCGTCGCTGGACTTGGAGGATGCCTATTTCCAAATCACCATTCTCAAGGGGCATCGAAAGTTTCTGCGCTTCGTGGTCCAAGTACAGCACTATCAGTTCAAGGCCCTTCCCTTCGGCTTGAAGTCGGCGCCAAGGGTTTTCACCAAGTGCCTGGCACCGGTGGCGGTGCAGCTGCACCTGCAGGGGATCCATGTCTACCCCTATCTGGACGATTGGCTCATCCGAGCGAAGTCAAGGGAACTCGCCCTAGAACACACAGCGAGGACTGTCCGGCTGCTCGCGGAACTGGGGTTCTCGATAAACTATGCAAAGTCCTGCTTGGTGCCATCGCAGGACGCTCGGTTCCTGGGAGCCAGACTCAATACGGTGGCGCGACTGTCTTCACCATCAGAGGACAGGATAAAAGCCATCATTGGCAAGGTACAACAACAAGTCCCTGCTCGGCATGATGTCGTCATGCCTCTACCTCGTTCAGCTGTGCAGGTTGCCGATGCGGCTGCTGCAGGAGTTCCTCGATGCCCGTTGGATACAAGTGCCGGGAAGCTTCAAGGACAAGATCACCCTCAACTAGACATTCCGTCGAGCCATCCGCTGGTGGGGCGCCCGCGTGCATCTCGCAACGGGCATGGACTTTCAGACCCCAGCGCATCAGGATACGGTGACGACGGACGTCTCCCTGGAGGGATGGGGCGCACAGACTGGAAATCTCCACGCAAGAGGCCTTTGGCTCCTGGAGGAGAAGCCATTGCACATCAATGTCCTGGAGCTCCGGGCAGTGTTCTGGGCCCTCGGGTCCTTCCTTCCGTCCCTCATGGGCAAGGTGGTGCGGGTCTTCACTGACAACACCACCACTATGTTCTACATTCGGAAGCCAGGGGGCACCAGATCCCCAGCTCTCTCCATGGAAGCGCAGGATCTATGGCACTGGGCCATCGCCCAAGGGATGTTCCTGGTACCCTTTCATCTAGCAGGAGTGAAAAACACTGTCGCCGACTCACTCAGCAGGGAGCTGTGCTCTTGCCACGAGTGGAAGCTTCAGCAGGATCAAGTGGATTTTCTATTCCTACGATGGGGCAATCCCCAGATCGATCTGTTTGCAACGGCAACGAACACCAAGTGCCGGAGGTTCCCCAGCCGGGGAGCATGGGGGATGCATTCTCCTTCCCCTGGGACGGCCTGTTCCTCTATGCGTTCCTGCCGTTACCTTTGCTTCTGCGACTCATCAGTCAACTCAGATGGTCCCGGTGCAGGATCATCCTCGTCGCACCGGCGTGGCCGAGGCAGATATGGTACCCGGACCTTCTGGGCATGTCGGCGTCCCCTCCAGTCAAGCTTCTGGCAGATGCAGATCTTCTCACGAGGGAAGGAGGTGCGATCCTGCACCATGACCCAAGGTCACTGAACCTACAGGCCTGGCTCCTGCAGCACTAGAGTTCGAAGGGTACGAGATCCCGGCGGATTGCAAGGAGGCCCCTGAACTGCTGCCATACTTGCTGTCGCTGGCCAAGGCAGCGCTGGCGCATGCCTCTATCAAAATTCACCTGGCAGCTATCTCCCGCTATACCAGAACTCCAGGGTGGTCGTCGCTGTGGTCTCATTGCCTGGTTAAGGAGTTCATGAAAGGACTTTTCCGCTCGTTCCCGCCGGTGAAGGCTCCAGCCCCGGCGTAAGAACTCAATGTGGTGCTGACTAGGCTCATGGGTCCTCTGTTCGAGCCTCTGCATTCGGCACCTCTGAAATTCCTATTGTGGAAGACAGCGTTTCTTGTGGCCATCACCTCCGCACAACGAGTGGGAGAGATCCAGGCCCTCCCTTGTAAGCCTTCATACTTGACATTCCACAAAATGAGGGCCGTGCTGAGGACGCACTGAGGAAACACGTGTCTGGGGTTTCTGGTGGTACTCTTGTTCAGAGGAGAATTGCCTAGCATTTCGGTGCTGGACTGCCCCAGGGCAGGACAAAGACTGATATGTTTGGGATATTTCTTCTCTGTGAAAGATAGTGAGCTAAAGACTCTGGGTAAGTCTCTCGTAACCAGGACTAATATCTGGCTGAGAGACTCCCAGAACCCCCTTGTTAATCAACCAATTTACAGACACATATTGGTATGAGCTAGATAGCAGTATGGTAATGTCAGTTAGGAATAGGGCGATATGTACAATATAACCGAAAAGACATAGCGTACCAAGGGAAGGCCCCCTCTAAGGCTTCCATTTCCAGATGGCTCTACGGCTGCATCACCCATTGTCACCGGTTGGCAAACCGACCGTTGCCTGGACGTCTGAGAGCCCATTCGACCAGAGCGATCGCTGAAACTACGGCGTTCCTGTCTGGTGTGCCCCTGCTGGACATCTGCAGGGCTGCTACGTGGGGGTCGACGCACCCCTTTACGAAATTCTACTGCGTCAACCGGGATTCCAGGGAGGAGTCTAGAGTCGACCAAGCAGTGCTGCGCAACCTGTGCGCTTGAAGGTGAGCCTGGTGAGGAGGTAAGAGATGCTAATTGTTGAGTTGTCGAAATGCTTAATGTTGAGCCTTGCCACCTCCTGTGGATGTGCATGTGTGTACTGCTATGTATTCTTTATTCATGAGCATGTGAATGCATGCCAGACCCCATGCTGGAGAAGGAACAAGTTACTTACCTGTAACTGTTTTTTTCCAGCATGTGTCTGGCATGGATTCACATGCGACCCCTCTCGCCTTCCCCTCTGCGGCACTTCCTCGGTGTGATGCTCCATCGCGTACGTTGAAGACAAGGACGAGTCGAGGACGAAGCTGTCGGACCGGGATCGGCAGGTGTTCGGGGCGCCCCTGCAGAAGTGATTGAGACTCCTCTGCAGATCTGTACGCAGCTGATCCCTGATCGACGAGCAGCGCCCAGAGAGCATCAAGGCGAGGGTCCTGGAAGTGAGGCAAATTGTGCCAAACAAGTTGGTCGTGACGATTCTTGGTTGCGCCTGTATATGGGCGAATTGCGTCCTGAGTGACAAATTGATTGATCAGGTGAGTCGTGCCCCGATTCTTAAACGTCCTGATATTGGTTGAGTGTTGCACTTGCAAGTACAAACGCCCAGGTGAAAAAGGTAAGCGTTAACCATGCCTGGGAAATTGTCTTCCTGCCTAGTGAGATTTTTTCACTGCGGTAGACAGTCTTTGGAAACTGGCCAGGCCGCGCCACCCGACGGGTCGCCGGCTTATGAAATTTACATTAAGTATGGTATTGGGGCAATTGTATTTATTGCGATTTGGCATAGGCAGACCAGACTTGTATCAGACTTTCAGTGGACGAATAATGGGAGCTTCGAGCTAGCGTGCATAGAACATTTGGAATCAGTACTGCTACGGAAAATGGCCAGGCCCGCAGCGTTCAACGCTGTTAGGGACTGGAGGAAGGAAGCAAATCAACTCTTGAAAAGTAGAGAGAAACACACACGTCAAATTCAGAGAAAGCGTTAGTGCATGATCAACCGAAGCAGACAGAAGCCATTAGGAATATGGATAGGGCCTTCCAATTAGACATACAGAAAATATATCCTTCACAGGATTTGCATACATCAGACGAATTTATAAATAAGATACTGAATGAGCGAAGAAATGATCATCCAAGTATTGTCCCAGTTGCACCACCTCCCTATGTATCTCCTCCTGCTGCTATTCCCACGCTTGCATCTGCATCTGCACCTGCAGTACCCGTCCCATCTGCGCCAATGACCTAATTTCCTCCACCTCCTACAGAGCATGAGTTATATGCTTTAGCTGGCAGTTCTGCAACTGACTCTCCTTCCCTACCTCTCTCCCCTCAAACCTCCTGCTCCCCTTCCCCTTCCCTCCCTCCTCCCACCGACTCAAACTAGAGACTGAAACCACCAGGGGGATTAGGTCGTCACCCGGGGGTTCCCCCCTCCCGTTCCCCTCCCTCCTCCCCTTCCTCCCACTCCTCCTGACCTCAAATCTGACTTTGAAACCCCCTTTACCTACCTCCTCTCCCCTCTCCCCCTCTTCCCCTCCTTTTGAGTAAATTGTTCAGCATACTGTGCCACTGGTTTGTTTCATGTTTTTAAAAATTCTTTTTTCATTATTGTACCTTGTTGTTATAATGTAAAGCGCTTTGGAGTAAAGTGCTATATAAACTCAATAAACATAAAATAACATAATATAATGACAGACTCGTAGTACGATTAGTAAGGAAAGGAAAGACGAACTGAAACGTTGGGCTGAGACGTATATTGATGACAGCGATGAAGTGGCGGTACAAAGTACCATATCCGATCATAGAGGCTTTGGCGAACAACAGGTAGTGATGAAGAAGAAGGTTTGTTGTCCTGCTTATTTGATCACGATTTATAAAAGAGCATTTTCGTCTCACAACGGAACTGCTGCTTTTTCCCTTGATTTAGCTTTGTTGCTTAATAGACGCTCAGATCCAGGATCCCCTATTTTGCAATTACCAATGAGGGAGGTGCCTCCCACGTTCGCCCCGAAAGTAGAAATTCCTGCCATAGGACAAACTCCAGCACGTACGATAGAAGCCCATTATATTGCACAGTTTGTACATGTCCCCTTTTCTAGGCAAGAAGTAAACACTATAAAACAGTCGGTCCCTGATATTAGGAAAAAATCCTGCTGGTTTTTATAAGAAAATGTAATCTGTTTTGAATTCATCTGTTTTTACCCTGTGTGACATTGATTTGTTGTTCCCTGTGATTCTTCCTGCTGACATATGGAAACAAATTAGAAGTATAAATGATACACCGATGGTAGGTGATGCTTGGGAAAATTTGATTAGAGTAGATAGTGGGAGAAAGGCTGGAGAGAAACCTCTGCAAGTAATTTTAACTTTTCCCTCACGGATAGTATCGGAATTGAAAACTTTAGTGCCTGAGAAGAGAATAGTTTGGCATAAATTGACTGCTTGTTTACAAAACAAATCAGGAGGAGCAGCAGAATTTTTTAACCGATTTGAAGAAGTATTCGCAGATTTTAGTGGTCAGATCCAAATACAGAACCTGGAAAGAGATTATTTGTTGATAAATTTGTGTAAGCATTGTTACCGGAAATTCAGACATTGATAATGACATCTGAAAGTGCATGGCAAGCAAAGTCACAAAGTAAAGTATTACACATGGCCCAATATTATGAAAACCGAGTAAATTCAGAAAAGGATAAGGTATAAAGAAAGAAAGGATATCTGAAAACAAGAGTGTTACTACAATGAATGGTGCAAATATTTTTGATCATCCCTCCAATGCATATTACTCCATAGACTTTACATCTGATGATGTACTGTTTCCCTAGAACAGCCCAAAGCAGGGTTTGGAACCAGTACCTATTCCCGCTAATCAGAAAGGGCCCTACGTAGAAATTAAGGTTGGGAATAGGGAGCATATTTTTCTAGTGGACACAGGTGCACAGAAATTTTCGATTGACCATCAGCGGGCTCCAAATATACCAGGGCATAGCAATGTTTCAATAGGGTTCTCAGGTACACCAGTAATTAGTCCAGTTTCACAGCCAGTGCCAATCACATTAGGTCAATTCACTGAATCTTGTCCATTTGTTTTGATGACAAATTGCAGCGAGAATTTGTTGGGGTTGAACCTATTGAAGAAATTTCTGGAAGTATATGTGATAGCCCGATTCTTCCAGTTTACAAGAAAGGAGGTCATGAAATCCCTTACTGTTTTATAATTGACTTGCGCGCAGTGAACAAAATTGTTGCTCCGCAATTCCCTCTAGTCCCCGATGTCACCAAAATTATGACTATGATTCCAGCCTCTGCATCACATTTTAGCGTAATTGACTTGAAAAATGCATTTTTTAGTATTCCCTTTCATTCAAACAGTAGATATCTATTTGCGTTCACAATAGGAGGATGCTCATTCACATTCACACGTATTCCAAAAGGTTACACTGAAAATCCAAGTATTTACAGTAGGGCACTGAAGGAACAGCTAGATATGCTTGAGTTACCAGCAGGCTGTATATTATTTCAATACATTGACGATTTGCTTATAGCAGCGGATACAGAGGAGATTTGCAAAAAGGTACTTTCTTATTATTGAAACATTTATCGGCACACGGATACAAGGCTTCATTGAAGAAATTCCAGTATTGTCGAGAGGAGGTGGCCTATTTGGGCTACCTCCTATCGTAGCAGGGAAGGAGATTGACACCAGAACGGATAAAAAGCATCTCTGATATACGTATATACCTATTCCAAATACGCAAAAGGAAGCCAGGGCTTTAATGGCATGGCTTCATATTGTAGGCATTGGATTCCGAACTTTTCTATGATTGTAAAACCCATAGTGGCACTGACAAGGAAGGATGTTACCTTACCTTTGCCATGGAACATGGAGTGTCAAAATACTTTTGACCTGCTCAGAGCTGCACTATGTTCAGCTCCGGTTTTGGGCACGCCAAATTATGAGTGTTTTATGTTGTTTGTACATGAGAGCGATGGATGTGCTTTGGCTGTTTTGACTCAGGAACACAGGGCAAAAATAGACCATGCAGTTTTTCCACGTTGGATCCTGTTGCATGTGCTTTACCACGTTGCTTGCGAGCTGTTTCTGCTGCTGCCACGTCAGTGAAACTACCCGAGGGGATGGTTTTAGGTCACTCTTTAACCGTGATGGCACCCCATTCAGCAGACGTTCTTTTAAATAGCACACAGACGCAACATTTCACATCCGCCCGATGAACAAGGTATGAACTGATCCTATTTGCATCGCATATCAAAATTAAGAGATGTTGCACTTTGAATCCGGCTGAGTTATTGCCTCCTCCAAGTAAAGGAGGGAGTGAGGAGAAATTATCACATGATTGCTTAACTATAACTGAGCAAGAGACAAAAGGAGGAATTGATTTAACCGATATACCCCTGAAAGGGCCAGATGGAGAATTGCTTTGTGATGGCTCTTGTTTTAAATTACCGAATAGCATATCAACTGCTGCTTATGCCATTACCACACTGAAAACTATTGTAGAGCGCAAATGAATCCCACATAACTCAGCACACGCTGCAGAAATAATAGCTTTGACCAGAGCATGTGAAATTTCTGGAAACCTTAGTGTAAACATATACACTGATAGTCAATACGCCTTCGGAGTGGTCCAAAACTTTGGCCTATTATGGGCTGAAAGGGGTTTTCTGACGTCCCAGGGAACCAAGATCCAATATGGCACTTTAATAGTGAGACTGTTGTCAGCACTTGCGCTTCCTAAGCGATTAGCAATAATGAAATGTAACGCCCATAAAAAGGTAACGTGTAACGTAGGAAAAGGAAACGCATTTGCGGACAGAATTGCGAAACAAACTGCCACTGATTTGCACACCAAAATGTATATCGAAACAACAGAGAGGGTGCCCTGCATGATAGAGCATGGAATTGGGAATGTAAGAGAAATACAAACAGAGGCTACTCCTGAGGAAATAAAACAATGGTCCGAGGGTCCAGCAGAATTAGATCCCGAGGGTTGTTGGGTAGACAAAGAGAACCGTAGATGGATGCTGCCGAATGCGTATTTTATGGCAATGGTTACTATGGCCCATGGTCCAACACATATTTGTGCGAAAAAGATTTGTCAGCACCTTGATTTTGTATGGTACAATGACAATATATCAAAAACTGCAGAGAGGTTGGTTCAAAAATGCATGACTTGTTTACAACACAACATTGGAAAGAGAACAGTGACACCAGTAGGACATTTTGGTCCTCCCTCAATGCGCTTTGAAGTAATCCATTTCGACTTTATAGAAATGGAGAGATGCCACAATTTCAAGTATGTCCTTGTAGTGGTCTGTGCATTTAGCAAATGGGTAGAGGCCTATCCCCTGAAAGACTGTTCAGCCATTTCAACAGCGAAATTCATGTTAAAGGAATACTTTCTGAGGTTTGGGCTACCACGTGTCATATGGTCAGATAACAGCCCACATTTTATAGCTGCCGTGATACTACAGATCTGTTGAGGCCTCCAAATTGATAAACAATTCCATTCAGCCAGACATCCGATGAGTGCCGGTCTTGTGGAATGGCAAAACGGTATTTTGAAAAATAAACTAGCGAAAATATGCGCCGAAAGTAATTTGAAATGGCCCGATGCATTACTGCTAGCCTTGTTATCAATGCGTACGTCTGTGCAATCAAAGGCTGGTCTCTCCCCCTATGTGATTATAATGGGAAGACCAGGAAGACCAGCCAATGTATGGAATGTGCCACGTCCGAGAAGGTTAAAGGATATAGAGTATCCATTACTTAGTGAATACTGTAAACAGCTGACTCAAAACTTGCGTTTGATTCATCAGCAGGTGCATGAGGCTCTTCCTGTCAGATGCACGGGACCAGGCCATCATTTCTGCAACCGGGGGACTGGGTCCTAATCAAGAATTTTGAGAGAAAGTCTTTGCTTGCACCGCGGTGGTAGGGACCATACCAGGTACTCCTGGCCACACAGACTGCGGTTTGAGTAAACAATCGGAAGCATTGGATACATGCAACACACACAAAAAGAATCCTGTTTCCTTAGCCACATGAGAAAGAAACCAATGATTCTGATTTCCAGAGTGAACCAGCTTTGATTGATCACAAGGACATCGCCGAAATTCAGCCGAAACCACTTCCTGAGCCCAAGAATGGGTCTGGGGAGATTGCTCCAAAATCTGAAACATCAGTGTTACTGCAACCTTGTTTGCCTGCTGCCTCATCGTCACCAATTGCATCGCCATTTGGCATTGTTTCTGCATCTGCTGCAAACAACGATAGTGTATTATTGTTCATCGACCACACCGTACCTGGAGTTTTAAGGTACAATCTGCGTCCACGGATTCGAAAGTAATTGTAACACCCTTTGTTTCTGGCTCACGGATGGGGCTGGAAATAAAGGCCTAGGGAAAGGGAGCCTATGAACTGTTTCGGATGAAAGCTCTGACACGTGATTTCCCGGTGCTATTATTGAAAGTGAAGGGCTTTGCAACCTAGCGCAGACAAGCGGGGGTAAAGGTACTGACACTATGGAAAACTGATGTTGATACTTGCTCCTATATTTTGGAGCCTCTGAGGTAAACACCAGCTTACTGCCATCTTAAGCAGGCCGAATTGAACTTGCTTACATTCTACTGACCAAACGTGTGTTGTTGTGTGAGACTTTTTCCGACGGACGCTGAGAAACTTTTAAAATAATCCTTTATAGATCATGCCTGTATTCGCTCCTGCGGCCTCTTGCGCTGATGAAGACATTAATAGAACTATAGACATTGACATTGAATCTTATCCGAGAAGGACTTGGTCTATTAAGACTAAACTGCTCCTAGCCATCATACGTATCTGCATCGTATTTACACTAATTCCAATGTCCTGGTATTTAGAAGATATACATCCTATGAATACCCTATTGCCCACTGCCAATGCTACCACTATGCCTCATGCTCATGTGCTTTCTTACACTCTCCACGAGATGTTAAACACAGAAAAGGTTAAGAAAACAATACTCTGTTATTGAATATGAATATGACACATGCAATCTTGAACCAATCCAATTGCTGGGTGTGCTCGCATTTACCCCAGCATGAGGAAAGAGAAATGGGTTGGTATATACATCCTCTGCCCCTGAGTACTGTCTGTTATGTACCACTAAGAGCTCTATTATTTTGGAGATGGAATGACCATACCACTGGAAACTTTGATGGAACTAACATAAATACATTTGAAAGATTGGTATTGACACCCTTGGGTGTTCCGTGTTTTCAAATAGAAGCAAAATGAATACTGCATCGACTAGCCCCATTGATAGACTCTCTAGACCTTACCAGTCACTGATTACTTTTAAAATGGCTCCTGTAGGTAACAAAGATGCCATGCCGCCTTCCTACACTATTAACCATAGTCCACATTCTGTTCCATTCTGTTTGCGGAAAAAAGGTTCTCACCTAATGGGTACATTTACCAGATGTATGAATACTGCTGTACTTGAGCACAAAGAGAAACCGCTATATATAGGAGGCCCTGTCTATTTTGTATGTGGGGATCAAGCCTATTCATGGTTACCTAGAAACTGGGAATGTACCTGTTATTTAGGGATACTTTTATCTGGTGTATTTCTCGCTACAACCTCTGAAATAGCAAAAATATCCAAATCTCGCCCTCGGCGAGTTGATGCTGCGTGGCAAATTTTTGCTGACATAGCTAAATCCTGTATACCTTTTTGGGGACAAGCAATACATTCATGGAATATTAGAAGACTGTCCAGGGTGTTAGAGAAAATAATTAATGAAACCACTGACATACTATACAACATGACACTGGAACAAAAAGCAATCAGACTAGTTGCACTTCAAAATAGAATGGTTTTTGACATTATTTTGGCTGACCGTGGAGGTGTATGCAAATTAGTGGGATCATCGTGCTGTGTTTTTGTAAGCGACTCCTCCCCTACAATATTTGATGCAATTAAAAAATTACACGTTCTGAGTTCTGAAATCCACGTTCCCACAGGTGGCTGGAATCTAAATTTGAGTACATGGTTCTGGGAACTGTTACGATCCTGGGGATGGAAATTGGTGCAATTTTGGTCATGATATTCAGTATCCTCATACTATGCTGTTGTTGCATAGAATGTTTGCCAGCCATTTGCTCCATAATTACAAATGAATGTGTACAGATAATTAGTACAAAGATCCCAAAGCCCGAACCCAATATGATAAATGGTGGTCTCAAACATGAGAATGAAATAATCAAGGAGTTTATAGCAATCAATATTTCTGATAATGTTAACGACTTGGGTAATTTGTTCGGATGATGCTATTGGCTTAAGGCCAAAAGGAGGATTTTTACAACTGTAATGCATTCGTACAGTCCATATGGTATGAATAGTATGTTGGCCAGAAGCAAATCGAATCATGTAACAAACATTGCGAACTATGAAATCTGAATATGAACATTGGGGGTCCATTTTGTAATTGCCTGCCATTTCTTTTCTAAACGCTTTTGCAAATATATTCTGTGCTTCAGGTCTACACACAGTGCGAGGCCACAGCTTTGAATGCTAACGTAGGCAGGTATGTGAAACCCTGCAGAAATACATTGTTTTTCTTATTCTGTGAAGCCTTTAAGCTGTACATAAGCATTGACTAATCAGCAAACCAAGTGCCAGCCTGTCTTGCAAACGCTGTTGTAGAAGGCAGTTAAATAAGAATGATAGGCGACTAACTGTGCTCCTCCATGAAAGATGGTATTTTCTCTGCTTCAGAACTGTCTGACCCTTATCCCATGACGCAGCAAACAGATGACATTAGTTAGAATGTCTCCCTGCTAGAACATGATATCTTTCCCTGTGCCAGTGCCCCGTGTTCCCCAAAACAGTAATGTCATGATCTCTGCTTCCAAAAGGTCAGGGTTTTCCCAACTCCCTTGGAAGCAGATCCATAACCCAGGTTCCGAGTGCCAACCAGTCCCAATTGGGACCTTTTGGACCCAGTCCTGGCGCCAGTGGAACCAGGCTCATAAATATGCCCAGTCCCAGCGCTGGAAGCGCCGGGCTCATAATGCTTGGGTGGACTTACCTGCAGCAGACCATGCTGCTTACTTGCCTGCCAGTTGAGCCTCTGATCCTCTTCTGTTTGGAACTACTTTTCCTGTTGGGTGGGGCAGGAGCCACTCCCTAGATTCAGAACACTGGAACTCTTCTGGAAAGCAGGAACTCTTTTCTTACCTAGGCGTGGCTGTGGAAGGAGACACCTAAGCACTACAGGAGGCTATTTAAACCACACCCGATGGATGAATCTTGCTTTGCGTTATTCTGCATCCTTTGCAGCAGAACGCTCATCGTGTCTTCTGCATCTGATCCTGGGCCTAAGGAAAAAGGCTTACCATCCTGAATCCAGTCTTCAGCAACACCTATAAAGACAAGAAAGAACAGGTTAGCATTACGGTCTTCAGTGACAGCTCTTCACTTACCTGGTCCATCGGCTGTCACCAACGCCTCGCGCTGCATTCCGGCATCTGAAAGACAAAGGCTTACCAACTCTTCGTGCGCTCCGGAGGTCTTCACACTGCATTCCGGCATCTGAAAGACAAAAGCTTACCAACTCTTTGCACGCTCCGGAGGCCTTCGGCGCTGCATCCCACATCTGAAAGACAAAACAAGGTGCGTTTAAAGACATTGGGGAACTTTAATACTCACGTGCCATTACTCCTTTCCACATCTAACCCAGTGGGTATTCCGGCACCCTGCAGCCGCTCCGAACTTGTACCTGCAAAATAAAAAGACAGTTAGAGCGCATCTTGAAGCAGGCAACAAGCGCTTACTTACGTGCTTCCAGGCGCTTCTATTCATCACACGGGCTCCATCTTCAACTCACTTCAGCCCGTCATCCGCCATCGCCGGAACCCTGCAAAACAAGAAACATCATTACTAAAGACTTTAAAGACATTAGAATTACTTGAAACTTACCGTTCGTGCAGTAAACGACAGACAGCAGTCCCCTGAAGTCAAGAGGCCTGCTCCCCTTATCCAGTGAAGAAACTGGTTACAGCACCCTGCCCCGAGGCAGATGGAGAGCACGGCGTTCACTTACCTAAGGTGAGAGCGTTAACCTTTGGGGTTCTACAGGAGAAGAGAAAGGGAAGAAGAGAGAGACATTCAATAACCCAGTTCCTTAATCCCATATTTTCTATCTGCAGACATCTTACCCTTTGAGTCAGACATACAGTGCACAGAGGTCCAGCCCAAAGAGCCAGCCGTGTGTTACACATCACCTTTGAAGATACGGTATACGCCCAGTCAAGACCGGCGCCTCTACGGGAATCAGGTGAGCGTTACAAGTAAGCTGTATCGGCAGCCTCGGCTAGAACTACCAAATGTTTAGACTGAATGAAGTTACGTGCATAACTGTCAATTACTGAACCCTCGCTTGTATGTCATGTATATGGGCGGACCGAATAATGCTGTACAACGATGAAATGATGATGTGTTATGTATATATATTATTGCTTTACTGATGCTCACGCTCTCTCCTCTCATGGTGTCTGTGAACACACGTCGTGAGGTGTTGAGACCAGGTCGGCCGACTGAGATACTCTGAAAATAAACCAGACTTGTTTGGGAAGCGAACCTCATGACTGGTGTGTCATTAGTATACAGTTATTGTGCCTTTATTCCATATATGCAAAACAAAGGGGGGGGTCTGGGAATTTCTCTACCAGCACGAACACAGCCCAATGACCTGTTCTTGGGTGAATAACCCCTGGGAGAGACTCTACCAAGTCTTTAGCTCACTGTCCCTTTCACAGAGAAGAAATGTCCCCGCATATCAGCCTTTGTCCTGCCCAGGGGCAGTCCAGCGCCGAAATGCCAGGCAATTCTCCTCTGAACAAGAGTACCATCAGTAAACCCATACACGTGTTTCAGCCTTGTTGGGCATCATCAGTGAGGTGAAACTGTTGCCTCTCTAAGAACAGTGAGCAAGGGGTCCACGTCTGGATCACCCTGTTAACTTAGGGTGAAACCCAAAGTTAATTTATTCAAAACAAAGGGGGGTCTGGGAATCTCTCTACCAGCACGAACACAGCCCAATGACCTGTTCTTGGGTGAATAACCCCTGGGAGAGACTCTACCAAGTCTTTAGCTCACTGTCCCTTTCACAGAGAAGAAATTTCCCCGCATATCAGCCTTTGTCCTGCCCAGGGGCAGTCCAGCGCGCGAAATGCCAGGCAATTCTCCTCTGAACAAGAGTACCATCAGTAAACCCATACACGTGTTTCAGCCTTGTTGGGCATCATCAGTGAGGTGAAAATGTTGCCTCTCTAAGAACAGTGAGCAAGGGGTCCACGTCTGGATCGCCCTGTTAACTTAGGGTGAAACCCAAAGTTAATTTATTCAAAACAAAGGGGGGTCTGGGAATCTCTCTACCAGCACGAACACAGCCCAATGACCTGTTCTTGGGTGAATAACCCCTGGGAGAGACTCTACCAAGTCTTTAGCTCACTGTCCCTGAAATGCGGGGAAATTTCTTCTCTGTGAAAAGGACAGTGAGCTAAAGACTTGAACAAAGACAGAACAAACTCTGCGCTAGACTGATAATCTCGCTAGGTGAACCAATGCTCCAAACCTCTAGAATACATACAGTCAGCTCAGCGGGCACTGGAAGGTAATCTGAAATAGAGGTTTCCCCCCAATCTGCACAGACACTCACACATACTGATATGCTCACTCTCTCCTCTACGCCAACAAACAATAGAATCCAGCTATATCCCTCGATCAATTTTGGCCTAGCTGTAGCAGGCACTTCCATGAACACCTCAACAGTCTTTAGAAAGCAGCTATACCCCACATACTGAGTGCACACGAGCACTATTTACTACCCTACTCTCTCTCTCCACTGACTTGGACTATTAGGCGTCCAACTCACAGCGCTTTGAGATCATACCAATGGTATATAAGGCACTTTACAAATGCACCATAACATAACTTCAAAGATGGAGGAATTTAGAATAAAAGTGCTATATAATACAATGTGATATACTTTCTGGTTTATCTAGTTGCTGAACATTTGTATGCAACACCAAAATATGTCAGGCAGGGCCCCATTCAATCTGAGAAGCAACTGGATGCCATTGGCCTACATATAAACCCTGCCCCCCCCATTTGCATGGGTTTTGTCATCGAGGCACTGCATAATCTGTTTGAAAAGGCATCTCAACTCTGTGACCTTGTGGTTCCAGAAAGCCAGCCAGCTCACAGCTTTTTACATGCACCAGGTCACTGATGCTAGATGCCTTTTGAGAAATACACGGATGCATTTGCCTTCTAAAGTGGTTCTAAGAGGAGGGACACTCTGTCAACAAAGTTGCATCTTGCTGCTGCTCTTGAGCTGTGGATGCAAACCTTTATTGGCTTGCATTTAAAGCTACAATTCATCAGAACACATTTTCAGACTCCCGAGGGTACGAATGGGAGTCTACTTTGTCAACAAAGAAGAGGAGGAGGGGGGTTTTTTGAACTCTCCATAGCTCGGTGTGGTTAATCTGGGGTTTGCAATGCTATGTTATTTTGTCCACTCATTTAGTCAACTGTATGATTTAAGTTGATATTTTGGATTGCATTTTTCAGACATTGTGGTCTGCAGCAGAACTCGGGGCAAACACTTTGTTATTCAATGGTGAACTGAGCAGGACATTTGATAAATGCCTTCATGTGTTGCCTCCTATTAAACAACCTCTTTCTTTGTAGGCTCCTGTCCATGTTCCATATGTGCTCCTAGTCTCCTGTACAGCCTATTTTATCCTGTAGATTAGCTGTTGTCTTGGAAGTCCTACTCCGTGATAGTTCTGCCCAATTAATTTGTATACGTAAGACCTGTTCAGTTGCAGAACCATGCTCGTGAAACATTGAAGGTTAGATAAAACATAGTATTTTGAAGTGAGTATGCATTGATAATGCAATCCTCTGGAAGCTCACACCACACTGATATGGCACACACACAATGTGAAGAAAGAATGCTTTTTGTATTAACCATTATTTCTTTTGTTCATTTGTGTTTTAGCCGTCTTGTTGAGCGATTGGAAAATATGAGGAAAAATGTCATGGGCAATGGAATGTCCCAATGCTTACTGTGTGGAGAGATGCTAGGGCTGTTGGGGACTGCATCTGTTTTTTGTCAAGACTGTAAAAAGGTAATGTACCACATTTTCATGACATTTTCTTTATCTGTCAATAAAGTACTGTGAATATCAGATATACCTGTATCATTCGGCTCTCTTCCTCTAGAAAACAGCCTTGCATAGGGAAATAAAGCCAGAGGACTTTTTCCACACAACACAGACGTCTGTGCTGTGGCCATGCCCATCAGCATGCCGTTGGATTTCTGACTGAAGAGGGACTGACTTCTTAAAATCTATCTTTCCCTCGGCCCTCTACATTTCTTCTTCACTGGACCTCATCCATTTTTACTGAAGCCCCAATAGTACTCCTGGGAGACGCCAGCCTCCCGAAAAGCTATTCCATCAAGCAACTTAAGCGAAACGTCTTCCACTCTGATGTCTCTTCATCTATACATAATCTTCCCCCTTAGAACCTTGGTAGCCCTCTCAAACTAGTCTTACTCTCCTCCTCACTCAACTCCTCTAATCTCACCATAGACTCCTTCCCTTCTGAACTCTATATTCTCTAGTTGCACATTGCCATGCCCCCACCTCCCCCTCACAGCCCTTCGATCTCCCAAAAAAATTTAATCCAAACTGCTTTGCCACTACCTACAGGAAGTCCAGTCCTTCCTTCTCCCTCCTCTTCTATTGAACAGTCCTTTTCTGACTGGAATCTTTATCGCCACTCCCCCTTCTAAAACCATTATCCCTCTCACACCTTTAACCCTCCTACACTTATTCCCCAGGCCTGGCTCAATCCCCAGATAGATTTCTTCATAACTGAAATGAAGAGGTGTACAGACTGCGCCTCCTCTCATGTATAAGAATGTCCTCCTCTCCATTTCCAAAGTCCTTGACTCTTCCAAAGCACCCAACTTAATTTTTGCGATTCCAACTGCAGTAGCTTACCTGTGCAAATTCTACTCCACACAAGAAGCCACGTTGGTGCCTACTTATCCTCGTATGATCTCTTCTTTGCTCTGTGCTATGGACTTGAGCCAATACATTTCAACAAAAAATGGCAGTATTCATGACACTCTAATCACCCTCATATCGCTCCCCCTGATTCTTCATTCCCCCACCACCTTTTCCTACCTCCTTCTCTTTATGCTAATGTCCCCTTCTTTTTTATGAACTTGCTTCCAACTTCTCTACCAACCTCTACTGCATCCCCACTGACCCGTTATCTCTCCAGACAGTTAAGGAGCTTGCACCACTCACCTATTCCTACCTCTATGCCCTCTTCATTCTATCTCTTTTCCGAGGAGTTTTACTAGCCTCCTTGAATGTGGCAACTGTCCTCCCAGTTCTGATGAACCCCTCCGCAGACCCCAACAAACCTGCCAACTACCAGCCTGAATCTCTTCTTACCCACTATTCAGAAATTCTTGATCGACTCGTCTTTATCAGACTCTCCTCCTATCTTGACTCTAACAATCGCCTTGACGCACCCAATAAATCTGCCCTAGCCCACGTCTCTAACTTTCTGAACTATGCTCACCACTGCAAATTATATCCTATCTTAATCCACTCATCTCTTCTGACATTTGCTGACCTTGGCATTTAGGGCACTGCTCTTAACTGTTTAGCCTTCTACCTCTCCCATTGATCCTTCTCCATCTCATTTCACAGTAACACCTCTGATCCAACCCCTCCTGGCGGCGGAAGCTCTGAGCAGGCAGAGCAGTCTCCCACGAGTGGGAACTTGCTCAGGAAGTTATTCAAGAAATCTTCACCCTTTGGGGAACCCCTCAGGTAGACCTGTTAGCGACCAGTGTCAACCAGAAGTGCAAGCTGTTCTGCTCCAGGGAATTTCCCCCAGGAGGGGCTCTAGGAGACGAGTTAGTAGTGGACTGGGAGTTTCCACTCCTGTATGCGTTTTCTCCAGTCCCTGTCCTTCCTCATGTGATCAGGAGGTTAAGAAAGTTTGGAAAATCCATGATCCTAATTGCTTCGGATTGGACCAGGAGGACATGGTACCTGGACTTCCTGGCCATGTCCATCTGCCCTCCAATACCTCTTCCACAAAGAGAGGACATTCTCTCGCGAGAGGACTGTCGGGTTCTCCATCCAGATGTCAAGAAGCTCAACCTTCATGCATGGTTTCTGAGAGGTTGAGATATAAAGATTTGGACCTCCCGGATGAGGTGATGGAGATTTGGCTTTCGGCCAGAAGGCCAGCAACAAAATCCTTATACCGCTGCCGTTGGAACAAATTCTGCAGCTGGTGTAAGGAAATGGATGTGGACCCTTTTCAATGCAATACACCTATGGTGTGCCTTTGGCTAATCTGGGGCTCCAGAATTGGGACCATTATTGGATACTTGGCGGCGCTTTCAGTCTTTAAGCGTATCTCAGAAGAGGTATCATTTTTCAAAATACCATTGATTTTACCATTTCTTAAAGTGCTCACTAATGTGTTCCTTCCTACACCTTTTCAAGTACCAATTTGGGATCTTAATCTTGTGTTACAAACGCCACTCATGTCCATTAAGACTGCTAACATTGAAAACCATTCTGTTACGTTAACATCAGCCTGCAGGGTGAGTGAGTTGCAGGCCCTATCTAGTAAGCCTCTATTTACCATTTGTTTACAAAGATAAGGTTGTCCTTAGGGTTAAACCATCTTTTTTGCCTGTCACACCGCTCCCCGCACGAGCTACGACGCTTCCTACACAGACACGCCCCCCACGTCCACAGCCTCGTCCCAACCAGCAACCAAACACACACGTCCCGACAGGGGTACCTCATTACCTTATCAAGTGTCACGCTATGGGGCACGACGTGGCATGCTCGGCAGAACTGGGGTTTATCGCCCTTCAGGTGTGTGGCAAACGAACTGGAGGCTCCATCACAGAAACGCACGGAGAACCGCGCGACCCAGCGCGGCCCGGAACACGTGACTCGTTGCCTAGTAACTCTCGATGCTTGGGCATGCGTGTCACGTGATAGTGGTCACGTGTTCCTTCCCATGGATAAAAGGAGTCCGGTTACGGAAAGCGTTGCTTCACAGCTGTTCTCTCTGGATCACCTGTTGCTTGCGCTTCGTTTTCAAGTCTCCTTACCTCGCCAGACCCCTGCCCTGTTCAACGGATTGCTCAGTGCCTATCTCTTGTCTGCTTTGTCTGCTTTGGGACCTTGGATTATTTGGTTGACGAACTATTTTTGCCCTACGGATTGCCATTGTCTCAACCCTTGCTACCACGGAATTTGGATCCACCGATGCCGACCTACGCTCTGCCCCACGGACTGCCTTGTGTCTAGCCTCCTGGACCGCTCTGCTACTCTCTACCTTTCACAGCACAACGACCCTGTCCTAAGTGGTCACCTGCCCGTCTCTGCTGCCACGTCTGCTCGAATCCGCTGTTCCTTTCTGAACCACAGGCTTTCGGTTCTCTGGGACAACGCTCCTAATCACAGGTATATAGTGTCCTGGGTGTATCCACGAGGTATTTGCATACTGTACAGTTACCTAACCTTATACCTTCCTTTACAGCGCTCCAGGGGTCCTTCCGGTTGTTCCTGAGTCCTGGCTCTACGGACTACCTTCTTTGGCCCTAAGCATCACTCTGGCGATGTTATTGTGGTTGTCAGTTTGATACCTGGGAACAGAGGGATAGCCCATACTCTGCACGACCAACAGCCGCGTGACAGACTGTGAAGCCTTTGGTCATTCAGAGTATGAATCCCTCCACCGGGGACCCCGTGACCGCTTTGATGCAAGCAGTAGCGGCCCTCAGGACCGACATGGCTGCTGCTACAACAGCCATACATGATCGTCTTGATGCCTTACAGAGCACTCGTTACCCGTTACCCCCAGACACCGAATTCGGGGAGTCCGGTCCCTCGGATCAGCCAGCACCTACCCCGGCCTCTGCACCCACGCCTATGTTGTTTCCGACACCCGTTCCTCTTGCTGCCCCAGAACGCTACCAGGGGGACCCTCGGAAATACCGAACTTTCATTAACCAATGTAAACTCCACTTCTTGTGCAGACCCTTGGCTTTCCCTGATTCAGTCACAAAGGCCGCATTTCTTCTGTCACATTTATCTGGGGTAGCAGCCACCTGGGCAAACCCGATGTTGGAAAACGACCACCCCGCTCTGTATGATTTCGACCTCCTCACAACGGAAATGGCCAAGGTCTTTAATACACACCATAAAGCCCAATCAAGGGATCTGGAACTCCTGGACCTAACACAGGGTAAGCTATCATTGATAGAATACATAGCTAGGTATAACCAGCTCGCCGCCGAGACTTCCTGGCCGGAGGAGAAAAAGGCGATCGTGTTCTACCGTGGCTTATGTAACACCATGAAAGATGCGCTTTCAGTGGTTCCTACCCTTCCCTCGGTAATTTCGGATCTAGTGGATCTCGCGTTACAGATAGATGCAAGGAGATCCGAGAGAAGGACAGAGACAACGTTCTCTAGCCAGTCCGGTCAGACCTCTTCTGTCCCACCTTCCGAACCCATGCAAATAGGTGGCATCCGAAGCCCGTTAACACCATCCGAACGTGAACGCCGGAGGGCGGAGAACGCCTGCTTTTATTGCGGGTTAAATGGGCACTATGTAAGGGAATGCCCCCGACGCCCTAAGAACAAAACCCCGGGTTTTCAGAGGGCTCGCCCATGATACAGGGGGCCCCGGCGAGCCTATCTTCAAACACCTCTGAACCCGCCTTCGGCCCTGTCAGACCAGTGATAGTCCAGGCCCTTATGAAACCCACTAGGGAGGTCGCACATGTGGTCCATGTAGTGATTGATTCTGGGGCCACTGGTTGTTTTATCGATATCGCCTTGGCCCATCGTCTCAACCTACCCCTAGTTAGAAAAGAACACCCGGAACCCATACATGCTGTTGACGGCAAGTCCTTGTCGTCCGGCCCCATTCAGTTTCAGACCGCACCCTTGGAAGTATTGATTCAGGGCACCCACAGGGAAATCATGTCATTCGACCTTATCACTACACCACAATTCGGTGTCATTTTGGGAATACCCTGGTTACGACAACACAACCCGCTGATCAACTGGGGGACAGGACAGGTCACGTTCGAGTCAGAGGTGTGTCAGCAGTTTTGTCTTGTGGATGGCGACACGCCCTCCTCTCCTGCCAATCTACTGGGCGCCATGGCCTCTACTCGCATTACTGACGCAACCTCCGAGACTGGGCCTTCACATACAGTGGGGGCCATCCTGGCTAGTATCCCCATCGAATACCACGAATACCACATGGTTTTTGATAAAGCCACGGCGGAGGGTCTCCCTCCACATAGGCCATACGACTGTCCGATTGATCTGGTTCCGGATGCGCCCATACCCAGGGGGAGGATCTACTCATTGTCCCAATCAGAGGAGCAGGCCCTCAATGATTACATCCATCAGGCATTGCGATTGGGTCACATCCGTCCATCATGTTCCCCTGCCGCCAGCCCGATATTCTTTGTGCCAAAAAAGGAAGGTGACTTGCGTCCATGTGTGGACTATAGGAAGTTGAATGCCGTTACCATAAAAAACAGATACCCTCTCCCCCTCATCTCCACACTGCTGGACAGATTAACCAGGGCTACCATTTTTACCAAGTTGGACCTAAGAGGGGCCTACAACCTGATCCGTATGCGACGTGGGGACGAGTGGAAGACGGCCTTCTGCTCTCGGCAGGGGTTATTTGAGTACACCGTGATGCCCTTTGGGCTTTGCAACGCCCCCGCAACTTTCCAGCGGTTTATCAATGACGTGTTCTCTGACGTCTTGGATACATACGTGGTGGTATACCTGGACGATATATTGGTTTTTTCGTCCTCCATAGAGGAACACATTGTTCATGTCAGAGAGGTCCTCTCTCGCCTTAAGGCGAACGCCCTGTTCGCCAAGCCGGAGAAGTGCATTTTCCATTCAAAGGAAGTGGAATTCCTAGGTTTCCACATCTCCCCCGGAGGCCTGTCTATGAACCAGTCCAAGGTTCGTGCTGTCATGGAATGGCCGACTCCGACTAATGTTAAACAACTTCAGTCCTTTCTTGGTTTCGCCAATTTCTACCGACGGTTTATCGCCGGCTTCTCTTCCATCGTTTCTCCACTGACCGCCCTGACCAGTCCTCTTGCCCCGTACTCTTGGACCCCCACGCAGCAAAGGGCGTTCGAGGCACTCAAATCCAGGTTTACTTCTGCCCCGGTCCTACAACACCCCGATCCCGACCTCCCCTATGTCCTGGAAGCAGATGCCTCTTCGTTTGCACTAGGCGCGGTGTTGTCCCAGCCATGTCCAGCCACGGGCCGGTTACATCCGGTGGCCTATCATTCTCGGAAATTCTCAACAGCCGAAACCCACTACACTGTAACCGAGAAAGAGCTGCTGGCCATCAAGGACGCCCTCCAGACATGGCGACACCACCTCATGGGGGCTAAGCACCAAACGGTGGTTTACACGGACCACAAAAACCTGCAAGACCTGGCCTCCCTGAAGTGCGTAAACAGTCGGCAGGTACGCTGGCATTTGTTTTTTGCTGCCTTCGATTTTGTTGTGAAACACAGACCAGGCCTCATCAACGGCAAGGCTGATGCTTTGTCCCGATCTCCCGGTGGTGATTCCTTGGTTTCGTTCCCAGACACTCTATTAGGGAAAAGCCATGTTGTCTGCTTATGTACGCCCTCACCACTCATGCTCACCGCTATTAGAGAATGGGTTTCTCAACATCCCCATACGCTCACGGAATGGGACATCACTCTCCAGGATGGGCTCCCTTTCATTCAGGGCAAACTATTCCTTCCTACATGCGATGCACGCAACCAGGCGCTGGCCTGGTCGCATGACGCGGCCATAAATGGTCATCCCGGGCAACAACGCACCCTTGAATTGTTACAACGCTGGTGCTGGTGGCCATCCATGAGAAAGGACATAGAAAACTATGTGAACACATGTTCCATATGCGCACAATGTAAAACACGTAGAGGACGGCCATTGGGGTTACTCCTGCCATTACCCATACCTCCCAGGCCGTGGCACACCATATCAATGGACCTCATTACTGACCTACCTCGTAGACAGGGTTACGATACCATATGGGTTGTCGTCGACTCATACACCAAAATGGCCCGTTTTATTCCCTGCACAGGCATACCATCGGCCCCAACACTAGCTCGCCTGTTCTTCAAAACGGTGTTCTGTCTATTCGGCTTACCACATGTCATCATATCAGATCGGGGATCCCAGTTTACGTCCTGCTTCTGGCGTGCTCTTACCAGTCTCCTGAGAATCGATGCTCATTTCTCTTCGGCGTACCACCCCGAAAGCGATGGGCAGACGGAGAGGGTTAACCAGGCCCTAGAACAGTACCTGCGCTGTCTGTCCCTCCAGTACCAGGACTCTTGGTTCAAGCTGCTCTATCTAGCTGAGTTCGCATACAATAATTCCCGTCATTCGGCCACTGGGTTCTCCCCTTTCTACTCCCTGTACGGGCAACATCCTCGTGCCCTACCACTCCCTGACTTCTCTTCTGCCACTCCGGCTGCTAACGCCTGCGTGCGTGACTTAGCAGGTGTCCATGCACATACTCTGGTCCACCTCCGCGAGGCTCAGTCGGTGATGAAGGCCAAAGCGGACCGTAAGCGGGCGGAGGCGCCGGTGTATCATGTGGGCGATCGGGTATGGCTGTCGACTAGACGCCTGCGGATCCCTGGTTGTCGCAAGCTGTTGCCCCGCTTTGTGGGCCCCTATCGGATAGCCAGAATACTCAATCCCGTGGCCCTGCGCCTGACTGTTCCGCGTGCTTGGCGGATCCACCCGGTTTTCCACATCTCCCTCCTCAAGCCGTTCCTTGCTTCCACTCGCATCCTTGTTCCTCCCGCCCCAGTTTCTGTGTCTTCCCAGGACGTTTTCGAGGTCAGTGCCATCCTCGGGTCCCGCTTCCATAGAGGCCGCCTACAGTACCTGGTGGACTGGCTGGGTTATGGCCCCGAAGACCGGTCCTGGGTTTCCTCCCATGACGTCCAGGCCCCCCTTCTGGTGTCGCAGTTCCATAGGGATAACCCGGCTTGCCCACAGGGTCGTGGGCCGTTGTGGGGGGAGTCTGTCACACCGCTCCCCGCACGAGCTACGACGCTTCCTACACAGACACGCCCCCCCACGTCCACAGCCTCGTCCCAACCAGCAACCAAACACACACGTCCCGACAGGGGTACCTCATTACCTTATCAGGTGTCACGCTATGGGGCACGACGTGGCATGCTCGGCAGAACTGGGGTTTATCGCCCTTCAGGTGTGTGGCAAACGAACTGGAGGCTCCATCACAGAAACGCACGGAGAACCGCGCGACCCAGCGCGGCCCGGAACACGTGACTCGTTGCCTAGTAACTCTCGATGCTTGGGCATGCGTGTCACGTGATAGTGGTCACGTGTTCCTTTCCATGGATAAAAGGAGTCCGGTTACGGAAAGCGTTGCTTCACAGCTGTTCTCTCTGGATCACGTGTTGCTTGCGCTTCGTTTTCAAGTCTCCTTACCTCGCCAGACCCCTGCCCTGTTCAACGGATTGCTCAGTGCCTATCTCTTGTCTGCTTTGTCTGCTTTGGGACCTTGGATTATTTGGTTGACGAACTATTTTTGCCCTACGGATTGCCATTGTCTCAACCCTTGCTACCACGGAATTTGGATCCACCGATGCCGACCTACGCTCTGCCCCACGGACTGCCTTGTGTCTAGCCTCCTGGACCGCTCTGCTACTCTCTACCTTTCACAGCACAACGACCCTGTCCTAAGTGGTCACCTGCCCGTCTCTGCTGCCACGTCTGCTCGAATCCGCTGTTCCTTTCTGAACCACAGGCTTTCGGTTCTCTGGGACAACGCTCCTAATCACAGGTATATAGTGTCCTGGGTGTATCCACGAGGTATTTGCATACTGTACAGTTACCTAACCTTATACCTTCCTTTACAGCGCTCCAGGGGTTCTTCCGGTTGTTCCTGAGTCCTGGCTCTACGGACTACCTTCTTTGGCCCTAAGCATCACTCTGGCGATGTTATTGTGGTTGTCAGTTTGATACCTGGGAACAGAGGGATAGCCCATACTCTGCACGACCAACAGCCGCGTGACATTGCCACAAATTGTGACGGATTTCCATTTAGCCCAGAAAAGTGTGCTTCCAACCTTCTATCCGGACCCACATTCTGGCAAGGAAGAGGAAAGGATACATAGGCTTGATCCAAGGGCTTTGAGCTTTTACATTTCTCGGATGTCAAAGGTACGTCCAGCTTCAACTGCTTGGGCAAATATTTTTAACAGGGAGCGCTGTGTGCCGGCTCGTCGAGTCGATGTCCCTCGAGGATCTCCATTTGACTGTCGACGTCATCATCAATAGAAGTAGCGCACATAGCTCCTGTTGGCTTCAGTTCTGTTTTTCCGATCTAACCCTTCGAGAGATTTACGGCATGCTTCAGTTCTTCTGTGCAAATCACTAGTTATTTTCGTTACGAAAATGTCTTCGTCATCACCATCAACGCCTAATTCTGGCTTCAAGAAGTGCCAAGACTGTGGATCGAAGATGTTGTTTACAGATCCCCTCTGCATATGTCTGTGATTCCTTGGTTTCCGGACATCGTACCTCCGACTACGGCTACTATCAGGCGATGACCGAAAAGGCTCTCGGGGAGCGTAAAGGTAAATTGGCAGTAGGGAGATTACCTTCGAAGAGTTAAAAAAGACAGATGAGTCGAGGGATTCCTCTCAATGGTAAAAAATCAAAGCGGTCTCGATCAAAAAGTCGATCACGCCATTCTTCCTCGTCTTCTTCAAAGAAGGCCAAGAAACAGCATCATAGGTCACCTTCGACCTCCAGTGATTCCTCGGCTGAGGTAATCAGGTGTCCAACGAAATCGGACTCCCCTGCAAATTTAGATGCGTTTCCTACCGAGATGCTTAAAATCTTCGAGAATGCGGCCTCGACCCCCTCGAAGGGCAAGCAGAAAGCTCCCCTACCCCTGTCGATCTGTGAAAAGACAACAAAGGGAAATCGAAGACAAAATCTTCGAAACGGAGCGTTAAGCCGTGCTGCATCGAGAAAGATCTCGATCTGACGAGAAATCGTTGAGGGCTTCGACGAGTCAAGAACCTAGCCCATCGAAAATTCTGTTGAAGAAGCACAAGAAGTCGACTACGTCGACGCCTTCGCTGATTCCATCGATGTCGGGTCGACCCTGGAATAGAAGTCGACGCTGACTAAGCTGATCCTGACTTGGAGGTCATTGTCGCTGATTACTTAAAAATTGTCGAAGCCAGTGGTGGTACAGGAAAAGATTTTCAAACCTTTACCTAAAAAAGATTTATTTAAGTCTTTATCATCCATCTATGAGGAAGATCCTCCTTCTGATGATAATACACCACCTTTTGGGCTAGAATTCGGCACCCCTAATGTGGCAGAAGAGCTAATCTCTGATGAGCCCGGATTAAAGGATTTATATGACAACCTTCAGTCAGCCAATGGGTTAGATACCTCTGCCGAGTTAGAGTTTTGCAAACTAGGTCCAACTGAACGTGCTGACTCCTCATATAGAAAACGAATGAGTAAGGTTATAGAGTTTTTAGGCTGAAGCAGGCCGACTCCTTCTTTTGAACAAGATGATATGACGGACATCTTGGAGCAGTGTCCCCAGAAAAATCGAATGTTACCTTTTACACTGCATTACAGAAAAAGAGTCTCTGCAAATTGGGAGACACCAGAAACAGCGGCTGTAGTAAATAAAAAATGTTGCCAAAAAATACAGATCATCAAGCAGCGACCCAGAGTATCTAACTAACCACCCATCACCAAAACGTTTGGTGGTTCAAGCTGGTACATCTACCAAGCAGTCAGCATACCCATCCATCCCTCCTGATGGAGAGTGGATGCAAGGGCGAAAAAGGTTTTTACGGCGGGCAGTATGGCATTAAAATCAACAAATGTGACTTGTACTTTGTCACGGTTTACATTTACCCTGTGGGACTGCGTAGCTATGGCAGCTGACCACATCCCAGAAGAATAGGCGGAGCAAGATCACCTCCGACTAGTCTGACTTTCTGATTGTGGATCACACTATTCCGGTTTCGAAGAAAGTTAAAACCTTTGGAGTAATCCTAGATGACCAACTGTCAATGAGGCCTCATGTATCTTATATTAGGTCGGCATGCAGCTTCATCAACAAGCGTATTCAATATATTCGACCATTCGTCACCGCTGAAAACTGTTCTTTGTTGTCTACGGCATTAATTAACTCTAGACTTGACTACTGCAATAGTCTGTTGGCCGGCACCACCGCTCTGAACATCAATGCCCTTCAGGTCATACAAAATAATGCTGTACGTACCATCTTGGAGCTCACTCGTCGAACACATATCTCCACGTTCAGGAAAACCCTACACTGGCTCCCCGTTAGGCAAAGAATATCTCACAAAATCCTCACCTTAGCTCACAAGTACCTATCCTTTTCATGCCCAGTATATCTATTGGATTGTACTAAGAGCAAGACGTCACCAGAAATCTTCGTCATCTGTTTCACCTACACTGGTCCAGCCAAGATTCAAATTGGTCCGTTTTGGTGGCACAAGCTTCGAAGTCCAAGCTCCACTTTTCTGGAACTCTCTTCCTGCTTCCATACACCTCACTGACAACTATGCCTCTTTTAAAAAGGCTATTAAAACTCACCTCTTCAATCTCATCCCTGATTAAGTACTCTATGCTTCCCTGGCTTGATCGTATTGCTTGTCTCTACGTCTCATCCAGTTTTATGTGGCCTATGGGCATGTGTGCTCGGTACAAACATTTAAATAAATAAGGGGAGGAAAGAGACAGCTGCCTGGCAATCATCAAGGATGAATGTCTCCAGTCAGATCTGGATACTGCAGACAGCATCAGCAGATCCATGGCAGCTAGCACAGTGTTACACAGATTTGCGTGGTTAATGAAGTATGGGGTTTGCACCAGATGTGCAAGCTAGGCTACTCAACATGCCCTTTGACGGCTTAAGACTGTTTGGCAGCAAGGCGTATGAGAGTTTGGAAAGGCTGCAGACCTCGAAAGCGGCGGCTAAATCCCTTAGCGCCGCCATTAAACAGCCTCAACACCCCTACTCTGGCTCATCTTCCTGGAGGGGTAAGTCCTTTCGCTTCTACTCCTCAATTGGAAGAGGAAGAGGACAAGCCGGTCAAAGAGGTCAGAGAAAATTCCCTCCTGGTGGACCAGGGAGAGGTGCTAAGCCAACCCTAGCAGCTGCAGCTTTACCCTCAGCTGCTGCTTCAGCCTCCTCAAAATCACTAAGCAGACTTGCTCAGCGTCTGAACGAATGGCGAGGCATTACTTCAGATGCTTGGGCACTGAAAACTGTAGCCCAAACTGTAGCCCAAGGTTGCTGCCTTCCTTTCCAAAGAAGGCCTCAGGATCATCCACCGGGGAACAACTCTTTCAAAATTCCGGATCCGCTCCTTGTGCAGGAAATTGTGACCCTGCTAGAGAAAGGTGCAATAGTACATGTACTTGTAGCGGAAACAAACAAAGGTTGGTATTCCCCATACTTTTTGATTCCCAAAAAGGACAGAGGATTGAGACCCATCTTGGACTTAAGAAACTTGAACAACCTGTCTCGGCAGAATCGCTCAGGAAACAAGAGGACACGGAGCACCACAGGTTCGATCCCCGGGTCCGCGCTTAGAAACCTTTGGGTACTAAGCACGTTATAAATAACCTACCATATCATATCCAGTTCCTCAAGAAGGACACGTTCAAGATGGTTACCCTTTCCCAAATCCTTTAGGCTCTCCAACTCCAAGACTGTATAGTGTTGTTGGACCTTCAGGATGCTCACTTTCATGTGCCTATCCATCTCAAGCACAGAAAGTACCCGCGGTTGGCGGTTCTCACTTCATCAGTTTTGAGTTCTGCCATTCGGGCTGTCCTCTGCCCTGGGGGTTTTCACCAAGTTGATGGCTGGGGTGGCAGAAAGTCTCAGGAGAGGGGGGATTCATGTCTGCCCCTACCTGGACGATTGGCTGATCAGGGCTCTGGCTGCTCAGGGCTCGTTCAACCGAGAAAGCCCAGGCACATCTCAGTGTAACCTGCCTCTCGCTCCACAGACTGTGCTTCTCCCACATTTACAAGTCGCACATGATACCATCCCAAAGACTCCAATTCATCGGAGCAGTCATGGATGCTTCTTTGGGAAAAGCCTTGCCACTTGAGGTGAGAGCTCAACACATTCTGCAGATGGTTACCAAATTCCAGAGTGCCCAGCATCTTCCGACCTTTATCTTTTGAGGTTGCCCGGTCTCATGCCATCCTGCATTTTCCTGGTGCTAAAAGCTCGCCAGAGAATGAGATCCCTCCAATGGGCTCTCAGTACTGAATGGTCCCAGTTTTCAAGGCAGAATGTCAGACCACCTAAAAGTTCTGAGCAGAGTCTCTCTGGACTGTCTGTGGTGGGCTTCCAAGGACAACTTTCTCAAGGGAGAATATTTTTGGCATCCATGGGCAGAGATAACGGTAGTGATCGATGCCTCAATCACGGGGTGAGGAGCCCATACCAACGATCTGACAATCAGCAGTTGTTGGTCTCCATCGGAGTCCAAACTCCATATCAACCTTTTGGAGCTGAGGGCAATCAGACTAGCGCTGAAGGTCTTTCTGCCCTCTGTACTGGGAAAGAACGTCCTGATAATGACAGACTACACAGTGGCCATGTACTACCTCAACAAGAGTGGAGTTGTAGGGTCACTACCACTGTGCAGAGAGGCAATACATCTCTGGTCCTGAGCAATTCAAGAAGGAATCTCCCTGTCAGCAGATCACTAGCCGGAGAGGAGAACACAGCGGCGGGAGCTCTGAGCAGGCAGATCACATTCTCCCACGAGTGGGAACTAGCTCAGGAAGTCTTTCAAGAGATCCTCTCCCTTTGGGCGGAACCCTTAGGCAGTGCAAACTGTTTTGCTGAAGGGAATTTCCTCCAAGAGGAGTCCCTAGGGGACGTGTTCGTGGTGGACTGGGAGTTTCCACTCCTAATCCGCGCTTCCTCCAGTCCCCGTCATTCCTCAGGTGATCAGGAGGTGGAGAACGTTTGGGAAATCGATGATCCTGGACCTTCTGGACATGTCCATCTGCCCTCCAATGTGTCTTCGTCAAAGAGAGGATCTTCTCTCGCAAGAGGAAGGTCAAGTTCTCCATCCAGAGGTCAAGACACTCAGCCTTCACGCATGGTTTCTGAAAGGCTGAGTTATAAGGATTGGGACCTTCCGGATGATGTAATGGAGATTTTGCTTTCAGCCAGAAGGCCAGCAACAAAATCTTTGTACTGCTGCCATTGGAGAAAGTTCAGCAGCTGGTTCGGGGAAAATATGTGGATCCCTTTCTATGTGTCACACCTATGGTGCCTATGGTGCTTTCCTTTTTGTTACATTTGGCAAATCTAGGGCTCCAGATTTGAACTATTAAAGGTTACCTGGTGGTGCTGAACACTTCCAGGGATAAGTAACTTGTTCTTCCCTCTGTACCACTGTCCCAACTGTGCCAATTGCTTACCTTTCCTGCTCCATTTTATAGGCCTGTACCTAACTTTGATTGCCCAATATACGGGATTGTGTCTTCGATTTCCTCTTTTTCTGTGGCTCATGGCATTGGCCTTTCATAGATTCCCCCTCATTCCAACCAGGTAAAATGCCTTTCCTGCTTAGATTTCTCAGGTGGTTTATTCTCTACCCCTTTGTTCAGCTGATTACTTCTCCCTGCTTGCACACAGGGCTTAAAGCCTAGGCCAAAAGAGGAGAAGATTAGCAGCCGGAAGTCCAGAGACACACATCAGAGAGAGATGCTCCTGCAGAGGAGTAGTTGAGAGCCACAGAGTCAGCATAGTGACTGAAGACCTAAGGAAGCCCTCATTCATGCCACATCTATGAGGGAGACCACAGGAAAGGGAAGCAGAGGAAACAGGATGCACTAGTGTCCCAATCTGCTGATTTCCTGAACACGGGGGAGGCAACGCAGAACTGCGGACCACGCAGACCAGAGTAAAAGAAAGGACTCAGATCTGCATGGGCCAGAAAGACCGCCTCCAGTCCAGAAAAGGAAACCGGCAGCATCCACGAGGTAGCTGGAGGGTAGTGAGCTGGAACTGTGAATACCCCAGGAGGGGGCGAGAAAAGCCAGAACCCACACAGGGCTGAGCATGCCCATAGCCTGGTGCGGGCTTTGGACCAGAATACCCTGCGAGGGGGTGATAGAAGCAATTTCACAAGCCGGGCTGAGCAAGCACATATAACCCAAGCTGGGCTGAGAATACCCCAGGGGGGGATG
Source organism: Ambystoma mexicanum (assembly GCF_040938575.1). NCBI lineage: Eukaryota > Metazoa > Chordata > Amphibia > Caudata > Ambystomatidae > Ambystoma > Ambystoma mexicanum. The sequence continues at coordinate 568,199,809 of NC_090931.1, read as the reverse complement.
AGAAAAGCAACAAACCAAATATGGCTGACCAGGCTGGTAGCCTACATAGGGCTAATAATCCAAATACCACAGGAGGGACAGAGAAAAGCTGCAAACCAAACAGGGCTAAGTAGGCCCACAGCCCACACAGGGCTAACAATCCAAATACCTCAGGAGTCGGAGAGGAGAGCAGTAACCACCGGAGGGCTGGGCAGGCCTGTAGCCCACCCAGAGCTGATAAACTACTACCCCAGAGGGAGTGAAAGAAAGGAAAAACCCATCCAATTGAAAAAGTTGGACCATACTTGAGGCTACGTTTGTGAATCAACCAGAAGGATCGACAAGTGAACTTAGTTGTTTCTGTAAATATTGCCCTATCGATTTCAAGAGCACTCATCCCAGAGACTATATGAACTATGTGATGTGACGAATCTGTGGATGTCGTCCCTTCTCCCCAAAGGGGAGACCTTTCCCATGGGGCCTTGGTGGTGCATCCACAGTACAATAGTCCCCCCGGGGGTGGTGCACAGGTGGAGAATCGTATGGGAGAGGAAGCCCCTTACGGGATTAGGGACGAATCTTTTCCAGAGTACGCGGTATACCTCTGCTTTGTTAGACCCTCCCTCTTTTTTCAAACCAAACTCTTATTCCCTGTTCCTTCCCAATCATTGCCAATGCCATTTGTTGTAAGGCCAACCAACCTAGTGGGTTAGACCTGACTAGCAGCCCTGAAAATACAAACTACTTTCCATATAATTCCAATACACAAGTACTGTGAAGAAGAAGATGACCAGGAGTATGAAAAACATCCCAGAGAACCGGAGTGAACAGTCTAGTCTCTCACTGCACTTGATTGGTTAAAGGAAATACAAAATATCAGGGGGAAACCAGCATGGAGAGAGCCATCCTCTGATGAGGAAAGCCGGGAGACGGAACGCTGACCCGGCGAACAGGGGACTGCAGCAGGAGCTGCCGTGCACGGAGGCGAACAGGAGCACAAAGGTAGTCCTGGGAGAAGGAGCTACGTTGCACTGCCCAAAAACACCTCGTAGGGGTCCCAAAGTCTGGTAAGCTTCCGGAAAGCAAAGGCTTAGCCCGAGAAGGGAGCAGAGACTGTCAGAGCAAACGCTGATGAAAAGAGGAACCCAAAGGCGGCTGGAACAGAAGGTCCAGCATGCTGAAATAGGATTGACTGGCGGAGATGCCGCAACCAGAGAGAATGCTTGAACACTGCCAAATACTCAGAGAAGCACTGGTGCTCAGAAGACGAGAACCACACAAACAGGTGCATAGGCAGGCCGCGAGGTGCTGGAGGTCCGTGAGGAATCGGGGAACAAATGTAGAATATGAGATCAGAGGGTCTGGGACCCGCACCCATATGAAAGACAGAGACCAAGAGGGTCTGGGACCGTGAGAGAAACACAGACAGTCCAAAGAAAGCACATGCTTGCAAGGAGAGTATACTAAGCTATTGCGAACTCTCATTGCGAGCCTGGAACCCTCACCCACATGAGAACCTGAGCATAAGGGGATCAGGGACCCTAAAAGCAAAAGAGTCATATCGGAAGAAAACATACGCTTAGCAGGAAAGCTGGTATAATACAGTATTGCGAGTCTGGGACTCTCAACCATATAAAAATCTAATAATACAGTGAAGTTCATTCAAGAAGGTTCTGGAGCCCAAGGAAATACGTAAACACACTTCATAAGGAAGAGACAAGCTCCTAAAGTATAACCAGAGGGAATCCATGGGAAAGGAGCTAACCCCCCAATCCTTGGAGTAATACATTTTGGTACATTTCTTTTGACGTTTTGACCACCTGAGACATTAGGAACTTTTCTGTTGGCAAGAACTGCCATTAACACTTTAGTTTGGAAAAGAACACCCTTGCACATTAGATTTATGTTATTAGTGTTGGTGTCAGAAGTAGGGTTTTTGGGACACAACAGTGACTAATAGTTTGTTTGACATCCTGACCCTTTCCTTAGATTTCTTTGAAGCAGGAAAACCACTCTTAGCTTTAGGGACATATAATCAGTTTTTCACCAACCGTTGTACTGGTTAATAAAAGTGTATAACCAAAACTATGCCACCTTTCTGTCCGAGCCTTATTTCTGCACCCTTACAGTAATGATACCATCATTTGAACCATTAAAAGAAATGTTTTCTTTTCTTTAATGATAATTCTGCGAACACCGGGAACCAGACGTGACGATCAAGACTCTTAACAGGAGTCGGAAAACTAGCCACCACAAAAGGGGAGTACCCCAATACTAAGCTGTAGCTTGGTTTCTTTTTCTTTCTTTTCCTAGTAGTAGGTTAAACGGTAGATTAGCGTGGTTTTGGACGGAGGAATGAGTTTATTTGCGATAGATCCTGACCAGCACCAGTTTATATTCTAGCATAGGGAATCCATTTTAGAGGTAGGGACTAGAGAAGGATTTTGCTAAATTTCTTTAATAATTATTTATTGCCTGTTTCCTAGGTCTGTCTTACCACAGTATCTTGACCACTGTGTGGCTACCCTTTCCCGCAGTAATCCCATTGACTATTTCCAAGTGTACTGATGACCACCTTCTGCCTATCCTTTGACTCTGCTCAAACAGCTCTGTATTGAGCAGTGAGTAGTAATAATCCCTCGCTGAATAAGCAGCTTGTCATTCGTCATGCAAATGCTTTTGATGGTGAACAATGTGGGGTTTGTGGCCATACTGTAAACCTCTTCTGCTATTACCTACTTAGGACAGGTAGTAGGATTGCACCTGAGATCAAGAGGTACACCAACGGCATATGTCAGGGTTCATTATTTTTATCATGGGATTGGTTACAAGATTGGGCTACTCAAGTAAAAATAGGATATTTCCAAATAAACCAAAAGGTCAGAAAGGTTTTTGTCCTCGGTGGGGTTGGGCTTCTCTCTCCTGAGAAACCTCCACTTGCCCAATAACTCTTCAATAGGATGTTTGTAACTCGGCCTTCATAGCCCCAAATTTAGTTTCCCAGTTTGCACAGTTTACAGAGGGGCTTCCTCGTCTTTCTCTGGGATTGCAGGCATTAGAGTCACCTGAACCCTTTTTCTTGGTATGAACTAGATGCAGACTTTCCGGGGTCCCGTACTCCACAACTTCAACAATTGTACAGTCTTGTAAGAGGTGGGTTAGTGGACCTAGCCAACAGGGAGGATCTATGAAAATCTTCTGCAGGCCACATTTGCTGAGACTCATTTTCCTGCATTCGTTTTTGGTACAGAGGGCACTTTTCTCCCATTACCCTGCTCCAGCTGCTCCTCCTGTTATGTGGGGACACCCCAGAGTCCCCACCTATCGGTCCTGCACCACCCCCATCTACCCTCCTTTCTGTTGTGCGTGAGACACTCCTGCGATCTCCATTTCCCGTTAGGCCTGCTCCATCTCCAACCGCCCCATTCAGTCCAACTCCTCTGCTGCTCCTGTTTTCTCCCCCTCATGATATCCACTTTTCCTCCAACCTCCTAACCTTTCTCTGCTCTGCCGTGCTCATCCTGATTATGGTAAATGTGCACTCTGTAATCCAACTGTGCGATCCAAGCAACTTGTCGGGGAGTTGCCTGTGCTGAAAGAGGGCAATGCCATCAGGGAGAGCTAGACATGGGTCCTTGTGATCTGTCTGTGCTTTCTGCTGGTTTCCCTTCCCCCTCTTCTTTATGCTCACAGTAATCTGCTTCACCATGACACATTCCTACTCCCAGAGTCTAATCCTGCCTACGGCCAACAGGGCCCACCAGAACTTGCCTGCTCCTACTAAGGGTTGAATCTCTCTCTCTTCATGGGCCATTCACCCACCATCTGGTGTTATGTTCTTACATAAGCGTCTCTTCCCTCCTAATGTTATTTCTCTAATCTTCTCTGTACCACCTTTTCTATCTCTTTCCCTGCCATGTCCTCGCTGTGGTATTTTTTCTTTCATCTCTTCTGTATCCTTCTCTCCCCTTGCCTTTTCCTCCACTGTCACTTACAGTCCCTGATGTTGCCTTATCCTACCTCACTATGGGTCTCACCATCTTCTCCTGGCTTGAACCACCTTCATTTGGCTTCCACTCTCTAGTCCTGTTTTCCCCTCCTCCTATAATTGTCCTTCTCCTGATGTTATTGCCTCCTCTGATACTTCCTGAAATCCTACCACCTCCTTCTACTCTCTCATATCCTCTATTGTTCCACCTCATCAATCCTACCACCTCTCTCATATCCTCTATTGTTCAACCTCATCAATCCTACCACCTCCTCCTATCCGCTTACACCTTCTGATGGCACCATCTCCTCCTTATTGCTATTCACTGCTGCATCCTCTCTACTCTCCTTTGTCTTTCCAACCTCTGCTCTCACCAGCCTCCAGACTTCTCCAAAAACTCCTATAACCCATGTGCAGCATGCAGCAGGGCTTGGCTGGCCTGAGCGGTCTGTGGCTTTTATTGGGCGCCCTCTTTTGCCCTCAATCTTTAGATATGCTTCAAAAGAGGACATACCAAATATTTTGCCTCCTCTCAATCAGCAGCCCTTGACCAGAAGTTTATTTTTTAAAGTCCTGTAAGCAAATGGTTGCCCTAGTGCATACCCTCTAGTTATAGGACGCAAGGACTAGGAGGACCCCACAGGAAGTGCATTGCCTTTGCACCAACATAAAAGATCTTATGCATGTTGCTATCTACTTTACGCAATGAGAGAGGAGAGGGGTATTCTGTGGCAATCTGGAGCACAGCGAAACATGGCCACATGTTTGAACCCTCAGCCCAGTGAAGTAGCGGTAAGGTCGAAGAAGAACGGAGGATCAGCAAGAAGTGATGGCTTCCCTGTAGGAATTTTGCACCCTGTACTGGTGACTGGGATGTCCATGCAAGATGAAGGGAGGCAGCGGCCTGTTACATATAGATGGGAGGTAACACCGAATTTGATCGCCCAGATCTGTGACCCTGTATGCTGATATCTAACTGCGTTGTGATTATCTTGGAATAGAACCAAACTCAGCACATTTAGTGGGGGATGCGTTCAGAAGAATTTGCTGGGCGCAGGAGGAACCCTTAAGGGTTTCTGGTTCCTCACAATTAGTCTGTGGTTTATTCTGACAGCTTTTGAGAGTCTGTCCATGAAAAATGCTGAAGTCCCACGGGACCCAGAGCTATTTCTTGGATATTTAGCTTGTGATATGGTAGAATATGACATGGTTAGAGACCAAAAAGATATGTGTTCTTTAAGGAGTAGCCCTGCTTTGCAGAGCTGAAAAATGTTCTGTCTGTGCACCTTCAAGTCAGACAAATAGCAATTTACTAAGTGCTGACAAGAAACAGAGGAGGGATGTCATAATGTGCAGAAACCACCATCAGACTGATGCAGAAGACCCAAAGGCCAGAGTGACGATCACCCAGAAACATTGTGGTGGCAGTCGATTCCGTACAAGTGGGCCAAAGTAAGCTACAGTGAGGACTTGATTGTTGTTTCAGACCTTAAACCTTCGTGCCAACCAATCGCTTTTGTCAAGAGAAAATGTATTTTTTTTATAAATTCCACAAGAGCTAGGCATTGTTTTTGGTACTGTGCTTTAAATTGTGATTTTGCTGACACGCGGTCATTATCGAGGCTAATCATGATGAAACAATACGATTTACAGCCAATTATTACACCCATTTACATAAACCCAATAACATGCAAAAGTGGTGATTATAAATAAGATATTTGAGTGTGGCTGGGCATTACCATGGTTTGTATGACAAGTCAGTATAAGGGAGTAATTAGGACAGGTGTGGTAGTGTGAGACATGAAACGGAGCGAACAAGGAAGGAAGCAGGAGGAAAGAGAGAGAAAAAGGGTAAGTGCTGGTCCTTGACACATCCGAAGGCGGTGTATATCAGTATGCGGTGTAGTGCGTAAGTCAAAGATGCTTACCAGAAGTAATTTAATAAGGGTATGGAAATGTGGTATCCATCACTAGGCGTTGGAGATCCACGGCGCAGGTAAGTACCTACGGAATCAAGCAAAAATGTAACAATAAGAATGGATGACCGTACATGGAGCTGCTATCTGAGAAAGGGTGCCAGGATGGTGTGGGTGGAGGTGAATCTCTGGGGGAGGCGGAGTGGCCACAGTCTATACTGGATTGGCACCCGAGCCTCCTGGTAGGCTACCGTGATGGATGCTGGGATGGAAGTGGGTGAAACATGGGCATGCTGGACCAGGTTGGGTCCCCACCTGGTTGCGTGCGTGAAGGAAGGGATGCCCGTGTGTGACCCAGGCTGAGTCTAGGCGAGGGCCAGGGTGTGTGTGCGTGAACTTAACGCAGGGAGAGTGGTGGGGTGAGGGGTTGAGGGTGTGAGTGCCGTTGGTCTGGGCCTGATGGTGTAGGGAAGGCTTGATAATGACCCATGAGGTCGAAACACGTGTCAGCAAAATCACAATCAAAAGCACAGTACCATAAACAATGCCTAGCTCTTGTGGAATTTATTAAAAATAAATATTCTCTTGACATTTGTGATTGTCTGACGTGAAGGTGTCGGGTCTGAAACAACAATCCAGATCTCCCATCCAGAAACAGTGGGCGCTGTTTCCATCTGAACCAATACACACGCAGCAGGGCAAGACCAAATCTCACCTGGAAGCGCTGCAGTCCCCCAGTTCTATTGCTCTGTCCTACCGTTATAAACTATCTAAAATAAATCTTGCGGTACTTCTCAATAAAAGGGGTCTTTTATTTTGTACTACCTGAACAATTTACTTCCCAGAAACATTTTTAATGAACATTTTATTACGTTTTATAACAAAATAGGGTTCACAAACATCAGCAGCATTCATTACAATAGTGAAGACATGAAAGAACAAATTAAAGCATGTAGTTTCACCAACCCATTGTCCTGATTTCCTGGAACCCCTGTCCCCCACCAATCCCCTCCTTCCTGACCTTGGTTCCCCCCCTCCTCTACCTGGGCCTCTCCCCACTACCTCAGTTCTCTACCAATATTTCCTCTCTTGCCTCCCAAACCTGCCTGCCACTCACCCCGGCCCCCCCCAAATTTGTTTGTGCTTCTGCAGGCATCCTCTGTTCCTGTACACCACCTGGTCTCATTTCTTTGACCTTCATACCTACTCTCCATGCCTCAATCACTGGGGATTCTGAGCCCATCCATTTCTCCGCTACAGCCCTTTTGGCTACTATGCATGCAATGTTTAAAAAACATTTGACGTATCTGTCAGTCTCTTCATACCTCCATATCACAAGTAGCGCCACTTTAGGCTCCAACCGCACTGGTCTCGCCAAGACCCCTTCCACTTTCTTCTGGGCCTTTCCCAGTATTTTTGTAGTGCTGGGTACTGGCACACTGTGTGTATATATGTTCCCTTGTGAGTCCTACATTTGGGGCAAATGTCATCCTCTGCTCTGCCCATCTTCCTCAGTCTATCCGTGGAATAGTAGATGCGGGTACTTATATTGTATCAGCTGCCATCGGGCCGCTATAGCCACCATCCTCGGATACTGTAGTGCATCTCTCCACTCGTCCTCATCTATTTCCCCCACATCCTTAACCCATCTCTCTTTCAGGGCCCCCAGTTGTACTGTTGAGTTAAGCTTCAGAGCCCTGTAAAGGGTTTAAACCTGTTTCACCTGGATCTCTCATCTAGCACGTTGCATTCCACCGAAGAGGCTAGCGGGATCTCCTTGCCTCCTATTGTGTGTGGTGCCAGGGCATGTTCGAGTTGAAGGTTTTTTTAGTAGTATTGTCTGCGCACCCCCGGTTCTTCCCTCATCTCTTGGAAGGATCAAATGCCTTGAGGTGTTAACACGTCCCCCACTACCTTAATCCCCCTGTTCTTTCACTCAGCTGCCCACCTTAAGTGCTGTATGACTTTAATAAGGCTATTCCCCCCGAGCCCGGCTGCCAGATTAAGCTGTTTACCCCAACCCAGCTGCTTATGGGCCTGTGCCCAGGTGAACCCTACCGCGCTCTGCACCAGATGCATTGCCCCTGCGAGTATTCCTGTATAAGAGCCTGTCCCACCCATTCCTGCCTATCAGCACCAGTTCCATGGCCATCAGGGCATATCTGCCTGCCGGGTACATCCACCCGTTTGCTATAGACAGTTGTGATGCCCAGTAGTACTGTTTTAAATTCAGGAGACCTAAACCCCCTCCCAGTGGGAGTTGTACAGTGTTTCTAGTTTGACTCTGGGCGTCCTCCGCTCCCATAGAAAATCCCTCTGAATTTTGTTGATCTTATCAAAGTCTTTATGGTTCCCGGGGCGTGTTGCACAATATACAGAGGCATGGGAAGGGTCGCCATTTTATATAGCGACACTACCCATCACAGAGATTGAAAAGGTTAGCCATTGCCGAGCATTTTCCAATTAACTTTTTATGGTGCTGGCACACTTCAAGGTCTTGGGATCCACGAGATACGGTATACCGCCTCTGGTCATCTGCTGCTTTTTTCTTCACTCAGTTTCTTTTAATTTTTCCTCTGGAGTTCAAAAGACTTCCCAACCCCTTTCAGACTCCGTTATCCTAGTCTTAGTGCATGCAAATCAGCGGTAGCTGTGTTTGGACATGGTTTTCTGTGTTCTGAGTACCTTTCTTTTTAGAACCACAATTACCAGCTGGTTATTAAAGTGTTCTATTTCTCGTTTATTCCTTCCTGGACTGATACTAGAGACCCCCTGTACCAACATGCAATTGAAATAACTATTTACTATTTATGTTCTCTTCAGGCAGTTGCTGGATCTTACAACCCTATGTAATAGCATGCAAATGAAAAGACCATTTATGCTTTCACTTCTCTTTTGGCTCTTTTTGCTTCTTGGGACCACCTGTAACAGTCTGCACTTCAAATGACTCCTCACTCTCTTCCAATTTCAAAGACTCCTCACATCCCTCTTTGTTGTGTCAAGAGGTTCCATTCTTTCACTACAGCTGGACCCCTCTGTGTCATCTCCTCACATACATTTGGGCTTGAGGACTCCACTTGATCCTCCTTAGTTGTAGTTCTTGTGGTTGTCATTCTTTCTCCTTTTCCCAATTTCTCCTCGGCCTCACCACCTGACATGCTTTCCATGTCAGAGGCACTCTCCATAACAGGTTACTGGTACATGGTTTAATTCTTCATGGCAGCACTGTCATACCGTTGTTCATGAGTTCTGCTTCTCAGCTATCTCTTTCTCTCGTTTATCTCGCCGACTTTAACATTTATATCTTCCACCTTTACATTGGTTCTTCACCTGTCTTCTCACTTTGCAGTGAGTCAGTGCCTCAGTGTAGCTTTCTTCCTGGCTCCAAGTACACCAATCCCTGTCCTCTTTGCAGTTACATAACCACTATCTTTAAATTCAGGTTCTTCACCTTTGTTATTTAAAATCCACCCTAGCTCTGTGGCTCCAGTTGTCGCCATAAAAAGGAAAAAAGACTCCTTCAATTTTCCTTGTATATTCTCTGATGGCAGCACTTGATCAAATTGTGTACAGAAGTGTTGTTACATGAGTGAGTGATGAAAAGTGGTGGTCAATCCAAGACTTGTTTTTTTATTTAGAAGTCTACCCAAGGCTATGGTGCATGGTGGCTAGTGTCGAGGGGCGTTAAAACTGATGAGGGTAAAATTTAGCAGTTAATTATGTGTTTTATTTTGAGTTCTCCTCTTTAATCACCCTCCAGCTTGGTGTAATCTGCAACATGCCATATCATTAGTATAACTCAGCCTTACAAGTCCATGACATAGTGTTCCATTGAATGTGGTAAGGGCAGTTGAAGCTGTGAGCCGAACTGAAAGGTTTCCTGTCCACAAAATCCTTTGCCGTATTTCATATGTTCTTGTCATAGCTCTAATAAATGGAACAATCTGAATTTACACTGAAGCCAGGACAGAGTTGATTTCAGAGCCAGTATATTGGATATTGTGGCAAGTCCAGTACCCAGGCCTTGTCAAGAAGGGATGAGAGCCCCTGTCGGGCACAACATTGGAGAAACAGAGATCAATCCAGTGCCAGTCTTAACCCTGAACAGGTCAGGGGCAGTTGAGAGAGCACCAAATGCTGTGCCCCTAAACCCCTTGAACCATCATGCTTATATGCATCACGCTGCCGGGTCAAGCCTTGCGCAACTAGATACTTGCCAGTGTGTCTGTTTTTATCTAGAGACAAAATACTTTGTCCAGGATGCAAGCAGCAAAACCCAGTGGAGAAACCTTAAAAATCGTCCCCATGTTCCAAGCAGGGAAGATGAGAACCTTCAGGCTGCCATAGAAGGAGAAATACGAAGAGGCAGCAACCATGCAGAAGTCGGCGTACAGCTGGAAAGGAGAGAGAAACTAGTAGAACCGCCCTTAGGCACCCTACAGACCATTGCAAGGCCTCCAGAAGGCTCGGAAATGTCCACGCGAGACCAAACCCCTCTAGATCATCAGACTAACGGGCAAGAAGTATCCACTCTCCCCATGGCTGACTAACACAGGAATGTCTTGCATTAAGTTCTGTAACAAGAATATTAATACTTACTTTGCTGGGCTGCCGTGGCTGCTCCGTTGCAATCAATCGCATAGAAAATGGGGTGGGGCTTAGCCCACTACTTATGCTTTTCCAATGCACATACACACCCTGGGCAGGGCAGCCTAGGCTAGATGGCCAGGGAAAGGAGAAGAGGGGAAATATATGGAAAGGAACAGAAAGCAGGACGCGTGGGTTATTCAAGTGAAGTCCGAGATGGAGGTGGGACACGACAAAGAGACCAGCAGGAGGATGGAAGTAGCGGCAGACTGTGGAGGCGATTTGTGGAATGGGGGAGATATCTGCTGGAGAATGGAAGTGGTACTGCAGTGTGTGTGGGCTTGTTTGTGTGGCGAATGTGTGGAAAGACTAGATAAGAAGTGGTTGTGAAGCGAATGTTATGAAGTGACATTTGTATTGGTTATTTATAAGGCACTTGTACAACAAGACAGTGTTTCAAAGCGAAAGGGTGTTTTAATGGTTTATGGTGACGAGGGGAGTAGTAGTGTGGAGGAGGGAACAGTAGTGTGGAGGAGAGAGTAGTAGGAAAGAGGAGAGAGTAGGAGTTGGAGAAGTAACATCAAAAGGCGGCAGCAAGACTTATGATGAGTGATACAACAAAGGGACAGACGATTGGTGGGAGGAGTAATAAGTAGAAAGGAAGATATGAAAGTCGGCATAGTAGAAAGAGCCTGCATTGAAGCAGTGTAATTGCAAGGCACCATCTCAACCCCCACTGGAGCGCTAACCATTGGATAGTAGTGACTGCTAGGAATTCCCTTAGGGTGCCTTAGATAGAAAAGGCTGTTTGCCAGTTAGGTCCTTGACTACCAGGACAAGCCATACTTTATATGGTAGGGGAGAGCCTTCAATATCTACTAACCTGGGCTAATTGAGGCCTTGGTTGAGGTAGCAGGTCAAATTAAGATGCTAAAGATGGAGGGGGCGGCCCTGGGTCCCACAAAGCATCAATCAGAACACTTGAACCATATCAGAGACTTGGAGCCATTTATGTTCCATCTGTGACACTATATGTAAAAATGTGGGAACTCCCTGACTGAGAACAAACATGGTCAAATAACCTGTTTTATGAGGTGGTTCCCACCAGGCAAGGTCTACAACCAAGCTTTAGCTCACTGGGTATTATTCAAAAATACTGAATATAATTAACCGAATAGGAGATTTGGTCGAATTTCATCCGTACGAAAATTTCGAACGGCTGATAACTTCGACCAAATGCCTCATTCTATGGCATTTTACTGAACAAGGGGGGCAGGGGTGTCCCCCACACCCTTGTTCACTATAATGTCATCAGGGGTTGCGGGGGTGTCTCTCGCCACGTGCCCATAAAGTAAAACAAAAATAACAAAGGAAAAGGACCCTGCAGCATCGGTTCCCGATCACAGAAGTGAATGGGAACAGGCGTCACAGAGACACAGCAAGTCGGCGGCACACAGTGACGTGTGCCGCCAATGGGTAAGTAAGGGGGGGTGGGTGTTATCGGGGTATCCGAAATGGCTGCAGGAGGAAAAACCAGAGGAAAAATATCCATTTGCGGATCAGTTTGGTATGGCTCGGAAGGACAGTCAAGCATCGAAATGACTGGCATTTCTCCGAACAAAAACAGCAACACCAGACACGTGTTTCTAGGTTGTTGGGATTGAGGATTTACCCACTAGTTAGGTTAATCTACATGTCTACCCTTTGCTCCATGTCCCCTAGAGTGACACCGCTTCACCTCTCTGATGATGCCCAACAAAGCTGAAACACATGTTTGGGGTTACCGTTGATACTCTTGTTCAGAGGAGAATTGTCAAGCATTCTGGTGCTGGACTGCCCTTGGATAGTGGGGCTGGCCAGATTGATATGCAAATGGATATTTTTCCTCTCTGAAAGGTACAGCAAGCTAAACGTGGTTACATGCTTGTTCTCAGTCAAGGAGCTGCCACAATTGTGACAATATCTCAGATAGTTGGAAACATTTTACTTAAAGAGCTTGAATTGATAAACATTGTGCTGATTATATTGATAACATGTTATTTTATAAAGTACAGTAGAATGGGTAGGTTGCAAATGTAAGGAAGTTATGTCTTGGGGAGTTTCTTCAATGTGTGCTTTGTACTGTTGCAGTCTTTTTCCTTACAAAATAAAGATAGAAGAAAACATGTTGAGAAAGCATTGAGTCTGTTGATAACGTATAGGTGGGATTTTATATCTTTCCTTAATACAGATTAGTGATATCACTGCCTAGAGGTCCATATCTCCGAAACAGAATACCTTTCTAGCCTTGCCATGTTGCAATTCCTGCTGCTTTGGCAAGTAAATGTTAGTGAGTTTTAATTCCTAATTAGCTGTGGGTTCACAGGTGGATTGGTTTGAAGGTGAGGCAGATGCAGCTGAAAGGCAGTCTGGCTTCATTGGGATGCTGTATGGGTTGCTTCTGAGTGAAGTGTGGAGAAATATGGGTGCTCTGACCACAAGGCTCATGGCTGCATTTTCGAAGGATGGCCAGATGATGCCGTTATTATGCTATTAGAAAGGTCTTTTTGTCACTATGCTTGACCTAACTAGTACTTGAACATTACTTTGAAGTTATGTTGGGAATTCATTTACTAATTAGTCTTAATAGGTGAATTTGGAAGGTGGTTCTTGACTATTACATATATTTAATATGTCATCCGGAGATTTGATTTGCAATGGAATCTTATGCTGTTTATTTGGGTCTGAGTATGGCTAAGTCTATCAGAATGATTTCCACCCCAAATGCCCGGGTTTTGGGTGTCAATCTGTCTTGCTCTTGACAAATTTACTTGTGGAAAGTCAGGCATAGGAGATAGACAAGTTTTATTAAAGAAAAAGCGACCTCAGCTATCCTTGTAGCCAAGATGATGGGTTTCCCTAACTTCAAAGAAAACAGTAAACTGGTTATTTTCAGGATGTCTCACAACAAATCTGTCCTCTGTCCAAACCTACTCTCTCTTATGGTCTATCCCTAACGCTGATAAACTAAACAAGATGAACTTTGAATAAGTAAGTTTGTTGCGATTCTGGTGGCTAGTTTCTGACGCCCACCCAATTACCCAAATGTCTTTGATTCTTTCTCTCAGGCTCTGGCCTGCTATTCTGGCTCACAATTTTAAGGCCCTCATTACAAAATGGCAGTAATGAGTGGTAAGTTTGTTATCGCCGCATTACTAGACCGCCATACATCAATTTTGGCAGTGAAGTGGGGGTTTTACCTCAAGCAAAAAGCTGGAGGTAAATCTGCCACTTTACCGCCATAAATCGGATAAATCATCAGAATTACGACTAGCAGTAATTCTGCCAAAATCCCAGTAGAGTCCTATGTACTCCAATAAATGGGGACAATCACCACTTGTAATCCGGCAGTAAATACGCCGGGCCATGTGGCAGTAACAGTAAATCCGTTTGGTGGTATTTCGGCAGAGTAACTGCCAATATACCCCCAAACTTGTGATACAGCCTTATGCCTTCTTCTCTTAGAGAGGGTTGCTCAGGACTGCCATGCAGGCATTCTTAACAGTTTAAGTTCACCTCCACATGGGAATAGCTTGTTCTCTAAACTTGGTCTTCGTTTGCAACAACATTTGCTCTGACTTTATATGTAGTCTCTTGTTTCACCTCTTTTAGACTAGAATGGGCTATCTGGCCCCTCTAGCCATTTGGAGGAGGAATGGCGTTCACCTCCTCGTGAGGTATTCTGTGGCTCAGCCCATGTGGGCTATCTGATCTCTTAGGTCATCTGGTTCTTGTGTTACGTTCTCCCTCTCGTAGGGTATTCTCATAGATGGCCCTTTGTGTGCTCCCCTGGTGCGTCAACGCCCTCCTCCCACCTCTTCCAATCTACTGCGTACTTGTTCTCCTGTTATGCTGCTCATGTGGAGCGTTGGCATGTCCTTTTGCTGCAAAGCATCTATTCCAAAATCATTGTGGTCAGGTCTGCTCATGTGGTTCCCATTGCCTGCAACTGACAAAACTTTGTCGTCAGTATAGCTGGATGCCGGTATGCCAATCCAGGGGCGACACACTTTTACCTCCTCTGGCTGTACGCCTCCCTGGACTCATCAGCGTTGTTCTGCAGGACCTGTGTTCCCTCTTCTCATCACAATTTCTGCCTGGTCTTGTCTCCAGGCTCCTCCTGGAAGGGAGACGTCCCCACTTTGCGCTCCAGTGCAGGCTTCTTGTTTCGCCATCAGGCTGTCTCGCTCCTCTGATGTCTGTGTCCGGGATCCTTTATCTTCCTCCCTGAAATGAGATGGGAGAATCGATTGGTTACGCTTTTCAGGCAAGGACAGCAATAAAAGGTTAGAAACTAAACAACATACTTATAAAGGGATCTGTACATTACTGCCCTGCTCAATTCCCATACAGCCAACAAACAATTCAGCATTACAGGGAGATGGAGTAAAACCCTTGCTTGGGGATTTCTTCTCCCTTAAGGGAGTGGGGTCACCCCCAGTGAAATCCTGCTTGTCCTGTCCCCTAAGGGGTATTAAGTGAAGCAGGCTCACCACCCTAGTCCCAAAGGAGGTGGCTATCTCTTGGCGAGAAAGGACGAATTCCCTGAATTTTTCATAGACTATAAACTGTCTTGGAAGGATTTAGATTCAGCAACGGTTTGAACATCCTATGTTAAACGACTGCAGGTGCATACTGCATGTTTTAAGTGCCAAGATGATCAGGGAATGCCTGGAAACTAATAAGAACTACGTGTCTCACTGCTACTTTAAAATAAGTTCACCCTGCTGTCTCTTTATCCAGAAATGCTTCTTGGCCCTCTCCATACCTGAAATCTGGTGATAGGTGCCCAATACCAACTATGGCTACTGTAGAACATAAGACTTTTCACCAATCTCTGACCTTAACACTGCTGTCCCAACTTTCCTGATGTCCATACTGAACTGTGGGTACACCCCAAAAGTAAAAAGTGATAAATGGAAGGTTTTTAATTAATCATGATCACTGGCATTGCTCTGGGAAAGCCTCTTAACCTTAGATTTCTAGCCTATCTATGCCTGTCGTGGAGAGTCACCCGCCTTTGGGACTAGGGAGGCGAGTGCTAATCTTAACAGCCCCTGGGGGAATGAGCAAGTAGGATCCCACTGGGAGTGACTCCCTTTAGAAGAGGACAGGCAATCCCAGAACAGGGATATGGATTACCCTCCCTTGTCTCATGAACCTAATGTCTTTGTTGGATATATTGGGATTGCATCTGACAAGTGTATAATATCCTAGAGAAGTGACTGGTGTGGTTTCTGATCCTTAACTGTTGCCAGCATGGAGAGCGGAGGAGCAAGAAGGCCCCTGGAGTGTTGCTGCCTTCTACTAGGCCAAGGGCCAGAGGAGCTTGAGCCCGCTTGGGCCCGCTGGACTGAGAGACCCGACATCCCACCACGCAGTCAACCGGTGTCTGTTGGAACCAACACGGAAGTTCCGCTGGGCGTAACCAACATAAGTAAATGGACAAGAAGGCTGGTGGGAATCCAGAGTTGTGGTTCCGCACCAGGTGACGAGAGCGCCTCCCCCAAAGAACGCCGCCGAAGAGAACGAGGTACATGTTGCATCCAGGGAACCGGGAGAAAGACAGAGCGGCCCACCCACAGCCCACGATAGGGCAAGAAACCAGATACCCCAAGAAGGGTTGGGAAACCCAATAGCACAAGATGGGAGGAGAAACCTGATATTGCAAGATGGTTCGAGAAACTAGATACCCGAAGAATGGGTGAGAAACCAGTTAACTCAAGAAGCGGTGAGAAACCTGATATCCCAAGACAGGCTGAAAGACAAAACCACCCACGGTGAGATGATAGACAGGAGACCCCTAGGCGGGATGAAATGAAATTATATTTTATTTATATCGCGCTCGTACACAAGTGTTTCAGTGAACGAATGAGAGACAAGAGAGCCCAAGATGGGGCAGCAATAGCCGAATACCAAGTCAGGGTGTGCGAAGTAGGACCCCATGGCAAGGTGTGGGCAACAAACCTCACAGGCGGGCAGAAGCAAAAAATACGCCAAGGCAGGATGAGAAACACTACATTTCAGGACTGAGTAATTCCGAGCCAACCCAAAAGAGAGGCTGTTCCCCCTAGAGGAGAGGTAGAATAAAATGACATTGGGCAAACCTGAACTTTGAACCATCTCACTGGGCAAGTGGCCTTGGAGTTAGAGACATTTGGGTGCGGGTCAGAAGCCAGCCACCACTTCTGATGTTCTGTAGAATGCCCTGACCAGGCCTGGTTTGATGTTGTGTGTAGTATTCTTTTTGTTAGTCGTAGAGACAGTATTCCGTGTAGACAGAGGAGCATTTTGTGTCGTTTGGACATCCTGACAAGCACCCTTAATTATTTTCTTCATAGAAAAGGGTCAAAACCTACTTAGAGATGGGGATAAAATAGACCTTACTTTCTTTATTGAATGAAGCTTGATGTGTGCAATGACCTCTTGTCCTCCTCTTGATTCTGACTTATCACGCAATTCAGAAGGGGATACATCTTATGAAAATCAGTATTGATCCTACAACTTATAGGAGCCATCCCGGTAAAGTGCCAGGCTATGTCTCCTCTGCTTAGGGACACAAACAACCAATGACGTTTTTGGCCGTGTTGGGTCTACCTAGTGAGGTGTAACTTGCTCCCAGATGGCTCAGCAAGTAAGGGTTTATCCTTTAATATGATTTGTTTATAGATGAATAATGTGAGAAGAAATTGTTTAATTTCTACCTTGTGACTTCTTCCACATATATATGGTTTTCCAGATCACTCATCAGCAAGTAACAGACCCACGTCGCGAATACTTTCTTTCCTTTACAGACAAACTAATATCAAAATGTGATTAAAGATCTTGAATTAATCATACTACTGGCATTGCTATGGACATTTCATACCAAAGTTTCCTCCATCTTTGCCACTACAGGAGTGGACCAGGTGAATTGCTCACTGGTTATGTGTTTGCATCAGCCATTTCTTTATTATTCTGCTGTCTTTTTTTGCGGATGATGGCAAAAATGCCAGCCTTTGCATTCACATTTATTTTTCTTGAAGGCTTTTCCCCACCACCGTGGCTCTCTTAATAATACCTACCATCTGCATAACCCATTCTGTTACTTCTCTCTATGAGAGAGTAAACGAGAATGCCATGGCTGTGTTTTTTTAATGCTGTCAATAATAAGCGATAAACTGATCTGTAACTCCTACGACATGGGGGCCACCCTGCACTTTCTAAGTTCTAATTCTGCAACGGGGCCAGTTCAGTGCTTCGTCCTTCTGAGGTCAATAAATTGAGTACTTTGAGTACTATCAAATTTGGGAAAAATCATCCTTTTTTACAGTGCTTAGGCACGCAGCAATCTGGAATGTAGACTTAAATAAGAAACCAAATTATAATAGTGATAATATGTGGCAGTCAGTATTGTTCTTTCCACCAAATGGAGTAGTTTAGCCAGAACTCTTAGGACATGTTCCCCTTGAATGAGGACAAAAGCATTTCCAAACGGATATGCCTAGACATGGATGCCCGGCAGTTACTACACTCCCAAGCTACTCCTTACTAACGATGGACAACAGGCTGAAGAAAATTGATTACAAGGCTGCACAGAGCTAATTTGCAGCCTTTATGATCCCTTAAAAGCCTTATATCCATTACATTTTGGCGTTTGAAGACTTCTTCCTCTCTGATCTTCCTAAATTAAAACTCACTCTGAATTTTTTTGAATTATGCTTGCTACACATGTAAATCGACCTTAATGTCTTATTTGTGCAACTGGCTCTCGGTGCCATACATTTATAAGTAGGATACTTCCTATGACAGTCACCTCTCCACTTAAAGATCAACCATTTAAAGTCATTGCCCACTTAGGACCCCTACTCATTCTCATATGCATTACATCAGCACTCACATCCTCTGATTGGTGCTACAGATACCTCAGAACATATGTCTGTCTCTTTCTTTATTGCTGAATGTTCCATGCCCATCTGATCATATCTTTTGTTGTTGTTGAATGTTTATCCCCCGCTTACCCATTTATCATTCAAAAAATTCCTCAATGCCACCATTCTAAAGGAAAATGCAACATCTTCTAGTTTCTATCACAACCCACTTTTGTGCACTGAGGTTCACCTTGTACTGTAAGAAACTCATGGTAGCAACAGTAAAGAGAGATACAAATGACCACAGTTCAAAGGTGTGTATTGAATTTTAAATGCAGGATGGAGAAACGCCTAACCTAAACCGAAATATAAGATGGGAGCAAGCGTCGAACATCAAATGAAAAATAAGGCAATCCTAGTGGCGTTGTGTCAAAATAAAAGGGCCTAGACTAAGAAAAACCTATTAGCAATTCCTTACAACTAAATTACAGAAACAGTGTGGGATATGGCATCAATAAAGAAAGAAGTGTTCTCAAATCATACCCCCGCACGTGACAAGGTGGGACCTTGGAGCACAGCACACTCTCGAGCTTTCCCAGCACGAGCCGACAGTTCCGCATCAGCTGTCGGGTTCTTCGAGGGCCAAGTCTCTTTGCAATAAAAAAGTCTCTTGTCACTTACCCATGATACAATGGAATCCTTTTTATTGGACAGGTTCTTGGTTCTCCTTCATGATGGCTGTAGTGCTCTGCGTCTCTGATCTTTGTCCAGTGGAGAGGTCCTTCCCCCTAGCCCTAGTGGAAATAAGGGCCTCTGCATCTGGCTCGGCGCCTCTTTCAGAAACCATGGTGTCAGTTGTTATCGTTCTCCTGGTCCCTTTGTTGTGGTCCCTATGTCGTCGTCATTCCCTTATGTGAACTCGGTGGTCCTCGGGGGGGGGGGGGGAATCCGTTGTCCTGGGTTTCTGTTGTTGTTTGGTTTAGGTGCTGTGTTTGTTCTGCTTAAAATGTTTAATAAAGTCTAAATGGAAAAAAGTCTCTAGTCTTCGAGGCCTGATGTATCCAACAAACAAAGAAACACAAAGTTCTGCTTCACGTAGACTTTGGGTGATGGCTGCACCCCTGAGTCCCCCTCTTCCTGGCTTAGACCCTTCACAATATCGCTTTCAACAGTTCCTTTTCAATGCACCTTTAGTGACAACTTTCCACACAGATCTCCCTCTTTCGGGCTCGGACCCCTTTCAGACGTTCGTCTCCCTTCTTTGAGTTCACTGTGGCTTTTCTTACTTTCACGGATCTTAATGTCTTTTCAAACAGTTGTTCAGGCTTTGCCCCCTTTGTCGGCTTCCCTCTGCCGGGTTGGCTCTCTCCAACATTCACAACACACTGTTCATATGCTCATTTCACCAAACTGGACTTATTTACCTTAGCTTCGCAATTATCTGTTGGTCAAATACTTTTGATGGTGCAGAGGATTTTACAAGACCCCTGCATGACCACTTTGACCTCTTTTTACCTCTTCCCAAGGGCTTCTAGTTACGGTAGTCTTTCTATCATCGGATAATCGTCTAGAGTTGCCTGCCTGAGCACCCATTTGGTGCCAGCCTCCTCTGTTGCTGGTTTACCCCCTCTTCAGCTTCTCAAAGTTCAAATGAGCAGTTGGCTACTTTTCGTTCAACACAGTTCAGGTTCTTATCGATCCTCCCCTCGACTCACCGGCTGTGATGAACCGCTTGCCTTTCTTTATCCTTGGAGTTAAGGTTGGTACCTCCGAGACCGATGTCCTTCCCTGGCTTGGTTATCAGCAGAGGAGGGTCTCTCATACCTTAGACATCTGCCGCAACACACGCTGGCCTTTATTCGCGGTCTTATGTCTTCGTTTGAGGAGGCTTCATAGGCCTGGCTCGGAAAGGGCAAGGTCACATCTCTCCTTATCAACCCCTCGGTCTTCAGTCTTTCTCCTCCTCTTGAACTGCTGTGCTGAGTTAGCTCTGGTATCGTGCAGTGTGCATTGTTTGTAATGTGCTCTTGTGCTCCACCTTTTATCTTTGTGGGGAAGGGAAAGGGCCGTCAGATGTGCGTGATTCTGCTCTATTGCCTAACCCTCTTATTGGGACATGTCAGATAAACGGCCCGAGTGTTAGTCCATTGTCTTTCGTGTTGTCTGAGAGTGTTAGTGTGGAAAAGGGGTGAGGGGGCAGTGTTTTGGAATGTCCTACGTGGTAGGATGGGGAAAAGATGTTGAAAGAAGGTGGATACCACGTCTCACCCGTCAGTGTCCCACTCCCTAAGGACCCCCCATCCAGGTGATCCTCCCTCACTGGTCCACCACTAGGAACTGGATCCAATAGCGATGGCCCTGTCCTGGCCACCTGGATGGCAGATCCCCGGGGACTAGCTAGGGAGACACCTTCAGGTTTCTCACAGTACCCAGGCTGTGAAGTTGTTCACAGTTTATTTCTCATCCTAACCTGCCTCTTATAGGGTTTGAACTTGCCCATAGCCCAAAACAGAAATGCTCGATAGGCTGGTCTTAGAGACTACACTGGGCCAGTTATGGACCAAATTAGACAACTTTTATCACTTGGCACTGTGTGCATGTGGTAGGTGTAACCATTTTTACAGGCCCAATGTGATTTGAAATGCACCAGGTTCCAGACTCTCTCATAATCAATGGTTCCCCACCCAGGTACTATTCAACTAGTTTGTTGTGAAATGTTACAAATTGCGATTTGTAAATGTGATTAACTATTGTTTTTAGGTGTACTGTGAAGACTATTTTGTTTACCTAAGTTAGTCCTTGCTTCTTATGGGTAGGGGTAGACATGTATGAGCCACACCATTATGGGGTAATCGGCTTGAAGCTGCAGTGAGAAGGTAACTGTTTGGAAGGCAAAACTGACCTACTAACATTATGGAATCAGCTATGGTTTGACCTTGCAGCAATAGACGAGAGGATCCTCGATAGACCAAATGATATGCATGTACAGGTAGCACGGTTGCTTCTTTTCTGCCACGTGTAATGAATCACTAGTAAGACTCGGACACAGAGGCATTATGATGATTACTATAGATATGTATTAAAGTAAAAGACGGGTTGGAGAAAGACCTATCTCGCCCTATAACTATGAGGGGTTTCCCTGCCTCAACAAAACGTAAAGATGGCAGTGTCCGAATGTCCAAAAATAAAGAGTTCTTTGTCCTGTGTCCAAAATCCTATCCTGACTCTTACAAGCTAAACTCAAAGAAATGTGTCAAAGGATAAAGTCTTTCAGCTCGCCATCTGTAACTTTTCCAATGTTCCAACACAAAGTTCCAAAAAAGGTGGCTAAACAAACAAATGGTCAAAGTTCAACAAAGTTCCACAATCCTTAGGAAGGGGTTTCTCTTCCACAGACTGTCTCATTTTCTTCCCAGCTTAATGTAACATTTCATTTCCCAGCATATGTTATTAACCAAACCAGGGGGTATGGCTTCCTTCCCCTGGATTCCACACACTCACTGTGCTTTCCACATTTTATTCACCTTTCCAACCCCAGAGATATGGTCCCTTCACTTGGGTTTCCGACTTCCCATATGCCTGCCTGTTATACTCTCCTACCAGGACTTTTCATTGTTCGCTGCATTTAGGTGTGAGTCCCGGACTTGCAATCGTCTTGCCTGATCTACTCTCCTGCAGGAGTTTACAACATTTAGTTCCAAGGGGCATGAGACTTCCCATGAACCTTCACTATGCCTGGGATACGCCCCTGCCAGGACTTTACAATGTTTGCTGTATTTGGGTGTGGGTCCCAGATTTGCAATCATACTGCCTGGTTTACTCTCCGGCCAGGCCTTTCACAATATTAATCACCATTAAGGACACAAGGAGGTATGCCTCTTCCCCAAGTGCCTCTTTCCTATAGCCTTTCACTGTTATTTACTTCTGTGTACTTGTCCTTTAACTTCCCCAAGCACTAGGGTTATTCATAACACTTAGTATGCAAGCTGTGGGATTATGTTCCCCACTTTCCATAGGTAATATATTCCAAGAGCACAACCCGATGTCCCAAACCCTCTGCATTGTCCACAAGGCCTTCTGGGGCCTAGGGCCTATATACCTTCAACTCTCTCTTCCTAAATATCTTCCTTCCCGAGCCCTTCGGTCATCTGTCTCCAACTCCCTCAGGGTCAGCCGCTTCTCGAAGTAACGAGCTGGGGGTAGATCTCTCTCTGCGGCAGGGGCCTCCCTCTGGAACAGCCTTCCTGCCTCCCTGAAACTTGAGGAGAACCATCTTCGGTTCCGGAAGCACCTCAAAACCTTCCTCTTTGCTTCTGCTTTCTCTCTCCCCTGCTAATTCTTCACTGAAACTGCACTGAACCTGCACCTGGGCCACTCTCACCGACCTCGGTCCTTGGCCCAGCCACTCTCCACTTGCACTGCCTCCCTGGCAACCCCAGCACTGCGGGACTGTCTCTGCATCCCTTACAGCCCCCCCCTCCCAGCACTTGTCTGCACTTACCTTGCACTTGCCACCAGCTGGCCCTATTTATTATTTATTTTTTATTCTACTTACCCTGTTCAGCACTTCCCCCTCTCCCCTTCCCCTTGCACTTTTTCCCTTCCACCTACCCCTGCACTTGCGCGATCTGAATGACACCTGGCCTAGTAGGATCGTTGTCTGTCTTCCCCCTGTTCCCTCCTCCCTGCCTCGTCGCGCCTTGAAACACTTGTGTATAGGCGCGTTACAAATGCCATATCATATCATATCATATCACTGGCATTGGATGGCTTTCTCACTCTTACTTGGGTCTTTCTTCGTGTTCGGCTTCTCGTCGCTGTCCGAGTGGCTATGCCTTGCAGCAGAAGGATATTTGTCTGATGCTATGGCTTGCCTTGCCAGGGCAAAGCTTCTCATCTGCCTGGGGTCCCAGTTCGGCATCTCCTGTGCTCTCGGGGATGCGTCTCCTGGCTGGCCTCTTCCTTCCCTTCTCTCCGTGCCTTGGCTACGCCTCGCTCTCCACTCTCCGGGTTATCAACCTGAGCTAGGGTGATTTCTCTGTTCTCATCTGGCGTCTCCATGCTCAACTGCCCGGCTGACAGCTCGGCTTCTCTACGCTTCTCGACCTGCGTTGGGTGAAGTGAATCTCCTTCCATCTTGACGCTTCCTGCTTTTAAACATTGTGCAGCACCTGGACTCCACAAACAACTAGAGCGTATCTCCAGTTCCATGCTCTGTATTACTCCCATGCTCTTCTTCGTCTCAGTGTCTTTACAGAAGGTGTTAGAAAGAGTTCTACTATTGGTATAAGATGGTTGAATTGGGTGTACACCTCAATAAACCATAAAGATACGGGAGTTGGGGGGGAGAGGTAGTCGGAGTGTCAAGTTCTGAGTGTAAAGGGGGATATCTCAGAGTTTTGATATTAGTCATCATGACGCATTCCAATGCAGCATTACAATATGCCATAAAGGTCTGTGGTATTTGGGGGGGGTCATCAAGTTCTAGGGGAAAGGGGAATACCACCTCTCGTCTGACAACGCCTCTCCAGACCCTCAAGAGCTGTCTCCTCCCATGTGGTCCTCCCTCAGATAGCCACCCCCAGGGTCAGGATAAGGCAGCTTCTGCCTTTCCCTGGCAGCATGGGTAGAGACTTTCCCTGGGAAAGGAGTAATGACATCACCAGGTTCATCACACATAGAACACACCGACTTGGACAAAATTAGTTACTTTGATACCAGATTGTGCTTCACCTGCTTTAGTGCGGGAGACAAGCACTTTATTATCTGACCAGTGCTGTATGTGCATCATTGCTCTGCATATGTGCATGAGGTTCAGGGTTTCCGCCACCCGTGCGGGAGCTGTTCTGTCAAATGAGGAGTTAAACGCAAAATTCCTCCCAAAACATAATCACAGAACTGGTTGCCTTGTTTGAACGAAACAGGTGCGATTTCAACCTGTCTCGTCTACTTGCTCAAAACGTTGCTGGTGGCCCAGGGTGTCAGCGCAAGGTGTACAATGGTCCTTCGCTCATGGCTTCTTGAGCTGCTGCAGGTGTTGGCACTGGTTCAGCATTTGTTCTAGTCTGTGGTGGGTGCGGTTTACAATGGAAGTCGGCTGGGTCAATTTACCCTAAGCCTTGGTGGCTGTCCTCAGGCTTTCATTATTCAGGATTCTCCCTGATTGCTTCTCCTCTCATAGAATTTAAAAGTGTGTGTAACTGTACTATCCAGCCCTTGTCCTTTCAACCATGTACCTTCAGTTTGTCCTACTGTTAGGACCTGTGCTTCAAAAGTCAAACCCGTCTTTTCTCAGGCCTGCAGACTTTTAACTCCAACTTGTCTGGCTCTCTGGCTTGCCTTTTGGTGCTGATGCTGTCATTGTGTTCGCAGCATCAGGTTTTTACATTCTCTTTGTCAATGTCCTATGGACACAATGATGAGTGGATAGGAGTGGTTGTTGTGACAGGATGCGTTGTTAGGCATGAGGTAGGAGGCCATTCGGTTGACGTTTGTGGGGTGGTTTTATAGCTCTGCATGAAATGGTAGACACCATTTTGAGGTCAGATTGGCATTCTATGGCTAGCTGGAGCCCCTTGTTTAGGGTGTACATGATGCGTTGCACGCCACTGCTTGCTTGTGACAAACACAGCATGATTCTTCGAAGGGATTGTGTCCTCCGACGTATTCCTTATCTTGATAGATCAATTCCAGCTTGCTGGCCTCGGAAAACATTTTCGGTAGAGGGCGCTGCGCGTCGACGTCCCTCGACAGCCTCCGTATCAGCGCCGACGTCATCATGCGTATAAATAGACTCGCGCAGCATCCGTTGCTCAGTTCTGTTTTTCCGCGCTTCGTGGACCTCGAATCGTGTTGCTCAGTTCTTTCTTCAAGTATTTCTTATTATTCCTCGAAGATATCTTCTTTGTTCGATGGCTTCCACTTCCGAACCGCCGACCCCACGGTTACGGCTTTAAAAAGTGTCGAGATTGTGGGAAGAAAATGTCGTTGACGGATCCTCACTGGATCTGTTTGTGGTGCCTGGGATAGGAGCATCACTGTTCGGAATGCGAGGACTGTATGTCCATGACGGCGAAAGCCTTGAAGGAGCGTAAGGGAAAGCTTGAAAGAGGTAAGACCCTTAAAACTTCATCTTCTTCGAAAGTTTCCTCGGCAGAGTGAAGACATTCGTCTCCTCGCCGTCACAGGAAACATTCTCGCTCAAGGTCTCGAAGCGGTTCCCATCAGTCTTCGAGATCTAAACACTCGGAAAAAGAGGCGTCATAGATCTCCCTCTTCTTCTTCGCCGTCTTCTACTTCCCCAGAAAGGGTCACCGGCCCCACGAAACACAGCTCTCCAGCTAAGTGGGAGGAATTATGTAAAAAAATGCTTAGCGTCTTCGAGAAAGCGGCCTCGACCCCCTCAGAGACGGCTAAAGGTGATACCCTGGGTGAAAGACCCGAAAAATCGAAACGCTGCAAGTCATTGCACCCGGCGAAAGAAACTGCCCGAGAGCATCATGAACCCTCGAGCAAAGGCTGTAAGACCCCGTCATCGACGCCGTCGTCGAAGTTTCCTTCGACTCATAAATCTGCGTTATCGAAGGGTCAGTCGACACACAAATCGATCGAATCGACGGCATCTTCGACGCCGCTGTCGACACCGATAAAAGACAGACCTACTGCTGTTACTACATCTCAGTCAGTAGACGTACCGAGGTTTTCGACCATGATCTCGAGGATGTCGTCGATAACCTCGACGACTCCGAGTAGGATTCCGATCCTCTCGAGTTCTTCGGGGCCTCTTCATACTTTTTCGACGCCTTTTTCGGTTTCATCAAAGCCTTTGACTTCTGCGTCGACAACTTCGACGTTTTCTCAACGGTGACTACAAGCTTGGCCCCTTCTGCTTTAGAAATGGGTTTTAAACCATACCCAAGGTCAGATTATTTCAGAGCTTTGTCCTCTATATATGAGGATGGGGGGGATGCTGACCATGAAAGACCCTTTGGGTTACAGAGAACCATTACATCTATACCAGAGGAATTTATCTCTGAAGAGAATAGATTGAAGGACCTTCAAGACTCTTTGCATGAGGCAAGTGGTTTAGATACTTTTCCAGAAGTAGAATTCGCTAAACCAGACCCAGGGGAACATGCTTTATAGGGTCTTAATGGCCAGAATAATTGAGTTCATGGGGTGGTCTACACCTTCACCTTCTTTTCAACAGGATGATTTTACAGACATTAAAGCCCACAGGAAGATCCTGTGGTTCCCTTTCATACTTCATTGCAGAGAGAAATATCTGTCAACTGGGAAACCCCTGAGGTTATCCCGGCAGTAAACAAAAAACTATCTGCAAAATATAGGGTATCTGCTTCTGACCCTGAATATTTGAGCAAACATCCAACCCCAGAGAGTTTGGTTGTACAAGCAGCAACTTCATCGAACAGTAGATCTGCATACCTTACTATTCCACAAGACAGGGATGATAAAAGGATTGAAGCTATGTCAAAAAATGTCTTCTCGGCATGTAGCATGGCACTTAAATCCATGAATGCTACTTGCACGCTCTCAAGATTCAGCCATACACTTTGGGAGTGTGCTTCATCTGCGGCTGACTGTCTCCCGGAAGGAGAGGAAAGGGAAGCATTTCTGAACATCATTAAAGATGGTGAAGACGCAATGTGCGAGTCCCTTCAAACTGGCATTGATTCTGCTGACAGTATCAGCAGGGCCATGGCGGCAAGTACTACAATCCGCAGATTTGCGTGGTTGGGAAAGTCTGGTTTTGCTCCAGATGTACAGGCCAGACTTTTGAATATGCCCTTTGACGGCACTTCTTTGTTTGGTAAGAAGGCTGATGACAGCCTAGAGAAGTTATAAACATCCAAGGCAGCAGCGAAATCTCTTGGAGCTGCAATATGTCAAACTCTGTATCGCCCCTCAGGAACCTCTTGGAGGGGTAGGTCCTTTTGCTTTTATTCCGCATTCGGAAAAGGCAGAGGAGAGCCGGTTCAAAGGGACCAAAAACGATTCACCCGCGGTGGATGGGTTAAAAGTACAAAAGCCGCAGCAGCAGCAGGTGCCTCCTTGCCCTTGGCATCTGCGTCAGCCGCCTCAAAACCACTCTTGAGGTCTCTCCTCACAAGACACCTGTAGGGAGCAGGTTAACTCAACATTTGATGAAATGGCGGGCTATTACGTCAGATGCTTGGGCAATGGAGACAGTTGGCCAAGGTTACTGCCTGCCTTTTCTACGCACCCCTCAGAGTCATCCACTGGGGAACAACTCTTTGAAGTTTCCCGATCCACTCCTTTCGCAGGAGATTCTAGACCTGCTAGAGAACGGTGCCATAGAACCGGTACCGGTAGCGGAGAGGAACAAGGGTTGGTATTCCCCCTATTTTCTAGTACCGAAGAAGGACAGAGGACTGCGACCCATCTTTCACTTACGCGAATTGAACAAATTCCTCAGGAATGACAAGTTCAAGATGGTGACTCTCTCTCAGATCCTTCAGTCCCTCCAGCTTCAGGACTAGCTGGTATCTCTAGACCTTCAGGATGCTTATTCCCATGTGCCAAGCCATCTCAAACACAGGAAATACCTGAGGTTCGCAATTGGCAACTCTCACTATCAATTTCGAGTTCTGCCATTTGGGCTGACCTCCGCCCCGAGGGTCTTCACCAAGCTAATGTCGGTAGTGGCTGCAAGTTAAGGAGGGAAGGGATCCACGTTTTCACCTACCTAGACGATTGGTTGATCAGAGCAGTATCTTCGGAACAAGCTCAGATCCAACTAGATTATGTCTGCCACTTCCTTCACAAACTGGGCTTCTCCCTCAATTTAAAGAAGTCACAGATGATACCATCACAGAGACTCCAGTTTATCGGAGTGGTCCTAGACACTTCCCTGGGGAAAGCCTCGCCACCAGAGGTGAGGGCTCAAGATATTCTGCAGATGGTCACCAAGTTTCAAAATGCCCAACGTCTCCCAGCCTTCGACTTTTTGAGGTTGCTAGGCCTCATGGCATCCTGCATCTTCCTTGTGCCAGAGGCTCGCCTGAGAATGAGATCTCTCCAGTGGGCACCAAGAACCCAGTGGTCGCAATTCTCAGGAAGAATGACAGATCTCCTTCAGGTCCCAGACAAAGTGGCTCGAGACCTTCAGTGGTGGGCCTGTCGGGAGAACATTTTGAAAGGAGAACTGTTTTGGCAACCATGGCCGGAGATAACTGTAGTCACGGATGCCTCACTCACGGGGTGGGGAGCCCATGCCAACGACTTGACCATCAGCGGTCATTGGTCTCCATCGGAGTCCAGACTACATATCAACCTGTTGGAGCTGAGAGCTATCAGACTAGCGCTGAAGGCTCTTCTGCCATCTGTACAAGGGAAAAATGTCCTAATAATGACGGACAACACAGTGGCCATGCACTACCTCAACAAAAGAGGAGGCGTAGGATCACTGCCACTGTGCAGAGAGGCGATGCAGCTCTGGTTTTGGGCAATTCAAGAAGGAATCTCTCTATCGGCAGTTCACTTAGCCAGAGAGAAGTACTTGACAGTGGACGCTCTGAGCAGGCAGAGCACAGTCTCCCAGGAGTGGGAGTTAGCTCAGGAAGTTCTTCAAGAGATCTTCACCCTTTGGGGAACCCCTCAAGTGTATCTGTTCGCCACCAGTATCAACAGGAAATGCGATCAGTTTTGTTCAAGGGTATTTCCCCCGAGAAGAGCTCTAGGGGACGCATTTGTAGTGGACTGGGAGTTTCCACTTCTGTATGTGTTTCCTCCAGTCCCTGTCATTCCTCAGATGATCAGGAGGTTGAGAAGATTCCAGAAGACTATGATCCTAATTGCCCCATACTGGGCCAGGAATATAGGGGATCAGATTGACACCCAGTTTCCCAAATTCCTTAAATATACCAATTTCTGTGCACTCGTCACCACATATAACACCTAAGTTTTCCAAGATTGAACTGTACATTGCTGGCTTGACTTCTCGTTTGATGATAGTGGGCCATTTAACTGATTTACGGGCATTACCTTCTATCGCAATCAGCTGGTTATTTTTTGGTGCCAACACTCGATCTGTAACTAGCCTCGTTCCTGAAAACACCAATTGTGAGAGGGTAATGGTCGCTTTCTCATCTCACACATACCTCAAAATCGCGGATCCTTTCCCACTCGTTGCCAGAAATAAAGATATAATCAATATGGGAAGACCCATTACAACCTTTAAACGTTAGACTGACTGGCCTTTTGGCAATCTGCCGTTACATTCCCTCAGATTTAGATTGCATAATAAACAAGCTGACTCAACTGCTAGCTGAGAGTAGGTAAGAGAGGTGGGAGAACGTTATGTTGCGCCCAGCTCTTTTTGTCACATATGTTTCAGAAGCTTGATAAAATAAATAGTTGGGTCTGTAATAAAGGATTTCTCATGAAAACTTTTTCCGGTTTGAAATGCCTTTAATTTCAAAAGAAATAGTCATATTAGAGTATAACCCTCTCCTCAGGAGGGATAAGCCTTTAATTCGGCATTCATTTTCAAAACAGCTACAAATGCAAAACAGAAAAAACAAATCTTTTAGAATTTCATTATTTGTCTTATGTTTGGCGGCATTTCTAAACATTTGACAGAACAAGAACAAATATTGTTTGCTCACGGAGTTAAGGACTTGCCTATGCAGACAAAAAATATTGTACTCACTATTGTGCTTTGAACATGATTTTCCACTACAATGAAATGCATGTAGTTTTAATGGCTATTCGCTTTAGCTTACGTAGCTGTAAGGGTTGCTTTTGTCCAATGTGGAAGTGAACCTAAACAAAGAATGGAGTTGCTGTGCTTAGCTTGGAGTACATTTTCATCATATTATGTAGTGCCAATTTTAAATGGTGATCTATAATTGAATGAAGCTCTATATATAGAGCAGCAGCCCCCGCTTACATCAAGCTTCTTATTCCCTATTTATGCAGAATTCTGTGCTGTTTTCCAGAATCGTAGCATGATAACCAGCGATCTGGCATCTGCAACACTGGGAGTTTGAAGTGTGCGAGCTTGCGATCACGTGTGTTGCCCGTTATCACGTGACCGCAAGTCCGCCATTTTGAATGAGGAACCTTTTAATAAGGAAATGTATCAAACTGAGAGTGTTTGTTTCGGTCATGTCAAGATGTTTAATGGACCTAGTGATGTTAACAGGATAAATTACACGTTAGTGTGTGGTCTATTTATAATTTGGAATTAATAGTATGGAAGCTTGTTCTTTCTAGTCTCGTGATCGCTAGTCCTCCATCTTGGAGTGTGTTTTCTTAACTATAGGTCAGTTTCGTATGCGACTATTGGGGATAGCTCATGTGTTTTATTGTCCTTAATTCAATAGGCAGTTTTGTAGAGTTAAATAGAGTCTTGAAGTATATGAAAATACAAGAAATATCATTTATACAATTGCTGATTAGATACAATATACCATGCATCCTTAGGTGGTTCTCGAGGACTGAACAGCCTTTAAGTTAATTCAGTGGTTCGTTATAAAAGGTGGATCTCAGCATCTATATTGTCCAAAGTACAGATTCAGAAAGTTTCTATGGTTCTTAGAATTTTTTTCCAAATTGCCTCCTCTGGGTGGCTTTTTAATCTTTTCAATTCCATAGAATGTCATGTTGCTTTTGGATTCTCCTTCATGTTCCATTGAGTGATGGTAACCTAGAGGGGTACCTGAAATCTTATTTAGTGATGGCTCTAAATTGTTCTTGGATTCTGATCTTTAGCATTCCTGTTGTGCTGCCCACATATAGCTTTCTGCAAATGCACTCTATTGCATATACCACAGACTTCGTGTTACAATTGATGAAGTCACTCATTTTGAGAACTTTTCCATTTGGTACTGTTTTAACTTGTTTTCCATTTGCTGAAAAGGTACAGCTCTTGCAGTTCCTGCACTTGTAATTGCCTTTTAGAGGCTTAGGGCCTCATTACGACTTTGGAGGCAGCCATGCCCTTAATAAGGGCATGGCTGCCTCCAAAATCGTGTCCGGGTCCAGGTTCCCTGAATGGGGAAATACCGGGCCATTCCGAGTATGGAGGGTCCGGTATTTCCTCCTTTAGGGAACCCGGGCCGGTCCTTCCCCATTCCCATTCGAGCCCTCATTGGGCTCAATTGGAATGGGGAGGGAGTTAACAACGGGCCCATTACGAGAGGGCCCGTTGTTAGCTCCCTGGTCCCCTCGCGGGACCCGCTATGGACATCTGGAAAAACCAGACATCCAGAGCGGGTCTCACGAGGGGACCTCGTAATAGTGCGGAGTGGGTTTAACAGCGCCGGCACCATTACCGGCGCCGTTAAACCCATTCTGCACAAGTTGTAATGAGGCCCTTAGAGTCCCATAGTTGTGGTAATCCGGTGCTTTGCTTTTGATTGGTAAAGGGTGAGCTTTTAGCTTTGCGAAAGGTAATGTTCGCCTGTGCATCAAGGTATCCTGAGATATCTGTGTCCAGTTTGAGAATATGCCAGTTTCTCTTTAGAATTTGTCTGACTTCTTTAGTTTTGGATGAGTAAGCAGTGATAAATCTAATTTTCTTGTGATGGTCTGTTGTAGATTTAGTATTTTTGTTCACTAGAAGTTAAACTCTTGGCCTTTTGGCTGTTTTGTCATATGTTTTGTGGAGATATCTGCGATTGTAAACTCTTGCTTCAAATTGTTTAATTGGAACTTTAACATGTTTTTCATACTCCTGTAGTTCTGTATAATTTCTTTTGATGCTGAGCATCTCGCCATGGGGTATGTTTCTGATAACAGGTTGGGGATGTTTGCTGTCTGCATGAAGTATTGTATTGCCAGCGGTCGGTTTGACATGGAGAGTCGTGTATATTTTTTCATTCTTGACATAAAGTTCTAAATCCAGGAAATGTATTGATGTTGTACTCTCATTGATAGTGAATTTCAAGTTGTATTGGTTAGAGGTAAGATAATCATAAGGTTATTTAAGGGCGGTTATGTCTCTGTTCCAGATTAAAAGGACATTGTCGATGTACCTTCCCCAGTAGATGATGTTGTGTGTAGTGAAAGCCGCGTGTCGCCAGGCGTGCTCTAGCTCAAAATGTCCAACATAAAGATTCGCATAAGGGGGCGCACATTTTGCGCCCATGGCAGTCCCTTGTCTCTGCCTGTAAATTTGGTCGTTAAACAGAAAAATGTTGTTGGTAAGGGTAAAGTCTAACATTTCCAATAACATCTCATTTTGGCTGTAGTATGAGACTGACCTTGTCTTCATAAAATAGTTTGTGGTTTCAAGCCCTTTGCAATGTGGTATACTGGTATAGAAAGATGAGACTCCAGGGTGACAAGTCTGTAATTTGGTTCCCAATTGATTGCTTCCAACTGCAGGATGACGTGCTTGGTATCTTTGATGTAGTAGGCCAGGCCTGATGCAAGTGGCTATAAGTGTGTGTCAATATATTTAGGAATAGGCTCTGTCATAGAACCAAAACTATTAATGATTGGCCTAAAAGATGGAAATGTGTCATATGGCTTATGGGTATGAAGTATATTGTGCCTAGAATGGGATGAGAGTTATTCTGTTAGCAGACTTTGGTCTGACCAGTATGTCGTCATCATTGCCCAGTCTAGAACCAGTTTTGGAATGGGATTAGTACTTAGTTTTTCATAACAACTGTCTTGGCGTAGGTGTTCTTCTGCTGATTTAAGATATTCTGTTGTGTTAATCAGTACAATATTGCCTCCTTTGTCTGCTTTTTTGATGGTAATATCTGGATTTCTACTTAATTTTTCAATTTCATTTTTATATTTTTGAGACGTATTGGGCCTCATTATGAGTCCGGCGATAACCGAGGCAGTAAAACTGCCTGGTTACTGCCGGACTCGTATTACCATTCCGCCTCCGTGACTCCCGGAAATACCAGGGCATTACGACCCTGGTGTCCTGGGAATTCCGGAGGCGGAATTCGGTAAATCCCCATTCCCATTGAGTCCCATAGGGCTCAATGGGAATGGGGAAGTAGAAACACCGGCACCATCTCTTGATGGTGCCGGTGTTTCCACGTCCGCCTGGAGGCGGGCGGTGTTAAACCCGCCAGGTCAGACTTGGCGGGAACATCACCTCCCTCCTGCAGGAGTCTGGATCGGGCGGTCCGGAATTAAGTGGCGGTGGGTTTACTGCCACTGTTATTTCCGGACCGCCCAGCCTGTAATGAGGCCCATTGTGTCTGATTTTTGGAGAATTATCGGAAAGGTATTTTTGTCTTGATTCTTGAGTAGTAGCTTTATAGAACAGGTCTATAACATTATCTTGTGCCAGGTTTGGAATGAATGCTGATTTTGGCCTAAGGGTTCTTGCTTCGCTCAGGTTTGCTAGCTGGTCAGCTCTTTTGGGGGGGGGGGGACAGCAATCAAAGATGGTATATCCCAGGCCTTATCTTGATCTTCCCAAATGCCATCCATTTCCCTTAGTGGTTCGAACTGCAAATGCACATCTCCTTCCTACAAGATATAGTTGCTTGCTGTCTTTGGGGGATTTCTTGAATTTATTAGTTCTTTGAGTCTGTTGAGCGTTGTCATTCCCTCAAGTCCTTGAGGTCTATTATATTGTTTAAACTGTAAGAAGCTTTCTTCCCTCACTAGTTGTTATAGACAGAAATTGAAGGTATGGGGAGTTTGTACAACGATCGGCCATCTTCCAATCGAAAGTGACATTGATACACAGTGGAGTCCACCCCTTGGCCTTCCTTTAAGCCCTTATATAGCAGGGATGGCAAAGGTTTTGTACCCTTGGAGCGGGATTGGTTCTGATGCCCATGTCTCCTGCAGTAGTATTACTTGAAACTCTCGAATATATACAAGCACCAGTCTGGGTTGTCCATTAACTTTGTCGGTCCTTCTACATTCCAGGATAACAGTCTGTATTCCTGACCCCTTCTCATTCTACTCCTCCCTGGGCTGAGTCAATCGACTCCTTCCAGGTCATTGGGGTGCATGGCATCCTTTAGTCTATTGCGCCCCTTACTGTTGCCCCGCTCATTCCTCCCCCAATCCCCTGCATTCCTTGTTGCTACATAATACGACTGGTCTGGCCTCTCTCAAATTGTTTTAAGGGACACTAGGGACCTAAGGATTATATTAACATTACTTGGTGGCTAGGTCTGGAGATCAATGCCTAGGACTTCTTCAACTAGGTCCCACAAACTCAAAAATACCTGAATATAATCGAACCTGGCATTGGGACTTGAGCCCCTGGAGCAACCAACTATATTTCTCTTATTATTGATAAACATCCCTTGGTATATCTAAAGCAATGTATGCATTTACTGGTGAGCGCCTCCTGGTCTTCATATGAAATGGGAGACAAGCGAGGGACATTGGTCATAATTACAGAGGGGCGACCTATACATGTCAAATTGTGTGGGCCACTTGTGTTAATTTTAGATGGTTCATTACGTTCCATTGGAACTAGGATGGAGCCTGATAGCGGGGTTAGGGGTTCTGTATGAGATCATTTGTTTTGAATGTCTGGGCGCTTGTATGGAGCGTGGCCAGTACTTCTCTGATCCCCTAGCTGTGTAGTGTGATGAAATAGAGGGCTGTTCCAGATTTGTGTACTGAGTGGGCTGTCTTGATGGCCTGAGCCCTTGTGTGGGCCATGGCTAATGGTTCTCTGGCCCCCTATAAATGTGGGGTGTTGGTTAATTGGGCCATTCACAATACTTTTGAAAACACATGTTTCCTATAGTTTTCTGACGATGGATCTTTCTATGTATTTCGGTCTTTAAGCCCTCTACTTTCGCAATCAGTTTTACACATACCCAGCAAAACCACCTTCTCTTTGATTGCCTTTATTTCTTCCACTAATTCCTTTAACCAGCATTCTGTTTTGTAGGCAATACGGTCTTTTATTTCTGAGAGAATTTCCTCAACTTTGCGATTGAGTTTACACCCTTCAGGATTTTGGTTTGCACATTGTTCAGTGCCATGTGTCTGAGTTCTGAATTTCGAAAGTGCAATATCTTCTCCCTGGGAGATTTTCATGTCCTTGTTACCCCCTTTCCCATTACCCTTGTTTGACTCTTCCTCGCTTTTGTTTGTTTGTATTGCGCTCAAGACCCGAAGGTATCAGGGCGCAGACGTTACAGGGAAATTCTTAGCTTAGGTACACAAGTAAAAAAATTATACATTACAGATACATAAATGAGATAAACAACAGGGGAGCAAGCAGCAGTAAGTTATACATTACAAATGCATACACATGGTGGTCATAAACTGAGTGAGGCTAGGTCGACGATGACAGTAGTAAAATGAATGGCAGAGAGAGGTAGCCCCTGCACTGTGTTAGAGCATGGTGGCCCATTATAGTGGACCTAGAGCGAGGAAAGCTGAACTTTAGAGATCAGTAGATTTCAGCCAGTTAGTGCATTTGGATCTGAAGTTCTGGTATGATTGATCTTCTCGGATTGAGGGCAGCAGAGAGTTCCAGAGCTGGGCCTTTTTAGTTGAAAAGCTGCTGCCTTCCACCTTAGTTTAAATCTAGGGATGTGGAGGCCATTGGTGTTGACTAGTCTGGAGGGTCTAATGGAGGTCCTTCTGGGGAATCTTTCTGACAAGTAGCTGGGAGCAGCGCTATTCAAAGATTTATAAGTGTGTTACAGAGTTTTTAATTTGATTTTGTCATTAGTGGAGAGCCAGTTATTTTGTCGCCTGATCTCAGAGATATGGTCTCTCCTAGCCACTCCGAGAGCCGCTCTAAGGGCTTTATTTTGGAGGGTTAGGATTTTCCGGATGATTGCTTTGTTGAAGCCAATGTAGAGGGCGTTACAGTAGTCGAGCCTTGACAGAAGGAGGGCTCTGGCCCGGATGATACAGCTCTTGTTAGAGAGAAAGGGTTTGCCGGTTCTGATAAGTGGTAGTGGAGTCTAGGGTATTGACTTGTTTGGTGAAAGAAAGGGTTGAGTCGAGGTAAAAACCTGGGGTTTTTACCTCATTGGCCACTTTGATGAGGTTGCCATCAATTATGAAAGAAGAGTATTCGTGGCCTCGTTTTTTGAGGTTAGAAGGGGTACCCAAGATGATGATTTCTGTTTTGTCATCATTCAGGCATAGACCATGAGTTGCCATGCATGCCTGGATGATGAGATAAACTCCATTCACCAAGGCCAAATCCTTAGCATAATCCCCTGAAAGTGGGAGGAGAATCTGTGTATCATCCGCTTAATTAGTGTAGGTGATACTGAGAATTTCCAGATCATTGAAAAGGGGCTTGGTGAATATGTTATACAGCGTGGGAGAAACACATGATCCCTGTGGTACACCACAGGTGATGGGGATAGGGTCTGCAGCTGCTGAGGGGGAGAAAACCTGCATAGTCCTATTGCTTATAAATGACTCGATCCAGACTATGGCCTCCTTGGAGAAGTGCATCGTAGAGTCTAGATGACTGCATAAGACCTTGTGGTCCACAAGGTCCAATGCAGCCGAGAGGTCAAGTAGAAGAAGTAGGGCTGATTTCCCTTAATCCCTTAGCTCATCGACTTGGGTTTTTAGGTCAATGAGGGCGGTTTCTGTTCCGTGCTGTGGACGGAAGCTAGATTGGCCTGGTGTAATTCCAGGTACTTTTGAATTTGTGTGTGGGCGACCTTATCTAGAATTTTTAAGAGAAAGGGAACAGTCGTGATGGGCCAGTAATTAGTTGGTATCAATGGGTCAAGTATTTGTTTTTTTTGTTATGGGAGCACCCAAGATTCTTTGAGGTTGGTAGGGATGATGCCAGATGCGAATGAGGCATTGATGAGCTTGGAGACAGAGAGATAAGTCCCTTGCTGCATCCTTAATAAACTGTGCTGGGCAGAGATTGCCCTGACAATTGGATGGTTTGAGAGAAAGAATGATTTTTTTCGACCTCAGTGATTGAGGTTTTAGAGAAGTTGAAGCGAGTAGGTGGGGTATTAGGTATGATAGGAGTCTTGAGGTGAAGGTGTGGGATGTTGATTGGAAGAGTGTTGGGAGGCAGTGAATTCAAGGATACTTTTTTTAGGGCCATTTTGTTTTGGAGAGTAGCTACTTTATTGGAGAACGCATGCTGGATACCCGAGCACCACCTTTTTTCTTTGGTGCAGTTATCTGGCGTATGGGTGGGGGTTTCTAACTCTTTTAGGATTGTGAATAGTTCCTTCTTACTAGAGTTATCTTGAGAGATCTGTTTGTTGTAGGGTTCTTTTTGGCTAGGCAGATTTCTTTTTTTATAGAGGGAAGAGATCTTGGGGAGTTTGATTTTGTTAGCTTCTGATGGGAGTAGTCACCAGGCGGTATCGTAAGTTCTTTTTTTTTGCCTTAAGTCTTTTAAGTATGGGGTGAACTATTTATTCAAATGGGTTCTGGGCTTGCTTGGTCTCAGTTTGAACGGAGCAATAATATCTAGCGATATTGACATGATTTTATTGTACTCGTCGACCAATGTTCCCGGATCGGTGCTGTCTGGGAGTGAGTTGAGGGTGGGTAGATATCCGGGATAAGTCTATCAACAGTGATATTCTTTTTGTTTCTAGTTAAGGTGGGAGGGGCAGTGGGGATCGTAGTGGGGAGAGGTCTGGTGGTGGTAAGTGTAAATGACACAAGGGAATGGTCCGTCCAAACTTGTGGGGAAATGGAATACATATTGGCACGACAGTTATAGTCAGCCACTCAATCTAATATTCTCCATTTGCTGTGGGTAGGTGCTGTGATTCTTTGGATCAGGCCAAGTTCAGTCAGAATGTTGGCAGTGTTTGTTGCATGTTTGTCAAGAGGAGGATTAAATCCCAGACTGAGATCACCTAAAAGTAGAACTTGCGATGTGTTTTTAAGATTGTTTGAAAGTATAGTGGAGATGTCCTCCTCTAATGACCCAATGGGACCAGATGGCCTATAAATCAAATGTATGGTCAAGGTTTGGGAGATGACCATGGTAATTTGACTGTGAGCGTTTCACAGGATTGGATGTCTTGGGTGGGGGCAAGTCTCATGGAGAGGCTGGATTTAAAGATTATGGCGATACCTCCACCTCGGGCCTCATGTCTATCTTGTCTGAGAATGGTATAGCCGTCGGGAACTGCTAACATAAGTATGGGGCCTGCTGCAGCGTGCAACCATGTCTCGGTTATGGCGAGAAAGTCAAGGTTTTCTGCCAAGATCAAATCTGCAATCTCTATGGCATGTGCTACCAGAGACCTGGTGTTTTAAAGGGCCCCCTTGAGTGATGGCATAGGGGAGTCGATGGCCGCAGTGTGGTGAGTAGGGCCAGAAGTCTTGGGATGAGGAGTCGTGCAGTACTTAGTAGTGTCTACAACATTTGGAATTTGTGGTATTTCTGTTGGAAGAGTAGTTACTGTTAGCTTAGAGATCGGTGTAAATCTGGCAGGGAGTTCAAATAGTTTGGCTAGTCTAGATCAGAGTCTAGTTTTCCTGGTATCTGTTGCAGGGATTGATATTGGCTAGAATCTGTGTTAAGAAGTTGGGTAGGGTTATGTTCAATGTAACATCTGTGGTCATTGTGAGGTTGGTCGGGCTCAGGGGAGCACAACGGTGGGGACTGGCAGAGAACAGTAAGGTATTGGTAGTAAATAGTGAGGCTAGGGCGATAAGGTGGACGACCATGGTAAGCTTGCTGGAATAGTACGCTCGGTAGCGTAAGTAAATGCAGTCTGTGGCAGGGGTGGGTTTAGGGAGCTGGTGCATTAGGCTAGTCCGACATTTGCAGGGCAGGTGCCAACTATGGGGTAAACAGAACAAATAACATCATCAGAATAGGCTAGTCCAACATATCATAGGTTTGCAAGCATTGTCGACATTAGCACAGGTAGATCCACACTAAAGAATAGTAAGGCCTAGTCACATCACCAGAATAGGCTAGTTCAGTTTATCATAGGTGTACATAACATGATTGACATTAGCAAGTGGCGGATACACGCTATAAAGTGGGCGGGCTTGATAATCTTATGCTAATGTAGCTGCTTTAATCTAATGCAGTTGAGGGCAACAGCCCAGTGGCTGTGTAAAGGCTAGCATAAACAGTATCAAATAGGGTTGGCTTTACTGGCATATACAATATCACGTAGGGATAGCGGCTAGCATAAACAGTATCAAGTAGGGTTGGCAGTACTGGCCTATACAATATCACGTAAGGATAGTGCCCATATAACTAGCACATATATCTTTGCAATCCTATGCACATCAATATCGACATGAGGTACAGTAGATACAGTGATTAGGTAATATGCAAAATCATAAGTGGAGTAAATAGGTAATGTGGCGTACTGATTTGCTGATTCATTGGCTGAGATCTTGCAGATACGCAGCAGTCGGGGGTACAGTGCTACGTGCTTGTCCATGGGCAATTTATCCCATGTACAAGGGTGATATGAGTATGCGCAGATCGCACAGTGCGAATGTCACGATTGCAGACTCACAGGTGTGCTCTTGAGTGCACATTGTATGAAAATAGCAGAAGCCAGGCTAGCATTACGGTAGTGGGCAGGCGATTTCACAGGTTCGGAGGAATGGGTATTAGCGCGAGGTAGGTTCGAATTTGCATTCTAAACGTGTCAATAAGCATACGCTTATGTGCACAGACAATTAGCTGTGGCAGGACAATAATGTCTTACCTCAATGTAAAGGGACTTGACTTAGGGCAGGCAAGAGCCCAACCAATGCACAAACAGGCGCAGAACAGGGCCTTTTCGTTCCGGGCTTCCGCCTGCCGGCGGGGAGTTGTGGGTAGAAGGAATAACATTGCCTAGCAACGCGTACACGGCCTCATTTTCGTGCCGGAGGGGGCGGCGGCTATCATGAAGGCAGGCATGGTGTAGACACAGGCCTCAAGCTGAATGCAATACCCCATATATTTGTGGAATATATTACAGAGCGATTGCTCACCTCTCTGGATTCAGAGAGGTATATGCATCAAATTGAAAGGTTGTAGCAGCAACTCAACTTCTGTGGCACGTAAATGTGCCGCGAACGGGTGATGGCAGGCTCCTGCCTGAGGTTGAATCCGCAGATCAGCTGTGATCAGGTGTGCAGGCTGCTTCATCCATGTGGAACGCCACCAAGTTGCAGCGTATGGGGCTGTTGTAGCTAATGGAGGAGCTGTGGCTGGGAGGGGCGACTCAGTTTCAGCTACTTCTCCCTCTACTATGAGTCGTTTAAATCAATTTTTTCTTCAAACTTTCTTTATTATTTCAAGAAACCAGACATGCAAATGAATAAACAATCATCCACCTAATCCCCCCCCACCTTCACCTCCCCAACTGCAGACTCACAACTTCACCATCCCAGAACATAACCCATTCAGTGTCCATTTTAATACCGCCTTGAGCCACCTTTGTACTGTCCCAAGTTGTCAATCACATACACAGGGTAGTCCACCACAGCAGCGTACATGTTCCTCCTCCCTCTTAACTGTCCGGCGTGGTATCAGGGGAGTGAACGGCCTGTGCCATATCCATTTGATATTGTCTATATGGAGCCCAATAATCTAACGGCCGACCAGCACTTGGAAGCTTTGAAGCGAACATGGTTTCCTGTTGTTCTCATAAGTCCATACAGTTCAGCCATTTAGCGAAAGTAGGGGGGGGTCGCCTTCCCCCATGCTCTAGCCATTAGATATCTAGCCATCACAGATGCCATACCCAGGAGTTTTTTCTCAGTACGGCTACCCCCCTCAATCAATGCCAAAAGCCACATTTCAGGTAAAGATACTTGCAACGATGGCAACATCAATGACATGGCCTCTTCAATTTCCCCCAGAAAGTCCTAAGTCTTGGGCAGCTCCAACACACGTGATAAAAGTCAGCCTGCTCAACCCCACATCGTTTACATGCCGATGAATGATACGGAAAGCATCGACTAAGGGTGAGTGGGGTGTGGTAGGCCTGATGTATGTACTTGTAGTGAATTAGCCTATACCGGGAGTTCAGCAAGATATGTCGCGTTTGTATGCAAATGTGCTTCCATTGGTCCTTCCCCAGTGCTTTCCCAAGAGAGGCCTCCCAATTGGTCTTGAATGAGAGCACTCTCATCACCCTCCCCCTCTTACCAGCTTGTAAATAGTGGATACTACCTTGGCAGATGATGTGGGGTGGACTATTGAGCACAGGGCCGGTTGGCGGAGTGGTGCCTGTGGGAAACCCGGCCATTTAACCTTAAGGATACTCCGTAGCCTATAGTAATGAAGCAAGGTCAATGCATCCGTACCACCTCTGGCCCCAAGTTCGTCCCATAGTATAAACCGCCCGTCCTGTACTAAATCCTGTACTAAATCCCCCAGGGGTTTGTATTCCGAACGCTGGAACCATTCCTTAAAGGATCTCTAAAACGTAAGCGGAATCCCTATTACATTATACACTGGCAGCTCAGGCACACAATGCGGAACGGATTGCAATAACAGGTTGACCCTCTTCCAGGCCCCTAAAGGTTATCTCCACTGGCTGAACCTCCTCCCTCGGTACTGCGTCCCTGTTGCTTGACCCGCCCACACCAACTTCGTCATTAATTTCTTAATACAAGCCCAATAACTTGCTGGGGGCCAGATTGGTACATTATTATATACATAAAGAAACCTGGGCAGTATCACCATTTTTGCCAAAGCGATTCGGGCGGCCTGAGACAAAGAAAGCCATATACACACCTCCACTTTATGTTCCAAGCTCTCTATCGAGCGAAGGTAATTATCTTTATATAGCTTATCCTTGACCGTGGACACCATAATACAAAGGTAACGGATACCACCGAAATTCCTCACCCACATCCGCCCTCTGAACTACCAGAGTTAAAGGGAGCACCTCCGACTTCTCCCAATTAATCCTAAGTCCAGACAGTTCCCCAAACCTAGCCACCTCCTGCATCAATGGGGGCAAGTTCTGGCGTGGATGCTTAACATAAAGAAGAACATCGTCAGCATACAAAGATATCATGGACAGGTGCATGTATGCATATATACCTCTCTGCGCATGGGATTCTCTAACATGGCATGCCAGAGGCTCCATTGCCAGCGCAAATAAAACCGGGGTAAAAGGGCACCCTGCCTCGTGCCTCGCGAGGGATATATCTGCACAGAGACTAGACCATTAGTGTAGACCGGTGCCCTGGGCACCGAATATAGGCGCTTAATTCATTTAATGTACGTGAGACCCAGGCCAGGCTGACAGAGAACTTCAAACAGAAAAGGTCATTCTACTGAATCAAATGCCTTTTCGGCATCCAAGGCGGCCACCACCATCGGTATGTCTGGGTTGACGTTATGCAACAGAGTGACTAGGCGCCGAAGATTGTTTTGTGTACAACGCCCAGGGATAAATCCCGCCTGATCCGGCAGTACCAAGGCAGGCATATGGGGAAGTAGCTGCTTAACAAGAACCTTAGCCAGGATTTTATTGTCTGTGTTCATAAGCGAAAGTGGTCTGTAAGATGATAAACGCTGGGGGTCCTTCCCTGGCTTCAATAGTACAGTGATCAGAGCAGATCTGGTGGACTCAGGAAGAATACCGCTGGCCATGGTGCTATCATACATAGCCAGGAGGTGAGGAGTGACCAAGTCTATGTAGGCCTTCTAGAATGCGGCCGTAATGCCGTCTACCCCCGGGGCCTTCCCATTGGGGAGTGACTCTATAGCCTCACAAACCTCTTATTCCGTAATAGGCTTGTTAAGAGCGCCGCCCTGTTCTGGATCAAGCCAGCCCAATGCCACCTCGTCCAAATACTACATAATGCATCATGCCCGGGCGTGGGCCACGGCATATATAACTGTCCATAATACCGCCAGAACCTTTCATTTATCCCCTCTCGATCCCATATACAAACCGCATCGTCCCCCCCTCAATTTCAGTTATGCCAGTATATGGTCGCTCTTTACGAATAGCCCAAGCCAGCGTCTTACTAGGTCTATCACCTTCCCCATATTTCACTGCTTGTATTGGGTCTCCCAGGTATCTATTCTCACCAGTCGCCAACTCCTGCAGCCTTTCCCTGAGCCGCTTCAATTCCTTGCGAAGTTCAGGAGTATCCTGGGTACTCTGCTTCATTTGCCCCTCCCTGATCTCACCCTCATGGACCTGCTAATGGTTTTCAACACTCCGCCTTCCCTGGAAATGCAGCACCCCCTGTATATAGACTTTAAACGTTTCC
Source organism: Ambystoma mexicanum (assembly GCF_040938575.1). Taxonomy (NCBI): domain Eukaryota; kingdom Metazoa; phylum Chordata; class Amphibia; order Caudata; family Ambystomatidae; genus Ambystoma; species Ambystoma mexicanum. Next base: position 568,156,298 of record NC_090931.1, on the reverse strand, counting down.
CACACTATGCCAGGGTCCTACATTGGACTGAAAAAATATATCTACATCATTTTCCATTTCGGCCCGAAAATGCCCCATCCTGAAGCGCAGCCGTCCGGAATCGCCAACGCAAAGAATTAGGTGAGCGTGGCTAAACTCGACCACGACAGGAGAGTGGTCCGACAAGGTTCGAGGCAGAATACGCGCCTCGGAGGCCGCGCCCAGAGGCCATCACGTAATCTATCCCAGCCAAGCTCCCATGCACTCCCGAATAAAATGTGAACTCCTTAGGATGCAATTTGCGCCATACATCGTGTAAGTCATGGGTCACTGCAATACTATTCCATGCTCTAGCCGCACGCTGCATGCTCCGCTGCATCGACATGGCTCTGTCCATATCCAGTGTGAGTGCCACATTAAAGTCACCACTCCAAACCGTTTCATACCCAGGAAATTTATAGAGATGGCTTGCACATGTATGAAAAATATCTGATCTGGAGAGTCCACGTTTGAGGCGTACACATTCACGACCAGGAGCTTCAACCCCATTACTTCCCCTGCCAGTATTAAAAACCTGCCCTCTTCATCCAATATCTGATCATGAAATCTGTATTACAGCGACCTGTGCACGTACGTGGCAACCCCTCTGGAGTGAGAAGAATAGGACGAGGAGTACCTGTGTGAGCCCCAACCCGCCAAGTTGGGAGGGCCAATACTTCTAGCGAGATGAGTCTCCTGAAGACATAATATATTCATCCCATGATTCCTACAGTAATTGGCTATCAATCTTGTCTTCTTCTGGTTAGTGAGACCCCGGATGTTCCAGGACATCACCGCCACACTTTTCCCAGGGCTACTACTTGTTGAGACCAAGACCATGCACCCAGTATATAGGAAGTAAACCACACTTTCCTGTGCTAATAACAAGCAACCCGGATACAGCATTTCTTATACTAATTACTTTCCTCAAGAGACCAACCATAGTCAAGGTAAACACACGATCAGCCCCTTCCAGGCGGTTAGAGTCCAATAGTGTCTCCCTCTCCTCCCCACTCTCCTCACCTGATCGGTAATCCTCCAAATCTTCTGTATTGAGATGCCAACGTGAGCAGAAGTCTCTCTTCGTGGCCGAAGACACTTGTCTACCACGAGAGGAAGCCACAGTGAATGCTTGAAACAAGCAGTCCTGGGACTCCTCTCCCGTAGCAGGCGACAAGGGAAAAAGCCTTGACGGCAGAAAAAACCCTTGTAAGGAATGAGGCCAAACAGGTGTCTTCCAAGGAGATTGATGGTACGTAGGCTCCATTGGTAGCGGAAGAGTGGGTGGTCGGCTTCTGAGGCTTGGAGGAGGCAGACATGAGCTGATAGGGGTGGAGACCAAGAAGCCCTCGCTCCGACAGAAGGAGTAGCGAGAGAGACTCGTGCCGGCGGCCCGAGCGAGCCGCGGGAACCGAAGGAAAGCCAAAGCAAAACTAAAGAGATGAGAGAGAGAGAGAGAGAGAGAGCGAGGGAGAGGGAAAAAAAAACCTCGCCAGAAGCTAGGAGAGGCGAAAGGAAATAGCGCGGAGCAAGCCGCGAGACGGAAAAACTAGTGTTCTCACCCAAAAGCAGGAAGCAAAAGCTACGGGGTTGCAACGCAGCGATCGCTGGGAGTGAGAGGCTGAAGTACCGCCCAGCGACCGCCATGTTGCCGGAGAGCTAGACCGAGACTGCACGTAAGTGGACACAACGTGCTCGAACTACAGTCTGCGCCGGAGCCTCCAATGCGGAAGTGTCCGCCAATCGGGCCGGCTGAGTATGACAGTATGCCCCCTCTCAAAGCGAACCCCCCCAGGCTTTCCCGGAAAAAGTCGATGGAAACCACTCAACAACCGGGGGGCATGAATGTGGGAGACCGGTTCCCAAGAGTCTTCCGACTCTGGGTAACCCTTCCACGAGACCAAGTATTCCAAACGTCCCCTGTAGAATCTGGAGTCACGAATGGCCGAAACTTCGTATTCCTTCGTACTTCCAGAACCTTGAACTTGCAGACGGGGAAGGGATCTTAGGTGGGGATCCGGAACAAAAGGTTTGAGAAGGGAGGAGTGAAAAACAGGATGAATGCGACTGAGAGTGGGAGGCAATTTCAATCTGAAACAGACAGGGTTGATCTTAGATAGAATAGAAAAAGGTCCCAAAAAGCGAGGAGAAAGTTTGGAAGGGTGAACCCATCGAGGTAGAAATTTAGTAGAGCCACACCTTGTCTCCCTCCTTCCAATCGGGACAGCCCTGCCGACGTTTATCAGCCTGTTCCTTGTTTCGGATTCTGCTCCTTTTCAGACTGAATTCAGCAGTCCTATGCGCCTCCGCAATGGACTGAAGCACTGCTTCCGCAGTGGGAGAGTTTGTAGGAACTGAAATCATGGGAAAAATGGATCGAGGATGCACTCCATACATGCGAAAAAAAGGGGTAAGACCTATCGCGGAATGTGTAGAATTGTTGTACGTAAATTCCGCGGTGGGTAACAATGACACCCAGTTGTCTTGATGTCGGTTGGTATAACATCTCAGATATTGCTCCAAGGTGGCGTTCAGTCGTTCCGTCTGGCCATTCGATTGAGGGTGGAAACCAGAAGAAAGCGCTCTCTCCATGCCCACTCTAGAACACAAAGCCTTCCAGAAGTTTGAGATGAACTGACTACCTCGATCGGAAATGATCTTGTCAGGTAAGCCATGTAGTCGAAAAACATCTCGTGTGAAGGTCTCTGCCATCTGAGTGGCGGTAGGTAATCCAGGTAGCGGGGAAAAATGTGCCAATTTAGTGAAAGTATCTATCGTCACCATGATGCAAGTGCAGGATTCGGACTCTGGTAGATCCACAATAAAATCGGTAGAGATGAGACCCCATGGGCGTGTAGGCATCTCTGGTTGGGTCAGCAAACCTAAGGGCTTGCCAGATGGATATTTCGCTCTGGCACATATTGGACAGGCCTTGATATAATCCTTAACCTCTCCTTTCAATTCAGGCCAGAAGAACCTTCTTGCAATAAGTTCAGTAGTGTTATGCACTCCTCTATGACCCGCGGTAAGTGGATCATGGCCCAAATGAATGATCTTCTTACGCCAAGGGCCTTCTGGAATGTACAGTCGGTTACCGTAAAACACTAAACCTTCCTTCTCGGTATATTTCCCTCCTCGTAACCTAAGAAACTTTGGCCTTTCAGATGCCAACGCGGTCTTCACTTCTTGAAAGAAAACATTGACAAGTCCCAGGATCTTGTTTCTCTTGAACATAGCTTCTCGAGAATGAGGGATAACGTCTCCAGGAACCTCCTTCCTTGACAAGGCATCTGCAACTTTATTCGAGGTACCTGGAAGATAGGTGATATGAAAGTCGTATTGGGCAAAAAAATAAGCCCATCGGGCTTGCCTTGAATTAACGCACTCCATGTTTTGTAATGCCTTGAGATTCTTATGGTCTGTCCTAATGAGAAAAGGATGTCGCGCACCCATCAGTAAATGTCGCCAATCTTCACATGCCAGCTTCATGGCGAGTAGTTCCTTTCCTAGAACTGAATAGTTGAGTTGGCTGGGAGACAAAGTCTTTGAGAGATAGGCGACTGGATGTTCAACACCATCGTAGGTTTGCAAAAGAACTGCCCCTATAGCCATGGCAGAGGCGTCAGTCTCAACAATGAACTGTCGGTTTTGATCCGGATGTCGAAGAATCGGAGCGGAACAGAACAATCTTTTTAAGTTCCTAAAACCATGTTCAGCTTCGGGTGACCATAGGAAAGGCCCTGAATCTTTCCTCAAGAGTCTTGTAATGGGAAGTACTATCTCTGAGAAGTTTGGAATGAACCTCCTGTAGAAATTTGAGAGACCAAGAAATCTTTGTACCTCCTTTACATTGTCTGGGGAGGACCAATCGAGTATAGCAGCGACCTTGCCTGAATCCATGGAAATCCCATCTTCCGAGAGAATGTATCCGAGATAGTGAACGGAGGAGACTACAAAAACGCACTTCTGGGGTTTGACCAGACGTTTATAACGTTGAAGGCGCTCCAGTACTTGAGTAACATGAATGATATGGGATTCCAAATCGGATGAGTAAATCAGAATGTCATCCAGATAGATGATGACCGTAACTAGTAGTAGATCAGAAAATAATCGATCCATGAATCGCTGAAATATGGCCGGGGCATTTACCAATCCGAATGGCATTACTTTGTATTCGTATAATCCGAACGGGGTGCGAAAGGCCGTCTTCCATTCATCTCCCTTGGCAATGCGAAGCAAATGGTATGCGTTCCGAAGGTCTAGTTTGGTGAAAATGCGGGCCCCCTGTACGGCCTCTATGATCTCTGATATGAGCGGCATGGGATAGCGGTCTCTGATTGTAACCTTATTAAGTCCTCTGTAATCTATGCAAGGACGCAAATCGGTGGAGTCCTTCTTTCTTAAGAAAAACAAAGAAGCTCCTGCCGGAGGCTTGGAAGGTTGAATAAGGCCGTTTTGCAAATTGGTATCCAAGTAGTTCCTTAATACCTGTCTCTCAGTTTGGGTTAAGGAAAACATCCTGCTGAAAGGAACCAAAGCATTAGGTTCTAGCTCCAAGGTGCAATCCTCAGGCCTGTGTGGAGGCAGATCTGCAGGTATTGTCTCCTTGAAGACCTCCTGGTAGGGTAAACAATAATGTGGTAATGCGTGGACTCCCACATGGTCACTTGTTAACACCGTCGAAGTAAAGTGATCACTCTGGAATGATCCTGAGAGACAATGTTGTCTGCAGAACAGAGACAAAAAACTCAACTGATTGCTAGTCCAGTTTACCTGAGGATTGTGTTTGCGAAGCCAGGTAATTCCTAAAATTATAGGGAAGTGCGCTGCTCGAATGATATCGAATTTGAGCACTTCTCTATGTTGGAAGATGGTGACTCCTAGTTCCTCCGTGGTATGGGTTATAAGACCCGAAGAGAGGGGAGATCCGTCCACACCCTCTACCTTTTGATCCTCTTTGCGGGCTACCCTATGAAGGCCCACCTTCTTTGCCCAGAGAGTATCCACAAAGTTTCCGGCCGCCCCACAATCCAGGAGGGCTAGGGCATCTATAGACCTTCCCCGGGATTCAATCCGTACAGGAATAACCATCAACCTGGAATACTCCAAAGTGTTGGGAGCTGAAATGGAGAGAGAAACATAGGGACTAAATAGGTTGCAAGTTGATCCTCGGAACCAAGTCCCTACTGGCGCCGAGGAAGTTCGTTTCCCTGTGATCTGGTTGGAACCACCGGACAATCTTTAAGCTGGTGCTGCTCAGACCCACAATAGGCACAAAGTCCCTTTTCCTTTCTCCGTCTTCGCTCAGCAAATGAAAGAGGACCCCTGGTAGCTCCGATCTGCATTGGCCCTTCGAGGGAGTGGGAGGAGGAGTGAGAAGAAGACGTAGATGTATTGGATGCATGAGGGCTTGTTGCGACGCGATGTTTGCGGCGTTCTGCTCGGCATTCCTGAAGACGATATTCAATCTGCAATATGGATGATAGCAGATCGGCAAAAGTCGGTGGTCGGGAGGAACTGGCAAGCTCGTCCTTGATCTCTTCTCTTAGGCCCCTTCTGAATATGGCGTACTGGGCTTGCGCCGGCCAACCCGCTCCTGCCGCCAGAGTCTTGAATCGGGATGTATAAGTTAGAACATCTGAGGCCTCTTGCTGTACATCCAACAAGTCCTCGCATGCAGTGAAGGTTAGTTCCGGTCTCTCAAATGTCTGTTGCAGTAATGCCTGAAACCCGGCAAAGTCATGCAATATGGGATTGGCACTGGTTACCAATGGCGTGGCCCAAGCAAGGGCGTTACCAGTCATGTTTGAGATCAAAAAAGCCTACCTTGGATTGATCGGTAGCAAAGGAACGAGGCCTAAATGTAAAGTACACCACACAAGTCTCCATAAATTCTTTTATCTTCTTTGGCGAACCATCAAACTTCCCCGAAGGGAGCGACATTATCGGTAGTTCAGCAGGCTGAACCTCACGAGTCGTGGCAAGTTGTCGTAGAACCACGTTTTCAGCCTTAACCGTCTGTAATTCTTGTGACAAGCCCTGAACCGCCTTTCAGAGTTCCTGGATCTGTTCTTCGGCCGACATTGTGTTCTCTGGGCGTTGCAAACTGTCCAATAGTGTCTCCCTCTCCTCCCCACTCTCCTCACCTGATCGGTAATCCTCCAAATCTTCTGTATTGAGATGCCGACGTGAGCAGAAATCTCTCTTCGTGGCCGAAGACACTTGTCTACCACGAGAGGAAGCCACAGTGAATGCTTGAAACAAGCAGTCCTGGGACTCCTCTCCCGTAGCAGGCGACAAGGGAAAAAGCCTTGACGGCAGAAAAAACCCTTGTAAGGAATGAGGCCAAACAGAAGTCTTCCAAGGAGATTGATGGCACGTAGGCTCCAGTGCTAGCGGAAGAGTGGGTGGTCGGCTTCTGAGGCTTGGAGGAGGCAGACATGAGCTGATAGGGGCGGAGACCAAGAAGCCCTCGCTCCGATAGAAGGAGTAGCGAGAGAGACTCGTGCCGGCGGCCCGAGCGAGCCGCGGGAACCGAAGGAAAGCCAAAGCAAAACTAAAGAGAGGAGAGAGAGAGAGAGCGAGAGAGAGGGAGAAAAAAACCTCGCCAGAAGCTAGGAGAGGCGAAAGGAAATAGCGCAGAGCAAGCCGCGAGACGGAAAAACTAGCGTTCTCACCCAAAAGCAGGAAGCAAAAACTACGGGGTTGCAACACAGCGATCGCTGGGAGTGAGAGGCTGAAGTACCTCCCAGCGACCGTCATGTTGGCGGAGAGCTAGACCGAGACTGCACGTAAGCGGACACAACGTGCTGGAACTACGGTCTGCGCCGGAGCCTCCAATGCGGAAGTATCCGCCAATCGGCCCAGCTGCGTATGACAGTTAGTCCATGCAAAAGCAGCACCTCCATCGGGCACTACATGCCAACAAATCACAGGACTCTTCTGGTACAAAGTTGGAGTCACCACCCCCCCAACCAACAGAACAAGTAACCCCCAACAAAACTCCAACCCCCCATCCCACCCATGCCAGAAACAGTAACCTACTGGCTCCCCGACCCCTCCCCCCTACCAGCCCAACCAAACCCAAAATACACTGCAGCATCTGCGGTAACTGGGGCACTGGGGGCAAGCCAAGTGCTCCTTATGGCAACGACTCATGAGTAACACATCCTCCCCACATCCCTGCCACTCCAAGTTAGGTCACTCAATAACCTCCCCACATACATGCAAATTCCCAAGTTACAGGATATCAATATCATATCAAGCCAGGTGCCGCAGCGACCCCTTAGGTTCCGGCAGGCTTCTCGCAAATTGTTCCGCAGCCTCTGGTGCAGTAAAAAACACCACTGACCCATTATGCTGCACTCGCAACTTGGCCAGATACATCATTGAGTACGTCATTTCCTTACGCCTCAGGATACTCTTGGCCACTTGGAAGGATTTTCTTATCCACGTGTTCATGAGTCAGCGTCTGTGGAGTGGCGGCCGGGGCTTGGGCCTGGTCTGCGCGAGCGAACTGATCCATCATTCGCCTGTTTCTTCTGATTGCCCATATCTCCTTTGCACGGCCAAGCTGGTAACCCCCACACCCCGAAATGAGCTATATCCGGACAATCACCTTGTTGGGGCTGTGCCTAGGCGTACTAACACTGGCACTCCAAATTATTCCGCACTGCTCTCCCTTCTGTCCAGCGGTGACATCAAACATGTGACTAAGCGCCCACCGGGCCCGCCCCAATTCTGAGAACAGTTAATCCTTTTCCAATAGAGACCACTATATGGGTGCCAGTCCCGCCACCAGCACCAACTCAGCGGCCCACCGCCTGCAGCCAGTCCATATTATGTAGCGGCCTGCAGCACCACTGCCCCCCCTTCAGCCATCCTTTGCTGCTCTGAGCAATTATAGGGGCCTCCCACCTGCCCCCCCAGAAGGCAGTAGGCACCCTTGGAAGCCAATGTTCGCTGCACGTTCCCACGGCCCTCCAGTACGTAGTAGCAGAGTTCTGCGCTTGCCCTCGTTGGGTATTTATTTCTATGGGTGTTTATCATACAGACATGCACTGAAGACACTTACTGCCAGAGTTAATGCTAAAGATGAGAGGCAAAGTTCAAAGTTTTCCAAGTTCAGCTCAATTGTATCCATGCACAATGCCTTTGGGATGTGGCCTGATCAGAGTAGATAGTCACAACACCTCCGAACTTGTAGGTGCCCGGCATCTGCTGCCTTATCACATTAAGATTTCCGCCGTCCAAAGTTCCGCACAGACTGCCAGGATGCAGCATTCCACTGTGTATGGAGAGGCCACCTCCAACAGCATGCCGCCCGCGGAGGTGCTCCACCACCCACCACCTTCCAGGGGAGCAACGCCGGCCGCACTTCTACCCCCTACGCCAACAGCAACCAGTAATTGCCTGCCTGCAGGGCCGGAGCAGGCAGGTCCCTCCCAGATCTCCGCCCGCAGCAGTTGCCGCATACTCCTCACCTGCTCCGCTGCTATATTATGCCGCCGGGCTCCCTTCCGCCTCTCCAGAGCATGCCCCCAACCGTCGGCCGCTGTCACCGTGCTCTCTGCTGCCCGTCGAAGCTGGGAAGACGGCCCTTCCCCCACACACCTCCGCACTGCTCCTCTCAGCCACAGCCTCTGAAGGGGGAGATCTCACCGATGCACCGATACCAGCCTGCCCGGGAAGTCCAGAGATACTTCCCCGATGTGCCTGAGTGACGGGGACTAGGAGGACAGGATATTGAAAAAGGATATATGATCAGGGGTCAAGTCCTAAAAATTAAAGTGGGAGGACTCATCAACAAACGCAATGGGATGTGACGTCGCCAGACATTAGCATATCAAGGTGAAATATGTGCATTTCATTAAATTGGCTTTGCATAACCACCCAAATTGAACAGGACGAATGGCATTTGCCTTTCATGAAACCAACACACACACAAAACCAAGACAGGATATTTTATTCTAATAGTGTTTTTAAAAACGTTTATATTTGTGCATGTTTTAAACTACAAGAACCAATACAAATGTTTTCCCTGGGATTTGCAGTACCGGAATAGGATATTTCACCTTTAGTTGTTTGCTATTTTTTATCAGGTTATATAGTGCAGCGGTGAAGTGTCCAGCCTACAAACCTCAGGACTGTCGTTTTATCCCAGAGGTCTGCTTTAATTCATAAATTCAAAGAACACATCCAATGTGTCTCTTTTAGCTGGGGGGGACTGAGTCCACCCTCTGAATAAAGTGGGGGGACTCTGTCCCCCGCGTGTACCCTCGACTTGAGCCCTGTATATGATGGTTGTTGCCAGAGCTTTTCAGGCAGCGGCCATCTTCAAATCTATTTAAAAGAAGGACCTGTGGGGTCATGTGTACATTCAGATTTTCTTTGTTACTCCCAATTCCAACTTTTTCTCTGAGGGAGCTAGAACAATTATCCTCTTTGGGCTGTGGCCCGTTATCAGAGACCACACATAATACTTTGGATCTCTCCACCTCCTGGGGTGGTGGGCATACCTTTCCACAATATTTGTTCCAGTCTTCCATTCCCCAACTCCATTATCTTTCACAGGGAAAACATAATTCTTCCACCCTTCTTGACCCGGTTTCTGGCTGGTTTTGAAGGGTGCCAGAGGGTCTTCTTTGGGGCGGTGTGGGTTTAGATTTGCCTTGATATTTCCTACTTGTAACTGGGTTTCATAGGGTGCTATTAAATCATCATCACCACCTTTTACAACACAATCAGAGTGGCTAGCTCTATAACTCCCCTTTTTCTCCACATGTGGCTCCTCCATGAATTCCACCATCTATTTGTGCGCAGCCCTTTCGGCCTTCCGTTCCGTCTTTATTGAACAGTAGCCCCTGTTTTTCTGTTATCAGGGTGTTGACTTCCGTAATGAGTCTAAACTTTCTTGATATTTTATTGCTTCTCACACCTGGTGAAATAGGCAATTCTGCCTATCTTTTGGCCATAGTTTGGACCAAATAGGAAGGATGCCCTTACTCTGCTGTGTTGTTAATCTAAAGTTCACTTGGGCCCACGGCCCAAGAGAAAAAGAGAAGGGGTAAATGGGGATAAAGCTAATTTTTGCACTCTAAACACCACCTGCCCTCCTCATACACCCTCCTCCAATTCTCCCCTCCCAACTCCCTCGGATACTGTCTGAATAAATTGGTTCAGACTATTTCTTTGTCAATGTTAATTTGAAAAGCGGTTGGGGAGGTCTCTAATCAACAGTGTGCAAAGGTTCAATATAAGACACAACTCCTAGATCACTTTCAGTAATCCCACCTTTTAATATGTCCTCTCCGGTCTAATTTATTCATTTTGCGGAACTCGTAATTTCTAATCTGGCTATAGTCACATATGCACGGGAGGGAGGCCGCCGCCATACTTGCATGGGGGGGCATCCATAGTCTGACTCCCACTCACCCCCTCTCTTACTCCCTTCTGCACATTAATAGATATTGCTTGCCTCTTTAGTCCAGAGTTTGCACACAAAGTTTGTATAGTTGATACTTTTACTTTACAGGAGTGTTACGTCTTTAACTGGGTGTGCGCATGCGTGAGCCTCGCTATGGCCATGCATGCGCGTTTGTAATAAAGACGGTCCGTGCGGAAGATGCCGCCGGGACCTTGGAACGAATGGACCTGTGTTCACTGTTGTCTGAGTGTGTATACGTACGGATGCTAGTACGGGGCGGCCCGAGGCATGGGGGACACCATCACATTGGTGACGAGGCAGGACACGGGGAGAGAAACGCTTGGCACGTACAAACGTGTCACCATGGGTATTTCATCTTCTCGTGTATTACGAACCTCACACGTGTGATGGCAGCCATTTTGTTTTTGGTATTGACGGTAGTTGCGGCCCGCAAGGGTGCTCGTGCGCTGCCTAAATACTGAGGTGAACAGCTCCTCAATTTTTGGACGCTCTGCAGTTCTCCCAAAACAAAAAGGGGGGCTGCCCTTTCGGCCTGTACAAACAGGTTGTGGGAGAGAAGAAGCCACAGCGCATCATCACAGCATCTCAGCCCAAGAGTTCTGGTACGTCGAATCCGAATCTAGCCAGGTTTGCGGCCTCTAATACGGATTGAGGTGCCTGTGCGACCTGTGAAGATGGCGGACAGTGACGGAGAAGCTCCTGCGGCGGCGAGTGTGATGAGAAGGCAGCTTGGCTCCTTACAACCCATGCAAGAATTTGACACTTCAGGCCCACCCCCAAAACTGGGCCCGAGATGGCTTTTATGGATCAAAAACCTTGATATGTTTTTTGCGGCCACTGGGGAAACGGACGATGATGCCAAAGTAGTGACATTGCTATACTCAGCGGGGACAGAAGTATTGCACATTTATGAATCCTTCACCTTACCGGTGGTGACTTACGATGCTGTCAAAACTGCACTTAAGGACCATTTTATTCCTTTATCCAACATTTACTTTGACAGGTTTGTCATGTGCGGAGAAAAGCAGCATGAGGATGAATTGTTGGATCAATTTTGTGCACGCTTAAGACAGCTAGCCACCACGTAAGATGGACGGACGCGGAAGTAATGGTCCGCCATCAACTAATTCAAGGTTGCAGCTCAGGTAAGCTGCGGAGACAGGTCCTGAGGGAGACAGGCATGTCTCTAGCACAGTTATTGGACAGTGGAAGAGTGTACGAACTGGCCGAAAGTAGAGGAGCCAAGATGGATGCTGCCGTACGCCCAGGCAAGCATGAGGACGCTTTTGACATAGGGAGACAACCTCAGGCAAAACCGAGGTGGAGCCAAAAGAGACAGGAACCGACAACACCGCAAGGTGGTTCTGCCATTTGTCAATATTGTGGGTATGATTTACCGCATTCAGAAGACTGTCCAGCTAAATCAAGAGTCTGTGGGAGATGCAACACGCAAGGGCACTATGCCAGGATTTGTAGAGCTGCTGCCTCGGTTGCCACACAGAGAGGGCCTGCAAGGCTAAGCGGTGGGTTTAGGAGACAACACAATATCGCTGCAGTGGAGCAGGACACCCAGAGGCTCAACATCGAAGAAGAGGAGGAGGAGGATGAAGAAGTCTTCTTCATCTCGAATTTGGCGACAGGGACCAAGAAACGCAGACAACCGACGTGCATTGTGGACATTCAAGGGGTTCCTACACAGGTGCCAATTGACACTGGGGCCTCGGTATGTGTGCTGGCCGCTGAACATTATGAGGCCATCCCAGGTCCTCCTCCACTGGACAAGTCAAGGGCCAAAATTTTCACATTCGGGTCTGACACTCCCTTGACCATAAAAGGGGTGTTTGTGACTCCCGTATCCCGAGGAGACAAGGCGATAAAAGCAAGGTTTTTCGACACAGATGTCAGCCCACGGTCCCTATTGAGTTGTGCGGCCTCAGAAGCGTTGGACCTTGCTCATTTTGCGCTTGCGGTCTACCAAGGGGACATTACTTCACTTTTGGAGAGGTTTGCGGATACCTTCCAAGGGATTGGCAGACTGAAAGCAGAGCCAGTGCTTCTGCATATAGACGAAACCATTCGCCCGATAGCGCTGAAGCACCGACCTATTCCGTTCCACCTTCGTTCCCAGGTCGAAGATGAGCTCAAAGCACTCATCAGCATGGACATCATCGAAAGGGTGGAGGGGCCGACTCCATGGGTCTCGCCGATAGTTGTGGCGCCCAAGCCCAAACAACCGGGCAAGGTAAGCATCTGCGTGGACATGCAGTTGCCCAATGCAGCCATTAAGCGTGAACGCCACCTGACGCCCACGTTAGATGACATTATCGGCGAAATGCAGGGAGCCAGGATATTCTCCAAGCTGGATCTGAGGGCAGGATACCACCAACTGGAGCTGCACACAGACTCGAGGTACATTACCACCTTTACCACACACAAGGGTCTGTACCAATTCAAGCGACTTAGCTTTGGGATATCCTCTGCCGCTGAGGTCTTTCAAAATGCCATCAGGGTCGCTCTGGCAGGCCTCAAAGGAGTGATAAATATGAGTGACGATATTTTGGTCTTCGCCACATCGCATGCCGAGCACATGAAACGTTTGGAGGCAACCCTGCAGAGACTGAAAGACCTTGGCCTCACTTTACATCGTGAGAAATGCAAATTCTTCAAGGACTGTATTGGGTTCTTTGGTTTCGTGTTTCACAAGAACGGGGTGTCCCTGGATCCGGAAAAAGTCAGGGATATCCGCGAGGCTGCCGCCCCCCAGTCACCAACAGAAGTCCGCAGTTTTCTGGGGATGGTTAATTATTGCGGCCGATTCATAAAGGGGCTGTCATCCCTCTCTGAACCCCTGCGGGCCCTGACAAAGAACGACGCTGTCTGGATGTGGGACAACAGAGAACAAGAGGCATTTCTGGCGATCAAGAGGGCGCTGTCCGACCAGGACACGGTTGCATATTTTGACCCCACGGCCGAATCCGAGATTGTGGTGGATGCGAGCCCGGTGGGCCTGGGGGCAGTCCTAATGCAAGCGGATGCGAGAGGCGAAATGCTACCCATTGCATATGCGAGCAAAGCCCTCACCGAGACAGAGAGATGCTACTCTCAGATTGAGAGGGAGGCCCTAGCTATCCTGTGGGGCTGCATACACTTTAGGTTATACATTTTGGGGAAACCTGTGACTGTTATAACGGATCACAAGCCACTTCTGCCCATCCTAGCGGGCGTGCTTCTAAGCCACCTCCCCGGATAGAGCGGTGGATGCTCGCCCTTATCGAATATGGTGTCAAATTGGTATACCGCCGGGGACGAACAATCCGGCAGACTACCTGTCCCACCACCCCAACAAGGAAAGGGAAGATGGACATGGGGAAGTGGTGGAGTGCCAAGAATTCATCCACAACATTGTGGTGTGTGCCATGCCGGTGGCGCTGGACAGAAATGTTGTGGCACAGGAGTTGGCGAACAACGAGGTATTCCAGATCATCCAAGCTGCGATTAGGAGTGGGGAATAGAGAGATATCCTACAGAATAACACAAGGAGTGAAGACAGAGGCCAGAGGGACCTCCAGGCACTATGGACAATTTGTGAGGAACTCTCCATCTCTGAGGATGGTTTGCTGCTAAGAGGGAGGCAAATTGTTGTACCACGGTCGCTGAGGGCTCGAGTCCTGGAGCTGGCCCACACTGGGCACTAGGGTGTGGCAATAACAAAGGTGAGACTGCGACCAAAAGTATGGTTTCCAGATCTGGAGGGCCTTGTGGGGGCGCACGTGAAAGGATTTTTGCCCTGCCAAGCAGCAAGTCCCCTGGAAAGCGCGCCACCGATCAACTCTATGGAGCGGAGTGAGAAGCCATGGAGTACGGTCCATGCTGACTTTGGGTCGACCGGAAGGGGCATGTACTTCTTAGTGGTAGTGGACCATTGGTCGAGATATCCGAATGTGGAGCTTGTGGATTCAACGGCCAGTGACCATACTATCCTGGCGTTAGAAAAAATGTTTGCCACGCATGGCCTCCCTCCCGGAAGTTCTCTGCTCGGACAATGGACCAGCATTCACTGGATACCAATTTGGGCAGTATCTGAGAGAAAGGGGTATACAGCACCGGAAGGTGTCGCCACTCTGGCCCCGGGCAAATGAAGAGGCCGAAAGGCTTATGAGAACGCTCAACAAGGTGTTTGCATCGCAGCAAACAGTGGAGGGGAACTGAAGAGGAATCTATTTGAGTTTCTCAGAGAGTATAGGACGACCCCTCAGCAGTCCACCGGAATGGCCCCAGCAGAGGCTCTGTTTGGGCGATGTCCGAGAGGGCTCCTCCCGGAAGTGGGAGGCCGTGAGCCGGGGGTTATAGACAATGACAGAGTGAGAAAATAGCGTGAGACCCACAACGAGAAGGAGAGCGGAAGGAGATGGCTGTAAGACAAGGAGATAGTGGTGGGAGACTCAGTGCTGGTACGCAACGGCAGGCCCGAAGCAAAGTTGTCTTTGCCTTATGAGCCACAACCGTGGGCTGTCACCCATGTCAAGGGGTCCATGATTACCGCGGCGAGCGAAAGAGAAACTATCACCCGCAACCAATCATTTTTCAAGAAGATCGACATCTGGCCCGGAGATGCTGAGCCGGTGGCTGAGCTCCCTGAAGAGGACCCGTCCGGGGATCCACCACGGGCAGTCGGGACCCCGCCACCAAGTCTGAGAGTGGAGCGGCAGTACCCTGCACGACAAGGTCGCAACTTACCTGTTCGGCTCAAGGACTACGTCCTAGACTCAGGAGACTGAACAGGTGACTGCCTGAGGCCAATAAACTACTGTTAATAAAAGTTATGTTTGTTATTTAAGCCTGTTCAAGTTGCGAGTTTTTGCACTATTTTGTTTATAAAAAAAAGAGATGTTACGTCTTTAACTGGGTGTGTGCATGCACAAGCCTCGTTATGGCCACGCATGCGCGTTTGAAATAAAGACGGTCCGTGCGGCAGATGCCG
The DNA here is from genome assembly GCF_040938575.1 of Ambystoma mexicanum. Lineage (NCBI taxonomy): Eukaryota > Metazoa > Chordata > Amphibia > Caudata > Ambystomatidae > Ambystoma > Ambystoma mexicanum. The sequence continues at coordinate 568,140,852 of NC_090931.1, read as the reverse complement.
CCGGGACCTTGGAACAAACTGACGTGTGTTCACTGTTGTCCGAGTGTGTATGCGTACGGATGCTAGTACGGGGCGGCCCGAGGCACGGGGGACACCATCACAAGGAGGAGAAGAAAAACGACGGCAATTGGTTCTTTCCGGGTTTGTGATTTATCAAGGGGCACGTGTAGCATACATGCCAACCCTCCCGATTTAGGCGGGAGACACCCGATTTTTAGGTGAAAAATATTGCTATTTTTCACGGTCTCCTGCCTAAAATAATGTAGCCCCAATGCATTCCTATGGGGAAATATGCGTCTCACGATTTCCCTGTGGAAATCTCCCTCCCAGGTGCATCTGAATGTTAGCATGTATGGTGTAGAGGTAATAGTGTAGGATGCCGTGTCTTTTCTCCTAGCAGGTCACAGAGCGAAGCTCCCTGCAGCACGTTTGTTTAACAGAAAACAGGTGATAAAGGGAGCAATGCAGCACAGTATCATGAGCCAACAATCTCACTAATCGAGTTGGATTTCATCGATGCCTGCCCAGTGCCGGCGCTGGTACCTGCTCCATTTCCCCCAGCGGGTTTTGCGGGGGAGTGCAGGGAAGTTAAGGAAGTCAGGCAGTGAGTGGGCAGGGCTTGGGTCCTCCACAGCTATGCCGTCTCCAGCAGAGGTGTAGGCGAGGACCCTCCAAAACCCAACCCTGCTGACACAAAACAGTGAGGGAGAGCCGAGCCCGGGCTGAATGAGTTCAGTGAGCTGCGAGCAGCTATCGGGTGTTGCATCGGGCTACAGAGAGAAGAGCTATCGGAGCTCTGGAGGCGGACCCAGGCAGGGCAGAGCGGTGACTGGGAGGAGGGTGCTGGGCTCGAGGAGGTGGAGCGGACTCTCGAGGCGGATGCAAAGAGTGAGTGTGCTTGGAGGAGGCGGTAAGAATGGGTAAGGGGAAAGGGAAGGTTGGAAAGAAGGGTGGGGTGGAGGAGGAGGCGAAGAGGGAGAGAGCGCTGACTGTGAAGTCTACACCTGTGGAGGGGAGGAAAGAGGAAAGGGAAGAGCGCCATCGTAGCAGGTCTCCACGGAGAGATGATGGAGGGGGGCTAGACCGGGGTCACTCTGGAACGGTGACTCAGGAAAAACGCGTTTTGAAAGGGCTGGAACCCTCAGAGAGCGGGTTGTCTGGGGAGGAGAAGATGCAGGGTGACAGTGTGTGGAAGGTGGTGCTGAAGCCTGATAATCGCGAGAAGACGTTTCTGGGGGTGAATCCATTGGAAATTGCTAGATGGGTGAAGGCAGCTGTGGGGGATGTTACTTGGGTGCTAATGGTGGCTGGGGGCCGGTTGTTGGTGGAGGGGACGGATGCTGGTAGCAAGGTAAGATTCTGGAGGTGCGTTGTCTGGGTAGACATGCGGTGCGAGTGTTTGATCAAAGTGGTGTGTGGTGTAAGGGGGTGTTGTATGGAGTGCCAGTGTCTGTGAATATGTCTGAGGTGGAAGAGAAATTGGCGGATGTAGGGGTGGTAGAAGCGTGGAGGTTGGGGAGGAGAGATGCACATGGGGATGTGGTGTCTACGACTGTGACAGTGAGGTTTGCGAGGACAGAGTGTCCGGAAGTGGTGGAGTTGGGATACCAGAGGTTTCGTGTGAAAGTTTATGTAGCAATGCCTTTGAGATGTTATAAGTGTCAGCAGTTTGGACATGTGGCGAGAGTATGCAGGAATGAGAGACACTGTGGGAGGTGTGGTGGAGATCACGATATTAAGGAATGCAAGGTAGAGACCCCAAAGAATTGTGTGAATTGTGGGGGGACATTCTACCACGTTTAGGGGGTGTGAGAGTCACAGGGTGGCGAGAGAGGTGGTGCAGGTAAGGGCGGTGGAAGGTTTATGTTATGCGCAGGCTGTAGCCAAGGTGAAACCGGTACGGGTAGTGAGTGAGGTGAGTGGGAAAGAGCCGGTGGTGGATGAGGCTCTGGGAAGGAAGAAAGTGGTGGGTGAGGTGAAAGGCGTAGTAATGGTGGTTGTCCCGAAAACTGAGTTTATGTGCTTTATAGTGAGTGTGCTGGAGCTGGTTCAGGGGAATTTGTCTGTCATTGTGTCGGATCTTACGAAAGGAGTGGTGGAAGCGGGGAGGAGGTTTTTGAGTGTTGTGGATGTGGTGGAACAGGATGTGTTTAGGATGGTTTCTAAAGTGCGGAAGCAGAGTGGGGTGTCGGCATGAGGATTTTGCAGTGGAATGCGAGGAGTTTGTTGAGGAATGGGCAAGAGTTGAAAGCGGTGTTGTGTCAGGAATTGAATGTTGATGTGGTTTGTATTCAGGAGACGTGGTTAAGGAGTGATCTGAGGTTTGGGATTCCGGGTTTTGAGTTGTTTCGTAAGGATAGGTTGGAGGGGAGGGGGGGGGTGGCTTTAGCAGTTCGGAAGGCGTTGGTTGCAAGGGAGATTGTGGTGGATGGAGCAGTGGAGGCGATTGGGGTGGGGATTCGGGTAGGGGGTTCGGAAGTATTGGTGTTGAAGTATTATAATCCGTGTGAGGTGGTGGAGGTGGGTGTGCTGTCTGGAGTGTTAAGGGGACATGTGGGCCGTGTGTTTTGTGTGGCGATTTTAACAGTGCCAACACGTTGTGGGGTAGTGATCGGACAGATGCGAATGGGGAACTGTTAGAGGACATGGCTGATGAATTGTGTCTGGTATTGCTGAACGATGGTTCGGGTACGCGGTTGGATGTGACGACTGGGAAGTTGTCGTGTTTGGATTTGACCTGGGTGTCTGCTGCGATTGTAGGTGAATGTGATTGAGAGGTGCGTGAGGATGGGGACATGGGGAGCGATCATTCTGGTATTTTGGTGACTGTGAGGGGTGAGGTAGGGATCAGGCCACGGATGTCGGGGAGTCGGTTGAATTTTAGGAAGGCCGATTGGGAGGTGTATAAGGGAGTGTGTCGGGAATTGATTGTTCCTCAGGAAAGGGATGGGGGGTGGATGAATGGAATGAGCATCTGGTGCAGGGAATGAGGGCAGCGTCTGTGGCAGCAATTCCGGAGATTGAGAAGGGGAAGGGAGGGAATGTCGAGGTTCCTTGGTGGTCGGTGGAATGTTCGAGAGCTGTGGCGACGCGTAAGAAGGCTAGGGCCAGGGCGGTGAGATCAGGAATGTTGGTGGATCTGGTGACATATAAGAAGGCTAAGGCGGTGGTGCAGAGGGTGATTAGGGAAAGAAAGCGTGGATATTGGAGGGGCTGTTGTGGGACCCTGGGGAATGATTCTGGTGTGGTTGAGGTTTGGAAACAGTTCAAGCGGATGTCCGGATTGATGAGGCCGCAGGGTGGTGTGTCTGTGTTGTTGAACGGGGAAGAGGTGGTCAGTGAGGAAGGGGAGAAGGCGAATTTGTTGGGGGAGTATTTTGCGGAGGTGCACGGTTCAGGGAATTTTCCAGAAGCGGTGAGGCTAGGTATGGGTGTGGTTGAGGAGGAGATGCGGGGGTTGTTGGCGGATGTTGGGCCCTGGGAAGAGCAGTACGAGGTTCAGTTTTCTATGGTGGAGTTGGATGGGACGATTTGGAAGGGGAAGTGGTCTAGCCCAGGGGTGGATGGGGTCATGTATGTATTTTTGGAGAAGTTGCCAGTGGAATGTAAGTTGGAGGTATTGGCTTTGTTCAATGAGATCTGGAAGAGTGGAGTTTTGCCGAAGTTGTAGAAGAGAGCGATTGTGGTGGTGATTTTGAAGGGTGGCAAGGTTCCTACGGAGTGTAAGTCGTATAGGCCGATTGCGCTGACTGTTGTGATGTGTAAGGTAATGGAACGGATGGTGGTTGAGTGATTGGGGTTTTATTTGAAGTCGAATGGGCGTTTGAGTGATTTTCAGAGTGGGTTTAGGAGGAATCGGTCGGTGGCTGATCCATTAGTAAGGTTGGTGACTGGGGTGGAGGAGGTGTTGTGTGATGGGGAGTTGGTGGGGGCGTTCTTTTTGGATTTGGAGAAAGCGTATGATATGGTATGGAAGAGCGGGTTGTTGATAAGATTTTTGGAGATGGGTGTGAAGGGGAGGATGTTTTGGTGGATTAGGGCGTTTTTGGCTGATAGGACCTTTCAGGTGAGAGTGAGGGGGGTGCTGTCTGAGGTTTGGAAGATGGAGAATGGGACGCTGCAGGGGAGTGTGATTAGTGCAATGCTGTTTAATGTGATGGTGGATGGGTTGATTTGGGCTTTAGCGGGAATCGGGTGTCAGGTGGATTTCTTTGCAGATGACGATGTGGTATGGGTAAGAGGGCGGAGTTTGTTGTTGGTGCAGAGTCGGCTGCAAGCTGCGATAGTGCGAATGGAGGAGTGGTGTGGGAAATGGGGCTTTTCGCTGTCTGTGGATAAAAGTGTGAGTATTGTCTTCTCGGGGAGAAGGGTGCAGCAGGAGTTGGACTTGGTTTTGAAAGGTGTGAGGGTAAAGAGCGTAGAAGAGTTTCGTACTTGGGGGTGATTTTGGATAGGAAGTTGAACTGGAATGTGCAGGTGGATGGTGTGGTGGATAAGTGTAAACGTAGGTTGCATTTCTTGCGGGCGGTGTCTGGGAAAGAGTGGCATGCGCAGCAGAAATGTTTACGAATGTTGTATAAGGGGTTGATTTTGAGTGTGATGGATTTTGGATGTTAGGTGGCAGCGGGTTTCAGAGCGAGTCAGAAGTTGCGGTTGGATAGGGTGCAGGCAAGGGCATTGAGGGTGTGTTCGGGTGTGATGAGGTTCTCTCCAGTGAATGCGGTGCAGGTGCTTGTGGGGGAGATGCCGTTGGGTATGAGGAGGGATGCGTTAAATATGAGGTGGTGGGTGAAGTGCAGTGCGAAGAGTGTGGCTCATCCGGTGCGTGAATGTTTGAAGTATAATTGGAGGTTTGACTACTATAGGGACCGGTGGAGGAGAAAGGGGGGCACTTTTTGGGTTTCATATGTGGGAGAAGGGGGTGAAGTGGGGTGTAGGCGAGTTGTTGGCTGTGACGGGTTCGGATTTGGTGAGATGGCCGATGTGGATGATGGGGTCTCCGAAGGTGTGTTTAGAGTTGGCGAGTGTGGTGTCTAAGAAGCAGGGTTTGTGGGGTGAGATCAAGGCTGTGTTGGTGGCGATTGCATTGGCGATTGATAGGGTGTGCGAGTTGGGGTATGAGAAGGTGGTGGTGTTCTCGGATACATTAAGTGGGTTGCAGGCGATCGTGGCAGGGGATGGTGATAGGAAGGATGTGATTTTGGACATCAGGAGGAAGATTGATCGGTGTGTGCGTGGGGGAATGGATTTGGAGTTGGCGTGGGTCCCCAGACACAGTGGCATTTTGGGTAATGAGTTGGTGGATCTGGCGGCGGGTGAAGGTATGAGGAGGGGAACGGTTGATGTGAGGTTGCCTTTGAGTGTGGATGAGGTGAAGGCTGTGGTGGTGAGACGGGTCATGGATGAGTGGCAGGAGAGGTGGGTGATTGGGGTGAAGGGCAGGTGGATGTTTGGTGTCCGAGGGAAAGTGTCGGTGAAGGTGGACGCGGGAAGTCTGGAATGGGGGAGGAGGTGATGCTGAATCGGTTGAGGATAGGGCATGTGGGGAAGCGTGAGTCGAGGGACTGTGCAGTGTGTGGGGTGCCTGAGACTGTGGGACATTTTTTGCTTAGGTGTGAGAGACATGTTGTGGAGAGAGAATTGATGAGGGTTCGGTTGTCTGCGCTGGGTCTGGCTGAGATGAGTGGGAAGGCTTTGCTGGGAGGTGACGGGGTGAGAGGCAGGAGGAGGAGCAGTGTGTTGTTGGATTTTGTGAGACAGACGGGGCGGTGGGAGGAGTTGTGAGTTTATGTGGGCTATGTGTTGATTTGTGGGTTGGTGCACATCATCCTATTGGATGGGTAAGCGCCTGCGTGGGTCCCCCCACGCATTCGGTAATTTAGGTCTTGGGGGAGGAGGATAACGGGTGGGCTGTGAGCGGGCAGTCCTCCTTTGACTTTTATGTTGTTGGCTGGCCCGGTTTTTTCGTCTTGGAAATCTGGTCATCCTATCTGGGGGGTTTGTGTCACAACTCTTTCAGCCCCACGTTTCTCCATCGCTCTCTACATGGCAAAAGCACAGAAATCTCCTAATTCAAAGTTCGGCTCCGTTTCTAGACTTTTTGACCCGGTAGGTCTGGCTCTGCTTGGATGTTTCGGCGCAGTTTTACAGATACACTACCTTGTATGACCTGTTCCCTGGTTTCATCAGTCGTAGACTGTGCATGCAACATTTACTGGCAGATTATTCAAGTCCATCGCTTTATAAACAGTTGCGTTCATGTCTTTTAATTTTGTTTAGATTCGGCAAGTTGCCCAGCAGATGGCAGTGTTTACTTTTGGCAGCGTTGTTAAACGCTTTCAGGCAGTTTTATTTTCCTGCGCTGCGCGTTCATTCTGGAATTGCTAGATAACATCTCTTTGTACTTAAAACGTTGCCTTTTTTTGCTATCGTTCGTGAATGTATATATTTTAAAAGTGCTGCGTCCAACTTCGATCCTCCTGGACTGAAATAATGCCATGTGTTCAGGATAATAAATGGCGATGTCAAGAATTCTCATTTAGATTCACTCCCTGTAAATATATCTTGTGTGAATTCTGCTTCATCCTCTTCAATGAATTTCCTTTTTATGTACCCATCTCCAGCACTACTGCTTGGAAGTTCTTCCAGGTCCTATCTACTTAATCTATGAAATCATGTTAGGGGTCATTTTAAATTAAATGTAATTGCATGCAGGAGACCATTAACACTTGCGTGTTGCGGGGCCCCTGCATGCAATTTTCAATACTCTCAAACGGAGTATAAAAGAAAAGAGTGAAAGGAGGGGAAGTGGCTTTTACTCTTAAAAACTGCATGCAAATACGCTTCACAGGCGGTGCTTTATAGTGGGTTACAGTGGAATCTGCCCTGCTCCATGTGAGGTGCATTCCATTGAAATCCATTTGTTTTACAACTGCATTAAAATGAAAAGAAACGCATTTCGCTTTCCTCCTACTCATCAGGACAGCAATGAAATGAAGTGGTGCATACAAGGAATAATGCGTAATCTGCTTTTACGCGCCACTTCAGTAGAACATTTTACCCCCATTGTGTTGCCCTTCATGTACACTTTAATAAAACATTTCTTTTAAAACATTGGAGTAATGAACAGTGGCACCTGGGACACAAACAAAATATTTCGAATACCCTGTAAATGAGCCGAGCGGTTTCCTCTCAGAGGCATTCATCTTTCTCGCCATAAAAATATCAATAACGGACATTCCCGATCAATGCAGGACACATTCAACTGTGAGAGGCAATGGCTGCTCTTACACATGTGACTGCAGAAGACATTTTTCGGAAGTTCAATGATACATTCAGAAATTGACTAGTTTTCCACTAGTACAAATATAATGATGTGTGGCTGAGATTTTGTGACCATCTTTCATTCTTTAAACTTTTTTTCCTTTTTATGTTTTCTATATTATTCTTCCATCGTTTTTATTTTCTCTTTCCTCGTCTCTTTTATAGTTTTATTCCCTTCCTTCCCACCCATCTTTCTTTCTTTTCCCTATTCTTTTAAAGTGTCACTATTTTGTCTTTCCTTCTTTCGTTCCCATGTTTACGTCCTTCCTCTCATTCATTTCATCTCGTCCTTCGTTTCCATCTTTCAATCTGCGCCTACATTTTTTTCTTTTTAACTGATAAATACAAGCTTTGTGTTCCCATTCTTCTGTTTGTTGTCATCTGTGTGACAGCAAATCAAGCGGGTAACACATGAGAAGATCTGATATTTTGACCTGACATCTTTTCAAACCTTGTTTAAAAAAACAAAGACCCACCTTACTTCTCGTCCCTTAATATCATAGAACAATCATTTTTCAGCCCTTCCTACAACTGTTAGCAAAGTTTTCACACTCCTTTGACCTAAAATATGATGATTTGAAGTATTTCTTCTGAAATTAGCCTATTACACAATGCAGTAGTTCCCACTGGAACATAATATTTTCGTATGACTTATTTGACTTATTGGCTCCCTCCATTAGTAATTTATTTCTCTCCATTGAGCATCAAAGAATATTTATTTTGTGATGTGTTAAGCAGGTTGTCCCCATTATATCCTCCTGTGAGCCGGATAGGAATTTTATTCCATTTATATTTTGTACAGACTTCAGTGGTGATTGGGAAAAGCTTTAAATGGTGTGTTGCGCCATTTCTATAATTTTTATTTATTTATTAGTCTATATGGTTACATTAATTTTAATGTTTCACACTATGAAACACAAGATACAATATACAGAAAGAATGTCATATTATTCGTCAGTATAATCAATTATATATGTAGTCCAATCACCAGAGAAAAACAGGAATCTGTGCAATTAAAATATCATCTTATGTAATTCCCCAACATTAAAACACTTCACCAATTGTAAGACAAGACATTCAAATTAAGCACGTCTATAGCTCATGTTCCGTCCCCTAAAGAATTCAGTGAGCACACAATAACTCTGAACAAAATCTTAAACCTCCTATTAACGGCCTTGTGTGGCATGAGGTTCAAATTGTTGCCATACATGAAATGCTGCAGTAGACGGAACAAGGGATTTGCTCGAATTCAAGTAAGACCAAAAGTGATCATGTTGTTTGTTACTTAGGTCACTGATGAATTTAGAATAATCCACCTTATAAAACTTGGTTAAGTGGTCGCATTGGTTAAATAAATGTCGAGCTCATTCTAGTTCTGTGTATAAATATGGCATGCTCTCGTTTCTAGAGGAGATTTATTCCAAGCTCCAATTAGCGCCATGGTGGGCAAGATGTCAATTCCTAAACGCATTATGAATCTTCGCAAGGATTGGTCATAGTACTTAAGAATGTAGCCTAAAGGAGCTAGGTGGGGAAAACCTTGTTTCGCAAACTCTTGATACCTTCTTTTAGAAGATAGATATTCTATATTATGAGCACGGTCCCAAATCAGTGCTTTAGCTTTTAATTATTTCCTGGCAATGCCATCATTTTTATGTTCTTTATCAAACCAATTTATATCATTATAAACATGTTTACATGGTTCTATAAAACCCTTCTTTATGATGGTTCACTCCTTACCTACACTAATTATATTTGCAAAACGACTCAACAGTGAGGATTTGTTGCCATCTTCCATCCTGATAGTCCAGTACCAATCACTTAGTTTGATCTTCCATTAGGTAAGTATGGAATTCAGGGCAAGTTTGCTTCTAATATCCTGGATTGGCACAGAGTTTGCCACATATGGTCTAATTTAATCACCGGATAGACTTTCGCTCTTACCTGCATTGATTAAATTGCTTGCCTGCTTTCCTGTATCCCCTCACTCCATGAGGCAAGGCTTTTCCAGTCTGCAGTCACACATACCTGCTTGTCATAATTGCATGTTTGGTTTTTCCTTATTTCAGTTTTGCCTACTTGGCCTGCACTTTTTAGCTTGTTTTGCATTTATTTTTATTTTTTTTAACATGTTTATTTTTGTTTGACACACAGGAGAATCATACTTCACAGCAAATAACAGCATTAGCCATTTATGAAGCCCATTAGTCCCCTTACTTTGAGCTAACCCTTCTCCCTAAAACCCTCAGTCCCCATCCAACTCTCGCCCTTCCGCTCGCTGTATCATGTCCGTGTCCTCGAACCGTAGGGCGTTTGCCACCGCACGTGGCTTGTATGTCAGGGTAGGATAGCTCTGCTCGTAGTCTATCAACGAGGACCATATGTTCGTGAAGCGATGAAGGAGGCCTCTGCTTGCCGCTGTAATTTTCTTCGCTATGAAGATGTCCCACAGTTTCAGCCACCACAAGACCATCAGGGGGCCTTCCGGAGATTTCCATGTTCGGGCCACCGTAATCTTAGCTGCTAGGAGTAGTTGAGTTAGGAGGGTAGCCGTTCTGCCAGATCTTGGGTATATGCCCGGGATTGGGTCTCCTAGTAGAATTGATTCTGGCTCCAGAGGCAATGTGATCTTCGTTATGTCCTCTATGGCCATAATGCATTGGGACCAGAAATTTGCGACCACTGGGCAAGACCACCACATATGAATGAATGATCCCGGGAGGCCACATTGGCGCCAACATCGGAGGTCTAAGGATTGATTGTTGTGGTGTAGTCGGAGCTGCGGATAGTACCATCGTAAGAGTAGTTTGTGAGCACACTCCCGATTAGTAATGCAGTAGGAGGAGGATCGGGTACGAGACCAAATATCTATCCACGTCTGGTCCTCTATTGAACGTCCCAGATCCGTTTCCCATTGGGCCATGTAGGTTGCTCTGGTAACGAGAGAGTTTGTTTGCAACAGCTTGTAAATCGCCGAGATTCGTCCTTGGTGTGAGGGGTCTGCGAGAGTCAGTTCTGTAGGGTCCAACTCCCGTGTAGCTACCAGGCGAATTGATGGATGGGAGCACCAATGTCGTAGTTGCGCATATGAGAACCTGTCTGTTTCTGTTAAGCCAAAGGCGCTTTTACATTGTTCAAAGGTGAGTGGCCGATCTCTCTCAAAGAGCTGACCTAAGGAGCTTAGACATCCCGCGATCCAGTTTTTAAAATTCGCGGGGTGGGCTCCTGGTGAAAACATCGGGTTATGAAAAACTGGGGAGGAAGGGCCCAGGTCTCTCGGGATGCCCCTATGCCTACGTGTCCATTCCCATGCTTTTAGGGTATGCTTGGTGGAGTATAGAATGGCCGGCCATGTTCTCCGGGAGGCAGATGTAAGAGGAAGCGGAGGGGAAGGGGTAAACGGGATTGTTCGATCTCTGCCCATCTTGGTCGATTCGAGCTAATCGTCCAGGCTTGTGTGCAGGCTAATTGAGCCCCTATCTGATATTTCTGGAGATCGGGGATTCCTGGACCTCCTAGATTTGGACTGGTCAGCATCGTTTTCAGCGGGATCCTCAATTCTTTTACCCCTCCAGATAAAATGTAGCATCTTCCTCTGGAGGCGCTGAAGCGGGGGCCTGGAGATCATGATAGGAAGGGCAGAGCAAGCATAAAGGAGTCGCGGGAGGAGGTTCATCTTAAACGCCGCTATGCGGCCCAATAGCGAGATCTCCTGTGAACGCCAGCAATCGAGGTCTTCTTCCAGGGACTTGAATAACGGTTGGAAGTTCACCCGATAGGTGTCTTCGGGACGGGTTTTAGATCTGGACTCCTAGGTAGGGTATCGCCTTTTCAGTCAGTTGGATCGCGCAGTGGGTTCTGAAGGACACTTTGTCTTCTGGGTCTAGTCTCACCCCTAGGGCTGATGATTTCGTGAAGTTTATCGCAAATCCTGACACTCTACCAAAGGAGTGAATTTCCACCAAGGCGGACCCCAACGATTGGGCGGTATCTGTTATGGTCGGCATCACATCATCTGCATACAACGCTATTTTATCTTGGGTCGGGCCCACTTGCAGGCCTCTGATACTGGGGTTAAGGCGGATTCGTTGGGCTTGGGGTTCCATGACTAGGGCGAAGAGCAGGGGGGATAGGGTACATCCCTGCCTGGTTCCACATGATAGGGGGATCGGGTTAGATAGGAGGCCGTTGACTCCAAGCATGGTCTTCGGAGCTTGATAGTTCGCCAGGATTAATTTCTGAAATGCGGGGCCAAAGTGAAAGGACTCTAGGGTGAGCCGGAGGAACGACCAGTCCACCTTATCGAAGGCCTTAGCCGCATCCAAAGCCAGCATTGCCAATTTTCGGCAGTCTCGCTGCGCAATTTCGACCAAATTCAGGACTCTGCGAATGTTGTCTGGAGCAGATCTGTTCATTATAAAACCCGTTTGAACAGGCTCGATAATGTCTGGGAGCACCTTCGCTAACTGATTAGCCAAGACTTTAGAGTATATGTTAGCGTCTAGGTTTAATAGGGAGATCGGTCTATATGCCGTAACATCTCTAGGGTCTTTTCCTGGTTGCAATGCGAGGACTGTAATCGATTCTTGCATCGATGGGGTAATTGTTCCAGAGACGGCAAAGGAGTTAAAAAGGGTCGCCAGAGGGGCTACCAGCTGGGGGCGGAAGATTTTGTAGAAGCGGGTCGAGAACCCGTCCAGGCCTGGGGCTCTTGGTTTGAGGCTCTTGATGGCTTTGTCAACCTCCTCACTTGAGATCGGGGACTCTAGCTCGTCTCTAATCGCAGGGGAGATCTGGGGAAGTGCTGAGTCTTGGAGGTACGATTGTTGGTCTCCAGGCGATCTCAAGGACGCCGTCAACGTGTCCGTAAGATGTGCTACTGCAATATGCTGCTTGTCTCCCTCTGCAAATTGGACTCTACCTTGGGGATCACAGAGGCCTAGAATTGCGTTCCTCTTCCTGATCTTTGCCAGCTTTTCCACCAGGAATTTGTTAGCCTTGTTTCCTTTTGCATAGTAGCTTTGTTTCGTTCTAGCTAGGATCTGGGCTGTATCTTCCGCATAGTGTGCTTCCAGCTTCTTTCGGGCTACCTGGAGGGCCTGGTGAGTTCTAGGCGTCCAGTTCTTTGCCTTGCATATCGCTTCCGTTTTCTCTACTTCTTCTTGAAGGGCCTGGCGAATTTGCAGCTTCTTTTTATGATAAGCTGCTCCTTGCGAGATCAAGACCCCTCTCACCACTTCCTTCATTGCGTCCCATGTGGTAGCCGGAGAAGTGTCCTCATTTTTATTTTCTTTAAAGAAATCTTTGATAGCTTTCACTGTTGCGTCCCTCACAGACATGTCACCCAAAATCGGGTCGTACAGCGACCACTTGCATTTTGGGACGGTTCAGGATCATGGGCTCTCATCGTCAGAATAATTGGGGCGTGATCGGACAGGATCCTAGGGCCAATGATTACATCATCTATGAAGGCCAACGCTTGGGGAGAAGCCAGCAGCAAGTCGATGCGGGAGTAGGTTCTGTGTACACAGGAGTAGAATGAGTAATCGCGGGTCACCGGATTTAGGACTCTCCAGGTGTCCACCACATCCAAAGTTCGGAATAATTTAAGCAAGGCCGTAGCAATGCTATAGTCTTTACGAGCCGGGGAGTGAGACTTATCCTTGATTGGGTCTGGGGCCCCATTGAAGTCCCCTCCAATTATTGTCTGGCCTTCTATAAATTGTGTCAAGGCTTCTTCTAGTGCTGAGTAGAACTCTTCCTGTTTTTCATTTGGGGCGTAGACCGAAACCAGAGAGTATAGCTGGCCGTAGATCCTACATTTGATCGCTACGAAGCGGCCTTCCGGACAGAGTAGGGTGTCTAAGATTTGTGGTCGAAGACCCTTGGCGAAGAGTATTGCCGCCCCACCTTTCTTGGTGCCATTCGATGCCAGAAACTGTAACAGGAATTGTCTGTCGCGGAGCCTGATGAAGTCCGCTGGGATCAGGCCTCTTCGTTTTGCAACCGCCGTCGCATGGATTTCCTCTTCTGCGGTGCGTTCAAGCCTCTGACGCTGATCGTCAGGAATCTCAGTTTCCGATGTGGTTGTGGGGTCTCATGCTCTTCCCTCAACAGCTGAGGCGACGTTTGAGGGGAGGGGTGGTGGGTTTCAGGCATCATCTATGGACTTGATATCGATAGTGGTCGAGTTTTATGATCCCTCCAACGGGAGGGTAAACTTGTCATTTTGGGTGAGGCCGAAATTTCTTGTTCGGCGATCTCCCTGGCCAACCGGGCCTTTTTTGTCCCTTCAGCCAACAGGGCTGGGACCGTCCACCATAACTGAGTTTGTCTCCAAGGGTGGGACGATGGCATACACCTTGGAGTCGGGATATGGACCGCGTGGGTCCCGCGGCATCATTATTAACTTTCATCCCTCATCGGGCAGATGACCTATAAACTGAAGGCTTCATGGGTCCGTTTCATCTACGGCGTCTCTGCGCCTTCAACCAAGCCGGTTGAGACTGCTTCCGGGCAGGCTGGTTCGGGTCGTCAGGAGTGGAGGTCGGACTACGAGAGGGCGAGGTCCACGGGGAAGCCGGGTGAAGAATAGATTCAGCGTCTTCTAGATGAGTTATCGAGCGCTGAGTCACTCCCTTGATAGGTAAATTGAAGGGCCGTGGGGAATAGCCATCGGTATCAGATCTTCTGGCTCTGGAGAAATAGGGTCAGGGGCTTGAGAGCTCTTCTTTTTTGTAGGGTCATCAGGGAGAGATCCTGGTAGATCTGGAGCGGGGTGCTCATGAAGGAGAGTTCGTCTTTGGTGCAGCTTATTGCTGAAAGCGCTTCTTTACTAGTATAAAAATGGACCCTAGTTATCACATCCGGTGGGGAATCAGCATTCACCCCCCCGTCTCGGACGTAGTCTATGGGTGCGATCAAGGATCAGTTGGGTCTGGTCCATCTGTGGGAGTAGGGTTTGGAAGAACTTTCCTATGTATTCTGGGAGGTCTTTATCTTGTATCGACGAGGGCACCCCTCGGATGCGAAGATTGTTCCTTCAGGCCCTATTTTCCAGGTCCTCCTGCTTAAATTCTTGCACCTAACTCCTGTACTGAAGAGTCTGGATCGCTCGTTGCATCTCTATTAGGGTTGCATCATGACTCTGAGTCAAGTCCTCGACCTCGGCCAGTCTCTGCTCCGTCTCTGTGACTCGTTGGCCCATATGTTCAAGTTTCGCGGTGAATTCGGCTATGCATGATCTGAATTCTTCTTTGATGTCTAGCATAAAGGCCTGGATATCCCCCTTTGTTGCCAACTTTCCCTGCTCCTCTGAGATTTTCTGTGGTGTGAGTTTCAGAGGGTCCGATTTCTTAGTCTTGTCTGTTGCTAACAGCATTGTGGAGATGAGTATTTGGTTCCCTTAACGGTCTTCGTCATTGCAGCGGCCTCAGGGCTCAGTATTGGCTGTCCGGAGAGGGGGCCTGTAATGGGCCACTCTGTAAGCTCTTAACTGGCTGAAGAACTGATGACTAGTGAAGAGAGGCGCTTTCATGACAGTCAGCAGGAGCTCCTCCGGGTGAGATCCTTCGTGTTGCTTGTCTGATCTTGGCGACAGGGGAAGACTTAGCATCTATTGGTGTGGCTTGCTTCCGTATGCGGCAGCCTGGAGGGGAGAAAAGTGGGCCGGGCCGCCCCAGGAAGTTGTTGGGCTGGGAGGTCCAACCTGAGCACCATGCAGAGGGTTCGGGCGATCAGGGGGATGGGACAGCTAGTGCCCGCTGTGAAATGGGTGACAGGATGGCCAGGATACGTCACCTCAGCTGGGGTCTCACTGTGAAAAGGAGGGCTCAGGCAGCAGCTATCACTGGGGTGGCCCGAGCAGCAAGGAGTCCCCCCATTCAGAGGTTTCACTGGCGCAGGGGTCTCAAAGTGGCGGCCGGCTGGAGGCACAGTGATCCCTGCCTTGTTTTGCATTTATTGTTCCTCTCCTTCCCCTCTCTACCTCTCTCATTTCCAGCACTTGCACGTTCCAAATCTTCTCTCGGCCAAGTCAGAATGTTTTGTTTGCTTTCTTCCCTTCTAGCCCTCCCTGCCCTTCTCCTCCCCCTTTACCCTGCCCACTTGCGATAGCACTCGCACGTTCCGATGTTTCAATACCTTTTAAGAACGTTTTTGTTTTATACCTTTTTTACTCAACCCTTTCCCCCTTGAAACACAATTTCTGATGTATAGTGCGCATTACAAATGACCAATAAATAAATAAAATAGAGTAGGGTGGTCAGAATGCATCCTTGCTTGAGGCTAAATTTTGTATCAATGGGCCCAGAAAGCGTGCCAGTGGAGTTAAGTCTGATTGATGAAGTAGTGTGTCCATATATCTGTTTAATGAGATTCAGTAGGGCTGGATGAATGTCCTACTTTTTGCAATTTGGCCCACAGTGTATTTCAGTCTATGCTATCAAAAGCTCCTGAATAATCTTTAAATACCAGGTATAAGTTAAAGCAAGGAGAGTGTAGAGTTTCCTGTATCAAAGACTGGAGAGTCCAAATGTTGTAGAGGGTACTCAGACCTCTATAGAACCAGTTGCATTTCTAGAAAACTTGTGTTTTTGAAAAATGTGCCGGAATACTTTTTTATCGTTATAATGTAAAGCGTTAAATACGAGCTGCCATTGATCATTAACCAGAGAGCGTATATGGGTTTTTAACCCGTTTCTGTATCTGGTCTCCTCTTTGTGCATCCAAATTATTTTTGAGTCGAGCTCAAAGACTTTGAATTTATCGCTTTTATGCTGCGATTCATGGCTCACTTTTTACCTGAAATTGTTGCATCATACATTTTATGAATTGTCTTATCTGAGTTCTTAATCGATTTATAGGAACCTATCAATTCCTGTGTCTGTTGGGTCAATACTGCTAGTATATTATTATTATCTTTATTGTTTTTGGTTTATAGAGAAACCTTTACAAAATGTAGATCAAAAGTACAATAAAAAAGTTACAAAAGTACAAACTGCTAGTATATCATCTGGGCTCTTCAAGACGAAACCCTCCAGTAGTGATTTATCTCTCATTCATTTATGATTGTATTTATTATTATTCAGTTCATTCTCAATTATCCTGTTTTCTCATAAATTAGTATGATAATAACCCAAAACCTTAGATTGTGAAATTGTGAAATTTTAATTTAGCGTTAATTGAAAAATCGAGGTGGCCACTCATACGATGTGTATGTTTTGATATAATCAAATTAAATTCTGTATGTTTTGGCAATTGAACACATAGTCACTCCTACTGATGGATTTACCATTGGTCCATATATAATTAGGACTCTGCGCCACAGCTCCCAGAGTATACACAAAATGAAAGCCATATCCTTCAAAATAAGTTAACCAGGAGGCCACCAAGGGGCGCACAGGCTATGGCTGCCTGAGTGTCGAGCTCTGCCGCAACTGACTATTTAGGGACTTGAGCCCCCCTTTAAAAAGACACCCCCAGAGCATTGGGCAGTGGAACTCGTGAGGGGGCCACCTGAGGCACCCCCACCAAAAAACCCAGCGCTCCGGGACCCCCACACGAAGAGAGGAACGAAACCCCCGTTGCTTGGAGCAGGGAGAAAGCGGACTAAAGGCAACCGAATGGAAGAACTGTGAGCGGGAGGGCGAAGACTGCAGGGCAAGGCCATCGGGCTGCAACCACGCCAGGGGTGGCCCCATGGGAGGTGGTGTCTCCCCCCTCCTGGTCGCCTGAACGGGGCGCAGGAAGTGATTATGTCAAAAAGTGAAGGCAGCGCGGCCTGAGACGAACGGCCCTGTGGCGAGTAGTTGGAGCGCTGAGGCTGTGGGTGGCCCGTGACTGTCGGAGCCCCTAACCTGCAAGGATCGCAGAAGGAGGGAATTCCACGAGAGCGTCTGAAGACCCCAAGGCGAAGGCACTGAGGAAACGGAACACAAAGAGCGCTGGAAGCCCCTAGTGATCGGACATTATACGCCCTTCCCCCCAACGTGCGGCAACCACAATGTGAAGAAGGTGAGGGGGAGAAGGGCGCGAAAGACCACCCCGGGAACCAGGGACGGCGGCCTAAACCGCCATCTAGGAGCCAATTTTAAAGGCTGCAGGGCCTACCACAAGGAGCGGGGGGACAAAGCAAGAGAGGGAGGCACGGAAGAGCGCCCCCACCGCTGGCTGTCGGGTCAACAGGGCCGGGGGACAAGCTTGATACTGCCATGCACGGCAAAGTATTAGTGTTAACAAGGCGGCTGAACAAGCAATAGAATCACAGATGTGGAGCCCCCTCCTCTACATGAACATTCCACGGCCCCAGCCCCAGGCAACCAGAGTCTGCGCTTGTGCTTCAGAGAGACATCAAGCCCAGGTGGGCTAACTTTGATCAGAGCCTTGAAGAATAGTGGAAGCGGGACATCAACGAACGGCAGAGGTTCAGGACCATAAGTTCCACAAAGATGGTGGACCCCGGGACTGCTCCTGGGGCGTGTGCCCGCCAGGGAACGACACACCTATGGACTGGGACAATTAAGCAAGAATGAACCGCCTCGAGGACAAGATCTCCTGGAATGCTTTGGCGACCTCCACCCCACCCCCCACAGGATTCGATTAGAAATGTGGGAGTAACGAAGGTTGAAGGGGAGGGAGGCCATAGGGTTGACAACCCTGATATCTAGTCATTACGACCCAGATCACCAAGGGAGATACCTCCCCCTTTTCACAGAGGCAGGAAGCCTCCGAACCCTGGACACTACTAGGTTGTGGCCCCTGGACCCGGCTCTGGGGCTCGTGCCCGCCAAGTAAACCCATAGGAAACCCACAGCTTTCGGCCCCTAACGTAAAGGGAAAACCGGGGGTGGGGGATCCCCAGAGGGGAAGAGTCTACGCCTGAGAGGAGAAGGGACAACCCCACCTTCAACCGCAAATGCCTCACATGCGTCAGTAAGGTGCCAGAAGCATCTAAGAACATGAGCGCACAGAGTCCGGGCTACCACACCAGAATTGCACCTCAAACAACGCCTACCACTCTCACACAAGGAGTAGGCCCCCAGGAGCCAAAGCAGGGGTGAGGGCCTGCCGTATTTAGATAGAACTAACACACAGCAGAAGGCTACTGCAGAAAAGCAGCCTTTAACAAGTAGGGCTTCCCAGCACACAGTGACAGCCAGCGGTGTGGCCTGCCCAGCCCCCCCGGTAGGCACTGACACACATAATGCACCCTCAGCAAGCTTAACGTCGCCGCAGGAGGACAATCTCACGGGTGGCTAGGGGGGGCAGAGGAACGCAGGCGGGTTGCCCGGTCCGGGAGGCCGATCTTGGCCCTCCAATAGGCCCAAGCTAAGACAGGCCCCACAAAGCTGTAGCCCAAACTGGGGGCTGGCCCCCGAGACCACGTTTGGACCGTGAGCCCACCCAGGGAGGCCTCATTAAGAAAATCACCAACCTTGGAAAAAATACCCCAAAGACTGAAACCAGCAGACAGCGTCTGAGGCATCCAACACTGGGCCTAGGAGGAGCACATTAGATCCACTCGGACAGTGACTATTTCACTACCACAGCACACGGGGAGGCCATACGAGCTGGAAGAGGCAACGAGGGGCCAGGTCAGTCCAGACCGAGGAGAGATGGCCCGGCCCGAAGACACAACGAAAGCCGCCTCAGTGATGGAAAAAAGGCGTTACCTCTGTGTTGTAGGAAATAAGAGACATGCGGTCAGATATAGCCCAAAAACTGGAGTAAATGGACCAAAGGGTAGACAAAGTAGAGGACAGGCTGCTTCAGCTCGAGACTAATCAATCGACGTCCACCATCAAGGAGAAACAAACGGATATGAGGCTGGCGGCACTGGAGAAGAGAGATGAGGAGAGAGCCCAGCAAATGGACCATTTTGAGAACGGGGAAAGGAGGAATAATCTCTGATTTTTTTGGGGTCCTGGAGGTGGAAGGGGAGACGGAAAGGGACTTATGTCGAGTGGTGAGAGAAGTGATCTGCCTCCTTTTTGGGAACAAGGCAACTACGGAACCCATGATAGATAGCGCATATAGGGCGGGGGGGCAGCGCGGGAGGCCCCCGCTCCATCTTAGTCCGCTTTCACTACTACACAGAAAAAAACAAAGGTGCTCCAGGAAAGCTCGGGACATCTCATACAACAATGCAAGGATAACAATCTTCCAAGACCTATCGGCATATACTCTGGCTAAACGGAGATTGTGCCGCCCCCTGACCCAATGCCTAAGGGAAAAGGGGATAAGATACAAATGGGGATATCCCGGACGTCCAGACAAGACCCACGGGGGAAGCGGCGGCAGGAGCAAGTGGAACAGAGAGGCCGAGAGACAGGAGGAGGATCCCGGGATCCAGAAAAATTAAGAAATTGAACACTCCAACCCCCCTCAACTCCCTGACAAGGAATAGAGGACGAGGAAGCCCCGAAGGATGAGGGACGCAAACGCCGTGCCGAGATAAGTGGCCCGGGAAATGGGTATAAGACACGACAACGCTCCCCGAGAACAGCAAGTATGTGGGGTCCAGTTCAGGGAACACATATCACTGCAGGGGGGAAGGGGGCTCAATGGTAGTAGTAGATTTAACAGTAGCCCGGTTGTGGTGGGCACGTTGGTGGTCCGGCCGAGTACTAGGAATGGTCGAACTAACTGGCTGGGCGCCGTTGAAGGGGGAGGGGAGACGGAGGAAGCTATGGTCGACAGAGTTGGCGGCAGGAAGGGGGGGGCAGTTGGGGTCACGCTCCACCTGCTCGGGGGGTGCGAGGGGGAGAAGGGGCTTAAGTTTAATCCATGGGGGGCAGGGGGAGGAAGAGAAAGGGAGAAGAGAGGGGACCCAGCGGTTTGCAGAGGATCTCGGGCTAGCGATGTTTCTCTAAGCAGGAACAATGGCAATGGGGAATAGGACAGGCTGGTGCACAGGGGAAAACGAATAAAGGAAACACTGACCACAATAATGGTTGATCAACTTCCGGTCCTGGAATTGGGCTCCCAGAATGTTGGAGGGTTGAACACCCCCACTAAGAGGTCCTTAATATTTAGAGGGTTTCGAAGGGCGAGACTGGACTTTATCTTCCTGCAAGAGACACATTGGGCTAGAGGAAAAGAACCAAACATAATAGGGGGAGGATAGGGGAGGTCTTACACGCTTTACACAAATCCAAAAAGAGAGGGTTGGCTATCTTGTTAGCAAGGGACATAGGTTTTAAAACAGACGCCTCACTTAAAGACCCGGAGGGTCGATGTTTCTTCACAAAGGGCACACTCAGAGGAACCCTGTTGACTCTGGCAGTAGTTTACGGCCCCAACGAAGCCCGGACACAATTTTGGGAGAAGGTGAGAGATAAGCTCCAACTCATCACACACGGTACCTTGGTAGTGGGAGGGGATTTCAATATGTTCCTGGACCCCCTCGAGAGATGGAAAGAAGTTAGTGCCCCCACGCAACCTAGGTGCCCAATGATCTCACCTCACAAAGCTTCTGCAGGGTCAACCAGGAGCTGGGCCTGGAAGGCACGCTTCCAAGTTTGATCACGGGGGACCCGCCATTCACATACTATTCGAAGATATACAAGTCATTTTCCAGAATCAACTACATACTGATAGATAACTCCATGCTTCCCTATGTAACAGACCACAGGATAGACCCGGTTCCCTGGTCTGATCATGACCTTGTTAGAATTACCTTATTGGGAGGGTGGGGTCGACAAAGAAAAGGGAGGTGGAAGTGTAACAATGCCCTACTTAGGGACGAGGGGACAGCAAAAATGGTCTTAGAGAACATAGTGGAACATTTTGCCCTGAATGACAAATGGGAGGTCAGCCCGCACATCCTGTGGGACGCATTTAAGGCGACAATACAGGGAGTTCTCATCAAAATGAGTGCCCAAAAGAAAAGGGAAAGGGAAGCACAGGGAAAAACCCTCAGTGAGAAAATAGCGGAACTGCAACCGGGCCGCACCCCGACAGTCACATCTCCCCTGATCAGGTGGAAGTTCTTGAGCAATATAGGTCCCAGCTGAAAGAACTTCTGCTAAATAAAACGGAGAGGAGTCTTCAGCTACATAAACAAAAATATTATGACAAGGCGGACCAAGCGGATATAGTTTTAGTGTGGCAACTTGGGGAGGCCCAGAAGAGCAAGATGCTGAGAGCGACAAAAACAGACGGGGACACTAAGTTATGATACACCGAGTATAGGAGCAGCCTTTCGGAGGTACTACGAGAAACTATAGTTGGAATTTGAGGGTGCAGACACCCAGGTAGAGGATTTTCTTAAATCGATCTCAGTCCCAGCACTGGCGAGAGGGGTAGCTGAGAAATTAGAAGCCCGGTTAACGGAGGAGGAGATAGTTCTAGCAATCATGGGAAGGAAAGGAGGCACCTCTCCAGGGGAAGATGGTTTCTCTGTGAATTTTTATAAGATGTATCGCTCCACACTAGCTCCTCACCTGGCTAAGGTATTCAATGCGGTCCTAGAGGGCGACATCCTACCCGTAACAATGATGGGGGTAATCATAGTGGTCATACCCAAGGACGGGAAAGACTCCACCGAATGTTCCTCCTGCAGACCTATATTGTTACTGAATATGGATGTTAAATGTTAACATCATGGCGAAGGTAATCAGTAAAAGGACTGAAAGAATTATGCCATCACTAGTCCACCGGGATCAGGTGGGGGTTCATAAGGGGACGACAAGGTTCGTATAACATCTGGAAGACAATAGATTTGATCCACTATGCACAAGTTTCGGATATTGACGCAAGCTTGCTTTCGATAGATTTGGAGTAAGCTTTCGATAGAGTTGAATGGAGATACATGATGCTACTCCTCCGAAAGATGGGATTTGGTGAAAATATGCAAAAGTGGATAGCAGCTTTGTATAGCACCCATACAGCAAAGGTCCAGGTGAACCAGAGAGCTCTCAGCTCTCTTTAATCACTTGAGGGGTACAAGGCAGGGGTGCCCCCTCTCCCCATTAATATATGCCCTTAAAATGGAACCCTTCGCCATAGCCGTGAGAGTGCACCCGGGCATTAGAGGTATAAAGAGGGGTGAGGTAGAATTCAAACTCTCACTGTTGGCAGATGACATCCTGGGATATCTGGAGCAGCCTCACCAATCACTCCCTCCCCTACTTTCTTTAATAGAAACCTTTGGGACATTTTCGGGGCTGAAAATCAATAAATCGAAATCCATGCTTCTACCTATCAGAGCTCAGGACCCAAGACTAGACCCCTTAAACAAGTTCCTGAGGATTAAAGTAGAGAAAACCTCGATTCGCTATCTGGGCATTCGCCTTACTGGGGACCTCACGAAACTAACATCGGCCAATTATGACCCCATTGTGGCAGAGGTCAAGACGGATATGCAGCGATGGGGCAACATGATTCTGCCATGGTACTTACGCATGACAGCGGTGAAAATGAACATCCTGCCGAGACTACTATATCTCTTCCTCCCCTCGAAAGTCCCCAACCAGACCTTTAGTGAGCTCCAGAAAGCAGTCCAATTCTTTATCTGGCAGGGGAAAACTCTGAGGACTAAGAGAACAACCCTTACTCTCCTGAGGGAGGAAGGGGTCTTTGGTCTACCAGACCTTTGTCTCTACTTCTGGGCAGCCCAACTATGGGTACTCCTCGAACACATGAAAGACGGTAAGAACACATATTGGACCTACCTGGAGGATATGGATATACACCCTCTCAAGGTGAAGGACCTAATCTGGGCTCCATGAAAAACCATCACGAGTATACCTTTGCACCATCCAACCCTAGGGGTACTCTGGTCTATTTGGAGGGAGGGGAAGCACGGCCTTCCCCACTGGTATCCCTGTGGGGCCTGGTAATCGGGCTGGGAAATAAGGGATTCAGAAGCGCGCAGTATTGGTTGGACAAAGGCATGGAGCGGGTGGGTCAACTGTCATATGAGGAAGTGGTCGAGGTCCTGGGACCCGGAATGATCTCCATATTTGAATATCTTCGGCTGAAGGGCATTCTATGTGACCAAAAATGGAAGCAAAAGCTTACGAGAACGTTAACTCCCTTCGAGAAAGTATTAGATTTGACCGACTCTAGGAGGGGCATGGTGTCTAAATTGTATAAGATATTGAACACTAACAACCTCACAGAGAGGACAGATTTCTGTCAATATTGGAATGAACTGGCGGGGGAGGTCCTCACTGCACGGAGGAGGCGTGGAAAAAGGTCTATAAAATAGCCTTACATGGAAAGCTATTCACGGCAGACATCGAACACAATCTGAAAGTCCTACAGGGATGGCACAGAGACCCGCTAAAGTTATCAAAGATGTTTGCCGGGGTCTCACCGAATGGCCCGAGGGGATGCGGTCAAATGGGTTCAAGGGGTCACATGTGGTAGCACTGTCCGCAGATTAAAATGTACTGTAGGGACCTGAGGGAATGGATGGAAGAGGTCACCGGGGAACCTCTCGCGCATGACCCACTAACTGTGTTACTCTGCCTCCCACCAAGGGACTCGGATATGTATATATACCCCGGATGTGGGAAACGATGCTACGGGCAGGGAGGGTAGCTTTGGCACAAAAATGGAAGAGCCCGGTGACCCCAAGTAAAAAGGAATGGCAGAACAAACTGAAACACATGTTCCTTATGGACAAATTGACTGCGATGGTCAACGACGACCCGGGCACGTTTTGAACAGCCTGGGTTGGGGTAAGCTATCACGGCACCGAGGCGGAAGAGGGGCAGGAAGCGGTGAAGACTAGGGTGCAGGGGAAAGGGAGGGGAGTGACAATCCAGCACAAGGTAAACTATCCAGTTTCAGCGCATGATCTGTAGCTCCTTTTTACTCGGACAAGTTGGGCAATATGGTGGCTATAACATTCAGTGTAAGGACATTTATCACAGCAAGTATAGGTAGGCCAGTGGCTATGGATTCAGAATTTTGTTCAAATTTTATGGGTTGAGTAGCGACTTTAGCGTATTCCTTCTCCTGGTAAAACATAGTTTCGAAGGGATTGTGTCCTCCGACGTATTCCTTATCTTTGATAATTTGTCTCCAGCTTGCTGGCCTCGGAAATTCTTTATCTGTAAAGAGCACTGCGCGTCGACGTTCACCGAGTCGATGTCCCTCGACAGCCACCGTATCGGCGCCGACGTCACCATGCCCATAAATAGCCACGCGCGGCGTCCGTTGCTCAGTTCCGTTTTTCCGCGTTTCGTGGGGCCTCGGAATATCATTGCTCAGTTCAGTCAGATAAACCTTCTATAGTTACTTGAAAATACCAACTCGTTCTCGATGGCTTCTTCATCGGAACCGACAACGCCACGATCCGGCTTAAAAAAATGTTGAGACTGCAGTAAAAAAATTTCGATAACAGATCCACACAGGATCTGCTTGTGGTGCTTGGGAGCCGAGCACCATTGTTCGGAGTGTGAGGACTGCATGTCCATGACGGCGAAAGCCTTGAAGGAGTGCAAGGGGAAGCTTGAGAGAGGTAACTCAGTCAAAACCTCCTCGAAAGTTTCTTCGGCTGAGTCGAGGCATTCGTCTCCTCGCCGTCGAAAGCATTCCCATTCTAGATCTCGAAGTAGCTCCCACCATTCGTCGAGATCGAGACACTCAAAGAAGAGATGTCGAAGATCCCCTTCCTCGTCATCTTCCGTTTCCCCAGAAAGGGTCTCCTGCTCCACAAAACACAGCTCTCAGGCTGAGTGGGAGGAATTCAGGAAGAAAATGCTAAGCTTCTTCGGGAAAGCGGCCTAGACCCCCTCGAAGAAGCTGAGGGTGATACCCCGGGTGAAAAACCCAAAAAGTGGAAATGCCGCGAGTCGCTGCACCCGGTGAAAGAGTCCACTCAAGAGCGCCACGGGCCATCGGGTAAGAAGGCACCGTCTTCGACGCCGTCGTCGAAGATCCCTTTGACGCATGGATCGGCGCCATCGACGCCGTTGTCGAAGGGTTCTTCGACGCATCGGTCGATCGACTCGATGCCATCGTCGACGCCGACATCGACACCGATGAAAGAAAAAACCACGGCTACTTCACAGCCAACGGTGATACCAAGAGCCTCCGGCACGACGCCGAGACTGTTGCGACATCCTCGAGTAGGATCCGTATTCTCTCGAGTTCTTCGAGTCCTCTTCCAGTTTTCTCGACGCCGTTCTCGGCGCCTTCGAAGCCTGTCACATCGGCGTCGACGACATCGTTTTTCTTGCCCAATAATGACGAGTTTGGCTCCTTCTGCCTTAGAAATGGGTTTTACACCGTTTCCGAGGTCAGAGTATCCCGGATTATCTTCAATCTATGAAGAAGGGGAGGATTCTGACCAGGAAACCTTCAGGTTGCAGAGGACCCCACTACCTGTTTCAGAGGATTTCACCTCTGAGGAAAGAAGGTTAAAAGACCTACAGGAATCATTACATGAGGCAAGTGGGCTGGACACTTCCCCAGAAGTGGAATTTGTTAAACCAAACCCAGGGGAGCATGCCGAAACACCCTATAGAACCCTGATGGCAAGGATTATTGAATTTATGGGTTGGTCTGCGCCTTCACCTGTTTTTCAACAGGATGACCTGACGGACATATTAGACAAAGGTCCACAGGAGGATCCTGTGGTCCCTTCCATGCAGCCTTACAAAGAAAGATTTCATCTAATTGGGAAACTCTTGAGGTTATCCCTGCAGTCAATAAAAAATTGTCAGCCAAGTATAGGGTAGCTGCGACTGACCCTGAATACTTATCAAAACACCCGAGTCCAGAGAGCCTGGTGGTTCAAGCGGCAACTTCATCAAGCAGCAGGTCCTCTTACCCTACTGTCCCACAGGATAGAGATGACAAAAGGTACGATTCTATGGCAAAAAAAGTATTTTCTGCTTGTAGTATGGCGTTGAAGTCCATCAACGCCACCTGTACGCTCACCAGGTTCAGTCACACACTGTGGGAGTGTGCTTCATCAGCGGCTGACGGCATACCCGAAGGAGAGGAAAGGGAAGCCTTCCTTAACATCATTAAAGATGGCAAAGATGCCATGCGCGAGTCACTTCAAACTGGCATCGATTCCGCTGACAGTATCAGCAGGGCCATGGCGGCAAGTACGACAATCCGCAGTCATGCGTGGTTGCGAAAGTCTGGCTTTGCTCCAGATGTACAGGCCAGACTTTTGAATATGCCCTTTGACGGCTCTTCTTTATTTGGTAAAAAGGCTGATGACAGTCTGGAAAAGTTGCAGACATCTAAAGCAGCGGCAAAATCGTTAGGAGCTGCAATCCGCCAAACACCTTTTCGCCCCTCAGGAACCTCTGGGTGAGGAAAGTCCTTTTGCTATTATTCCGCATTCGGGAAAGGCAGAGGACAGCCGGCTCAAAGAGGCCAAAGGAGATCCACCCGAGGTGGACGGGTCAAAAGTACTAAAGCCGCAGCAGCAGCAGGTGCCTCTTTACCCTCGGCATCTGCATCATCCGCCCCCAAACCACTCTGAGGTCTTTCCACACAAAACACCTGTAGGGGGCAGGTTAACTCACCATCTGACGGAATGGCAGGCTATAACGTCAGATGCTTGGGCATTGGAGACAGTTGCCCAGGGTTACTGCCTACCCTTTCTACACATTCCGCAGAGTCATCCACCGGGGCACAGCTCTCTAAAAGTTCCAGATCCGCTCCTCTTGCGGGAAATTATAGACCTGCTAGAGAAAGGTGCCATAGAACCGGTACCTGTAGCGGACAGGAACAAGGGCTGGTACTCCCCCTACTTTCTCATACCAAAGAAGGACGGATGACTGAGACCCATCCTGGACTTACGAGAATTGAACAAGTTCCTCAGGAAGGACAAGTTCAAGATGGTAACTCTCTCAGATCCTTCAGGCCCTCCAGCTCCAGGACTGGCTGGTATGTCTGGTCCTTGAGGATGCTTATTTCCATGTGCCAATACATCTCAAACACAGGAAATACCTGAGGTTCGCAATTGACGACTCTCATTATCAATTTCGAGTTCTGCCATTTGGGCTGACCTCCGCCCGAGGGTCTTCACCAAGCTAATGTCGGTAGTGGCTGCGAGTCTAAGGAGGGAAGGGATCCACGTCTACCCCTACCTGGACGATTGGCTGATCAGGGCTGTATCTTCAGAACAAGCTCAGATCCAGCTAGATTATGTCTGCCACTTCCTTCACAAACTGGGCTTCTCCCTCAATTTAAAGAAGTCACAGATGATACTATCACAGAGACTCCAGTTCATTGGAGCGGTACTGGACACTTCCCTGGGAAAAGCCTCGCCACCAGAGGTGAGGGCTCAAGATATTCTGCAGATGGTCAACAAGTTCCAAAATGCCCAACGTCTCCCAGCCTTCGACTTTATGAGGTTGCTAGGCCTCATGGCATCCTGCATCTTCCTTGTGCCAGAGGCTCGCCTAAGAATGAGATCTCTTCAGTGGGCATTGAGAACTCAGTGGTCGCAATTCTCAGGGAGAATGACAGATCGCCTCTGGATTCCGGACAAGGTAGCCCACGACCTTCTATGGTGGGCCTATCCAGAGAACATTTTGAAAGGAGAACTGTTTTGGCAACCATGGCCGGAGAATAACAGTAGTCACAGACGCCACACTCACGGGGTGGGGAGCCCATGCCAACGACTTGACCATCAGCGGTCATTGGTCTTGATCAGAGTCCAGACTACATATCAACCTATTAGAGCTGAGAGCGATTGGACTAGCGCTGAAAGCTTTCCTGCCATCAGTACAGGGGAGAAATGTCCTGATAATGACGGACAACACGGTGGCCATGCACTACCTCAACAAAAGAGGAGGCGTAGGGTCACTGCCACTGTGCAGAGAGGCAATGCAGCTCTGGTTTTGGGCAATTCAGGAAGGAATCTCTCTATCAGCAGTCCACCTAGCCGGAGAGAAGAACTTGACAGCAGACGCTCTGAGCAGGCAGAGCACAGTCTCCCACGAGTGGGAGCTAGCTCAGGAAGTCCTCAAGAGATCTTCTCCCTTTGGGGAACCCCTCAGGTGGATCTGTTCGCCACAAGCACCAACAGGAAGTGCGATCTGTTCTGTTCAAGGGAATTTCCCCCAAGAGGAGCTCTAGGGGACACGTTCGTAGTGGACTGGGAGTTCCCACTCCTTTATGCGTTTCCACCAGTCCCTGTTATTCCTCAAATGATCAGGAGGTTGAGAAGATTCCGGAAAACCATGATCCTAATTGCCCCGGACTGGGCCAGGAGAACGTGGTACCCACATCTTCTAGATATGTCCATCTGCCCTCCAATCCGTCTTCCACTCAAAGGGAATCTTCTCTCGCAGAAGGGAGGTCAGGTTCTCCATCCAGACATCAGAACCCTCAACCTTCACGCTTGGCTTCTGAAAGGGTGAGGTACAAGGATTGGGACCTCCCTGATGACATCACAGAGGTGTTGCTTTCAGCCAGACGGCCAGCAACAAAGTCTTTATACCGCTGCCGTTGGAACAAATTTTGCAGCTGGTGTAGAGAATCGAATATCGACCCTTTTTCATGTGGTACACCAACGGTGTTATCGTTTCTACTCTACTTGGCAAACTCTGGCCTTCAAGTTGGCACTGTAAAAGGCTATCTCGCAGCGCTTTCAATCTTCAAGCGCACTGCGGAAGAACCATCGTATTTCAAACTACCTCTAGTTATACAATTTCTCAAGGGATTAACTAATGTTTATCCTCCAAGACCATTTCAAGTTCCCTTATGGGACTTAAATTTAGTCTTAAAACTTCCTAATGGGTACTCCATTCGAACCACTCCACTCTTGTTCGCTGAGATTTCTCACGCTTAAAACTGTCCTATTGGTAGCACTAACATCTGCTAGGAGGGTGAGCAAGTACAAGCTCTCTCTTGTAAACCCCCTCATACAATTTTCCATAAGGACAAAGTTGTCCTACAGGTGAAGCCTAATTTCCTCCCAAAGGTGATTTCTGAATTTCATATTACTCAGAAAATGACCTTACCTTCGTTCTACCCTCCTCCCCATCCTGGGAAAGAGGAAGAAGGGCTACATAGGCTGGACCCAAGGCGAGCTCTGAGCTTTTATATCAGCAGACTGGCTAGGATTAGGCAAGCAGACCAACTGTTTGCAGGATACTCGGGTCACAAGTTGGGACTACCCATAACAAAACAGACCATTTCCAGGTGGATTATTTTGGCCATTCTGGAATGTTACAAACTGGCAGGGAAAGAGCCACCCCAAAATCTTAGGGCTCATTCAACCAGGGGTACCACAGCCTCTTCGGCCTTCCAAAGAGGGGTACCGGTCCGAGACAAATGTGCAGCTGCCACATGGTCGTCCGCACATACGTTCACAAAATTTTACAAAATTTTACAACCTGGATTCCTCCGCTAATCAAGAGACCAGATTTGGAAAAGCCGTATTACATGCAGTTCATTCCTAAAAGGGATACATGACATTATTACTCCCACCTCAAATTACATGCCACTGCTATGGGAGTCTATCAAAGATAAGGAATACGTTGGAGGACACAATCCCTTCGAAGAACAAGTTACTCCTGGCTAACTATAGGAATCCCTCCACTCAGCTAATGGTTAACGGCCAATTTACGGATAGCATACTGATTAGTAAGGGAACAAGGCAAGGGTGCCCATTGTCCCCAATGATTTTTGCGATGGCCATGGCGCCCCTAGTGCAGAAAGTACGCGATGACCAGGAAATCCGCGGGGTGGAGGTGGGGAATGGGGGACCCCAGAAAATTGCACTCTACGCAGATGATGTTTTGATGTTCTTAAAAGATACAACGCCCTCGCTCCCTGTGACTATAAAGTTGCTTGATGCCTTCACCAAGGTATCCGGGCTTCATATTAATTATTCTAAATCTAAGGCCCTTAACATAACTGAGGACCCGGTCCGCGTGCTAGAATGGGAAAAGCGGTATACACTGAAATTGGAGGGGAAATCAGTGAGGCATCTGGGGATAAATTTGGCATCTGAGCATGGGAGGCTATATGGGGCTAACATCTCGGAATTACTGAAAACGCTGATAAGCAGACCTCAGGCATTGGGATAGGCAGGAGCTATTCTGGCTTGCTCGTATAACGGCAGTTAAAATGTCCCTTCTCCCTAGGTTCCTGTACGTGATGTGGGCGCTCCCAATACCGGTACCCAGCAATTAAAAACCTGCAAAAGGAAGTGATGTCCTTTATTTTGAACAAGAAAAAGGCTGGGGTTCCCAGAAGGTACTGTATCGCCCACCGGTGTTGGGGGCCGGGGAGGTACCAGAACTCTGCAGATTTCTATGGGCAGCTCAAGTGGCACCAATGCTGCAGTGGGCGCCAGAAGAGAACCAAAATAGGTGGATAATGGTGAAAAGGGAGGCAACTAGGATCCCTTTGGAGAGCCTGGGTTTTCTGCCAGCTAGATATAGAGGGAATGGAGGAACACTCCTGGAAACGACTAAAGCCACATTATGGTATTGGGACAAGGTTTTGCAGGGGAAAGGGATAAAATTAGGCGGCGGCCCTCTTGCGCTGGTGATGCACAGCCCGGAATTTACGCCGGGACTGCAGCCTGGCTTTTGGACACATTGGGGTGTGGGGGACCTGTACCAGGAGGGAGTACCCTTGGCATTTGAAGGATGTAGGGATAAATTCCAAATCCCCAAGGGGGAGCGCTTTCGCTATACTCAAGTCAGACACTGGATCACAAACTCCAAAACAAGGGAAGGGGCTACCCGGGACCCGGTAGGTATAGAACTCACTTTAAAAGAAGGGAGGTCGGAGAAAGGGGTGTCAAGGCTCTATAAGCTGATGAGCGGGGCAGACCCAGAGGGGAGCCTACAACACATGCGGAAATGGGAGCAGGATGGAGGGGAGCCAATACCCAGGGGGGTCAAATATGGCATCGGGCCGCAAAGGGCTCTAGGTATGCCGCAACTAGAGAGGCGGCGTACAAACTACACCTGAGGTGGTATATGACGCGCAGAGGCTACATTCCATTAACCCAAAGTACCCCCCAGTATGCTGGAGAGAGTGTGGACAAGTTGTAGACCTGATCCATATGTGGTGGGCTTGGCCATTAGCAGAGACGTATTGGAAGGAGATCCAGAGCCATATTAAAGAAGTGGTGGGCGTTCAACTCCCCTCAGATCCATTGGTAATACTGCTGGGAAAGGCAGTTGAGGGTTGCTACGCAAAATCTGGGAATAGAGCTGCTCTTATCACCGATATGCTCAGTTCGGCTAGAATCACTCTAGCGCAAGCACGGAAAGATAAGCAAGGGCCGGTAGTGGCCAGGTGGTGGGTGAGACTGTGGGGAGTGATGGTAACAGCATTGGCGTATGGATCGATTTCGAAATACCAGAGTATATGGCAACCGCTCCACAAGTTTATGGAGGACAGGGAGCAAATGTACTTTAAGCCTAACCTCCTCCGCAGGGTATCTATGTTATGAATTCCGTACATTAATGATATGCACTGGTGCACAATGCATCTTCGTGAACTAGACACTGTTGTGTTGCCTTAACCAAAGTTGGAAGTTATATGACAAGTGTGGGGGGGGGGGTGGAGGGTGGGAGGAAGGGGTGTTATAATGGTTACATTCATGAGTACTTGTGCGACAACACTGTGGTTCTGTGGTTTAAAATGATGCTTACAATGCTTGTAATGTGTGCTCTTGAAAATAAAATAAAGAAAAAAAAAGGAGGGAAGGCACCCTCTTCAGGCCCTGCACCAAATGCGGGCTACGAAACGTCTTCGCAGAGAACAAACATCTACAATGTCTTTACTGCCTACACCCAGACCACAAGGAGGTAGAGTGTGAGATATGTCTGGGCTTCTCGAAGAAGACACTGAAAACAGGCATAGCAGGTTGACGGCATGGCTCAATTCGAACAAAGCCTGTGCTCCGAGCATGGTCATGCCTCGCCCAGCACCAGCCTGTCCGAAGGGTGGTCTCCCTCTGGGTAGAGATATAAGTCCTTTGAGGTCTCTCCATTAGTGGGGGTGCAAGATAAGGCCAAGAACCACAAGTTTGATTCCAGCGGGTATGCCGCTGATGCGGGTCCCAGTTTGGATAGGCCTTCAGACACCGTAGCCAGCCTGCCATCGAGCTCCTCCTCAAAGAGGAAGTCGTCCACACTGGCCAGGTTACGGGAGAAATCAGATAGGCCTAGGCCAGAGGAAGAGAAGAAGGCCGCACAGCCCAAGCAGGCTCAACCAGCGCAGCCAAAGTCCTCGTCGGCAACTTGAGCGACACCTACTGTGACGACCGAGGCGGCTGGAGGTGCCGACCCTACGAGGGTGGCTCCTACAGCCCAAAGGGTTTCCCTACCTCTAAGGCGCAACATGCCGCAGAGGCAGCAGCGAAGGCTGCAGGCACCCGGGCGGTGGTGGGGGGGGGACACCGGGGACCCATGTCCCGGTCCAAAACCATCAGGGAGGAAAAAGGGGGGTGAGTAGGCCCCAAAACAGCAGTTCAGGGGTGACAATCAACAGGTGAACATCTCTTCCACGGATGATGACAACCAAGAGTCCGTCCATACGGCCCACGAGGACGACGGTGCAGGGCCTAGCGATCCATTGATTGTTCCCTTTGCAGCCTCAGGAAATATCCATGGACATCCTGTCAACTCTCCACACCCTGGTGAATAGGATGCTGCAAAGGTTTCCGCCGGCAACGGTGGTGCCGCAGGCCCCTGACCAGCCTCCGCATAAAAAGAGAAAGCGTCATCTGAGGCCTCCACATCAGCCTTCTCCACCACGTCGGGCCCCAACTCCACCAGCTGACCAGGACACGGCAACAGGAACAAACGAAAATGAGGACTTTGTCTCGGCAGAGGATGAATCTCAGCACCTGGATTCCTCTTTCCACCAGATGAGGTGGGATCATTCCACTCTACGATTTCCAGGGCCTCCGAGCCTCTGAGCTGTTCCAGCGGTGCCCGAGGAAATCAGGAAAGAGGGCTTCTTGTATCAGTGACGAAAATGCAAGAGGAAGACGATCATGGATGTGCCCTCCCTGGATGACATATGGGAGGAAGGCCTAGCCCTCATAAAGAACCCATGCACGGCTTCAACCAAGCAAGACAGGTTGGAGAAGAAATATAGGCTGCCGGACTCCACGCCCAAGTGCTTGAGGTCGCCACCGTCGGCGGTCTCGGTAGTGTTAGCTGCCACAAGGAAACATTCGGCTAACCCGGCTTCATCGTCATCAGTTACCCCAGACAGCAAGGGGAAGAAGATGGACGCCATGGGAAAGAGAGTGATTTACACATCGGCATCCACGATCAAGGCGGCTAATGCACTGGCCATCTTGGCCCGATATGACTAGGTGCTTTGGTACAAGCTGGGCCCGATATTGGAATTCCTCCCTGACGACAAGAAGACGGAAGCTCTCGTCCTCTTTCAGGAAGGGGAGGTGGCCTAGGACCATGCCATTACGGTGGCGGTGGACATCGCTGACACTGGTTTCCGGCAGATGGGAAACAAAGTCTGCCTTAGTCAGCAGGGAAGGATGAAGGCCACGAATTTTCAACAGGACGTTCAGGCAAAGGTGCTAGAGATGCTCTTCGACGTGGAAAATCTGTTCGGGAAGACGGTCGACGAATTCCTTCAAGCCATTAAGACGAATACAGAAACGGCCTGTTCCCCTGGCACTCTTCAACAGCATCGCTCATCTTTTCGCTCCTCCAGGGGTAAATAGAGCAGATCATCCAAAGATTTTTCCTCATCATACAGAGTGCCTCCCTGATCCTCCTCACAGGAAGCCTACAGAGGTCACTCCCAGGCCTATGGTAGCAGAGGTCAGCGTTGCCCACATGGTAGGGTCCTGGCACCCAAACAGGCCTGAAATGGCCAAGAGGCCAGGCCCCCAGTCATGCACCTCAGTGGGAGGCCGGTTGACGATGTTCATAAGCGAGTGGAGGAAGATCACCACTGACAGATGGGTGCTCAACGCTCTCACCCAGGGTCACACCTTGGAGTTTCAACGCAGGTGCCCCCATATCCCAGCGGTTTCCCGTCACAAGCTCCACATCCCTCAGCTACTGGATGAAGTGCAAGCCATACTACGGAAAGGGGCGATAGAGCTTGTTCCCAGACGACTCCGGGGCTCCGGAGTCCTTTCCAGATACTTTCTGGTAAGAAAGAAGACACAGGGTTGGAGACCCATCCTGTACCTGCGCCATCTGAACAAGTACCTGAAGTCCCAAAATTTCACAAATCTTCACAATTTTATCTAGTGATACACATGGTTAATTTCACAATCTAAGTGTTATGTATGGCTTATTTTCACAAATATATCTAAATGTGCTGCATGGCTAATCTTCACGATTCGATCTAAGCTAGATGCGTCGCTGTTCCTTGCAATCGCTAAATGCAGGATATGGCTACCTGACACAATTGGGATATAAGCAGAAATTGCTACATGACACAATTAGGCTAAGTGCGAGATATGGATGAATAACACAAATGGGCTAAAAGCAAGATGAGGCTACCCTACACAATTAGGCTAAATGCAGAATATGGATACCATAGACAAATAAGCTATATTTATAATACGTAATAAGTGTGATGGGGTTTTAATGGAATACAGTAATGGCTATACTCCCCTCCCACACTTATCGTATCAGTCGCTGCTGGTTGACTGCGACAGGCTTCCCAGGGGAACATGGGCAAATACAGAGTCGAGATACTTCTTCGGGAGCTGCCCTTTGCCTTGTGGCCCTTAGCCGACTGCTGCCCGGACAGAGGTTTCCCTGGGGACCTATGTTAAGAGGGTGGCTACCACAGGGCTAAGCCAATCAATGGGGTGGGGAGGTAGCAAGGGGAGGGTGAGGCAAACAGGTGTAGGGGAGTGTTGCAGACATTGGGAAAAGGCAAAAAACACAACAAGAGGCGGAAAGCACAAACAAAAAGAAGAGGAAGGGAGGGGATGGAGGGGGCAAAGGGGGGCATTGACCTCGACCAGGACCAGATGGAGGGGGCAAACGGTGGGTGGGCACTTACCTCGACCGGGACGGAGCAGTAGGACCTGCTTTCGAAGGCCTGCGGCAGATCTAACCCGACCTAGTTGCAGGTTCCACAGTGGAGCCAGTCTTCCACGGAGCTAGGGCCGGGGGCAGCAAGGGTGGAGGCAAACAGGTGCAGGGGAGCGGTGCAGGCATTGGGAAAATGCAAAAAAACCACAACAAGAAAAGAAAAGCACAAAAAAAGAAAGAAGAGGAAAGGAGGGGATGGATGGACAAGAGGGAGGAGGGTAAGGGGGGCACTCTCCTCGACCAGGAAGAAGCAGCAGGACCTGCTTTTGCAGGCCTACTGCAGCTCTAACCAGTCCTGGTCGCATGTGCCACAATGGAGCCAATCTTCGACGGGGCTTGGCCAATCAATGGGGAGGGGGAGGCAAACAGGTGCAGGGGACCGCAGCAGGCATTGGGTAAAGGCAAAAAAAAACACACAACTGGGGGAAAGCATAAAAAAAGAAAGAAGATCAAAGGAGGGGATGGATGGACAAGATGGAGGGTGCATGTTGGGGGGCTCTCACGTCAACCAGGTGAGTACCTGTGTTTCAGCAGCATTCTTCGTTGGGAGAGGCGGCTGCTCTAGTAGCTGTGGAACTGCACTTCCGTGGTCGTTGTCTCTCGCAGCAGTTCTTCGTCCAGATGCCGGTGAACTGCATCTGCTGCTGTTCGTTCTCTCCATTCAGGAGACCTGGATGCCTTGTGCTCTCCACCATCCTGGACTCTGCAGCATTCTGCAGGCTACGGGATTCCTCCGCTCCCCCCCACTTCTGCACTGTGCAGCCTTCCTCGGGCTGGCTCTCTCCTTGCAGGTATGCGTCTCTGCCCTTTTGTGTTCCTCCAGGAGGTGGAAATAACGAATTGCGTTACCGGCATGGCAGCAGCCTGTGCATGGCTTGAATGTGGATATTGAGAGGCGAGCTGCAAGCCGGGGTCACAGATGGGTGCCTTAAAAGCCTCTGAGGCTATTGGGGGCAGTGGACAGCTCTCAGGGTAAGCGGCTATGGTGAAGAAGCAAAGCTGCAGGAAGCCCACAAAACAAGCTGTGCACTGCAAAGTCAGGGGCTGGTGGTGTTGTGGCAGCAGAGAAGTGTAGTGTAGTGTAGTGCTCTCTGCGTTGGTAAACCTGGGGATGTCGCGTGGACACAGCGAAGGTGTGGGACAGGGCCGGAACGTGGTGTGCTGAGGGTGCTCAGTAAGGTGGCACCCTGCAGTTCGGGGGCTGCATGGGGATGGTCCCGAGGGTGAAACACCTGATGCTCGAGAGGGCAGCAAGACAAGGGATGCAACACTAGCGTTCGCAGATGCACCTGGTTGGTGGAAAAGCATAGCGGGCAGTAGGAGCTGAATGCATGACGACCAGCTACAGCAGGACGCCACTTGCGGAGCCAGTTGATCTGGGCGCTTGCCGGTGGATGCACGACTGCACTGGTGCACTGGGCACCGAACATAGAACAAGGGAATTGGCCTAAAAGCACCACTCCCACCCTAACTCCGTCATTCCTACTCCTCAGGTTAGTATGTGCTACTGGTTTCTCTCTACTGTCAAGGGCCTGACTTTTCTAGATGGAACACCCTAAAGGCCAATGCCTTTTTTGTCTAAACTCCCTTACGGGCTTCCAAGACTGACCCTACACTGTAAACGTTGTAGATTACTAATACAGAATAGGCCTTTCAGACATGATGCCCTACTCTCCCTTCTTTCTATCACACCTATTTATTCCTCTCCCTTTGTCTGATATTCTCTTCTCAATACTCGCCACTCCTTTACTCCTACTTCTGAAGCCGTCTTACTCTGTCCCTCTGATCTCCTACCAGTTGCCTTCACCCTTCGACGCTACTTCTCCCTCCCCTGCACTGCTACTCACTCCTCCATACTTTTACTAATACTCCACCACACATACTCGGTCACCCTATTTTTACTTTCATTCACCTCGCTTTCGCTCTCTACAGACTCTCC
The DNA here is from genome assembly GCF_040938575.1 of Ambystoma mexicanum. Classification (NCBI taxonomy): domain Eukaryota; kingdom Metazoa; phylum Chordata; class Amphibia; order Caudata; family Ambystomatidae; genus Ambystoma; species Ambystoma mexicanum. The sequence continues at coordinate 568,103,604 of NC_090931.1, read as the reverse complement.
TAGCTTCCATTCACACACTCACCAACAATACCTGAACTTTTCTCATTCATGAGGATTATGACATTTTATTTGTCGTGTTATTTATTAATTTGTTGATGGATCCATTCCGAATAAAAAATATGACTACTCTAAGTTGTCTCCACGCTCCAATCCCGTCCTTTTTCCTGCTGGACTCTTGGTCTGCTACATCCTCCTCCTATGGCCTCAACCGAACAACCCCCAACTTCCTGTTGCTCTTTTTATCCTCCTTTGTCTGCCCCATTGGACTACTGGGCCTCTCACGTGAATCAGCAATGGTGGCAGTGTGTCCAAGTTCATGTTAGTGTGCCTTGCAGTCACTTTTCCAAAGTACGGTCAGTCTCATTTTGCACTCAAATGTAAATGCCTGGTGTCTAGGGTGCCTGGACCAGCCTCTCTGTTCCCTGTACCAGCCATGTGGAAAGTTGCAGGGCATGTAAAGCATGCCACATATGCTCTCCACTGCTTTCTCTCTCTCTCCACTGATCGGACCAGCATTGCGATGAAAACGGTGTGCAGCATTGAAGATTTGGGCTTGGTTCGCTGGGATCTCATGTTTCTGCAGTAGTTACTGTAGGTCTGTAAAAAAGAAAACTCGTCCAGCATTGATATCAAGAGGTGTGGGGTTATGTAAGTGGGTACTGCCCTTGTGCAAACTCAGAGTTGGGGAGGGGACCGGAATTGCGGATATCACTGTCTCCCTCTGGAGTAGGACTGGCTTTATCTCCCACCCTGGTAGGCCTCTCACTCTGGCAGAGAGGGGATCTGATCTCCTCATGGCAAGCTGCAATATGTATAAAAATAGGCTGCTCAGGAGTTAGTAGTGCACATGGACTAAGGGGTGCGCTAGGCTGAATGCCACCTTTCTGCAGGCTCTCTCCACCACATCCATATGTCCCTACTCCCAACAAGTTTTTGAATCTATGATCTAAAGCATTGTAACCCCTCTTGCCTAAATCTAAGCTGGTCTAAGGAAGGGCCTAAAAGCCTTTGTCTTCTCTACTATCCCTTGGGTGATATTCGTAAGGAAACCTTTTCTGAAGTTGAACTGAATTCTCTCAGTAGGGTTTCTTGCTTCATCTCTCTCCCTCTCTCTCTCTCTTTCTCTCTTTCTCTCTTTCTTTCTCTCTCTCTTTGTCTCTTTCTCTCTTTCTCTCTCTCACTCTCTCTCTTTCTCTCGCTCTCACCTGTCTCTCTCCTGCTCTCTCTCTTCCCTCATGGTTTCTCTCTCAACTTCTCCTCTCATCCCCCCTAGTGTCACTCGTGTTCTTTCTCTCTTCTCTCCTCCCACCTCCAGTCTTACTCATATTCCACTCTCTCTCTCTCTTCTACTTTCCTTCTTCCACTGGTACCTTCTCAAACCTCTAAGCCCCCCTTTTCTTCTCATCTCCACTGCACACTCTCCCTCCCAGGTCTCGTCTCTCTCTTCTCTGCCTTCTCCTCCCTCCATCTTCTCTCTCTCTCTCTCTCGCTCGCTCTCTCTCACACACCTTCTTTCAACTCTCCCCTTTCTCTCTATCCAGCTCTCTCTCGCCCTCTCCCACTTTCTTACACTCCACTTATTTCTGTCCCCTTTACTACTACTCTGACACCTCTCTCTATCTCTATCTCACACACACACTCTGTCACTCCTTGCTCTTTATTGGTATGACTCTCTCACATGCAACATCATATCTGCCACTGTCACAATCTCCACAAAACTATGTTCACTGTCAACTCGCCACTGTCTGTTTTTTGGTCCACCCCCAATGCCCTTGACCTCACCTTTCATCTTTGATTTGTTAGGATTTATAATCCATTGTGCTGCCTCTCTCTGCTCCTCAAGTTGGTCAACGTGTCTTTCTTCTTTTAAGTTATTACAGCAATGAATGGAAGCCTCTGCGTGAGGCTGAGGTTGGTAAACAGGTTGTGCTATGCAGTGTTTCATCCTCTCCCAAGACTCGGATCCGGATTCTCTTGGCAGCCTTCCAGGGTTTTCTGGAATAGATGATTCTGAAAGAGACTGAGAAGAGACTTGTCCAGAGGCATTGATTTCGAGACACTAGTACCAGTGCTATTCCACCACAACACCCATTTGGAGGAGTCAGGGACTGGGGACCCTCATCATGGCTCAGGGGTTTGATCAACTCTGGCAACTGCAACCATAGGCCACCTACTTCAGGTTGGGAGGGGTCCCTGCTCCCGCTGACAGGGGGGGGGGGGGGGAGTCCCTGACGCTGTCACACTGAGTTGTGTTGCCTGCTGGACCGCTTTATTAGGGGAGGTCATAGCCGTAAGAGTGGGAAACTGGGAAGGCACTTAAAGAGGGACTTACTAATAATCTGCTTCTTGTTTTCACAGCTACACTAGCTCGCTGACTGCTCTTCTGAACCTAGATGCCCAGCTTCAGAATGTCCAGTCCACCTTCTGCTTCCCAGACATTCATGTAGGCAGTTGCTGCACATAAGAATGGCCTCACTCCTCATTACCCCGAGATGGGTGTGGTCATCCCAAAAGGCCTGAGTCATTCTGTCCTCAGTATCTGTATGAAGCCTGGCAAGTCTGCTCCTCACAGTTCACAAGGCCTGTGCTCACATCCAAACTGATGGATTTAACATCACCCTTCAGCACTTGGCAGCCCAATTGACCAAGGTCAAAGTGGACATCCTCTCCCCGCGATAGGAACACACTGTCCTCGTGAATTCAGTAAGAACGCTACAATCTTGGGTGGGAGAATGCACTGGAACTTCCCTGGGTCGCAGGCCCGTATCCACCTATTACCTCCCAGCAGCTGTTAGTTGCCTGAGACCTGGGGCACTACATTCAACATGACAATGCCAAATAGATTCCATGAGGCTCCTTGAAGAATTCTGTAATTCTGTCTGTGTCTCCTGCATTTCCTAATTAACCCATCCAGTTTCCCACCTATCAATCAAAGTTTAGCTACATCTCTAATCTCAGGGGTGACTCTATGTCCTGGGCTATGCCCTTGCCCAATACTGACAGTCTGCTTCTGATCAACTATTTTGCATACGGTGCAGCCTTTAAGAAGTTTTATTAACAGCTCTTCCAAGTCACCTACATCACACACTTTCTGAAGCTCCTCTAATAGGTCCGCTGATCTGAGGAATCCAAATTAACAGTATTAAAACATGGGTTGTGAGACAAGTTATAGGACTCCATAGTCTATGTCTAGATAACACCTGTTCAACTTGATGACCTGATTGATGTCATGCTGTGACTGTATCATCATATTGAGGAATGCTGGGAGAGCCATCGAAAACCAGAAACCATAGAAATCTTTGCACCCAGCTGCAGTGGGATCTGCCTGGCACCGAAAACCGTCACTCTGGATCCTGGTTGTCTGGGGCTCATAGAAATTGTCAGCATGCTGGCCCCTTACGCTGAAGAAACAGAAGCGAAAAAGCCAAGAAAATACTTGCATGTACTGCAGCAATAGGGGACACTACTTTACGGGGCTGCCCCCTTTCCAGGTCTGGAAATGGACCAGCTCAGAAGTGAAGGGGCGATCTCCTTGGAGTATTAGATAGGGAAAACAGACCTCCTCGAGTTCATGTCTAGTCGTCCTTTACGTGTATCATACAGTGGACCTGCTGGGTGTGGGAGATCCACTCTAGGTCACAGTGCTAGGAAATTCCAAGGCCTACAGGAATTACATGAACCACCAATTGGTGTAACAACATGCAGTACCTATGTTTCCCAAAGCTTCACTAGAATGAGTACATTATGTGGGCGATTCACAGTTGAAATCTGGCGCAGTCATACATACTACGATCACTCAATGAATGTGATCCAGGAACACCAGACATATGTATGGTTTGGTTTAATCTGTGCTCCACAGCTGAAGCTTGCCTTGGGTATATCTTGGCTTCCAAGTCGCAATCCCATTACCAACTGCCTGCTATGCGCTGTACAACTTCATTCAGACTGTGTTGCTTATGTGCTTCTCAGGCCTATGCAGCTGCCCTCTTCACCACCGTTGATAAAGCATTGTGGCCACAGAACATCTGCCGGCTGAATACTTTGACTTTAAGGATGTGTTTTCACCCTTTCAGGAAGGTTACGACCTAATCGACCCAACGACTGCCGGATTGATCTTGCTCGAGATCAGCAGAACCCACCTGCATGGATATATTCATTGACAGAGGAAGAAGCCATTCTGAAGGAGTAAAGGAAAGATGCCCTAAAAATGTGATTGATACCACTCTCCTCTTCGCCAGCAGGAGTGACAATCTTATTTGCTGTTTCCACAATTTCTTTGTGCCAGTAACGGACAACCTGGCCGTTCTCTCTCAAGCGCTCCAACTCTTTTCTTTCCCTGATTTCTCTACCCCTTCTGCCACACCCTCTACTCACTTACCGCTCTTCCTCCTCCGCCTTCTATCACACCCCCGGTGGTCCTCCTCGCCTCTCTCTCCCTTCTGTCCCTCAGATGTCTGCACTCTCCCCTCTCCTATCCCCTTTACTCTCACCTATACGCTTTTCTGCCCTCTTATCGCATCCCATCTTCCCCCTTCTCGCCTCTCCATTCCCCCGACCAGATCCCTCTTCTTACTTCCCACAATTCCCTATCTACGCCTGATCTCTGTCTGCCTCCACGCCCCCTGACCTCACCCCTACAAATCACACTCTCTCATTCACTCTCCTTTTATACTTTTCTCTTCCTTGTTCTCCCACCTTCCTTTGGATCCTGTGCTCACTTGACTCTATGGGCCAGTCCATGGCTATTCCTTTCCCAGGGGCTGGGCTGCAAGGGTGTAAAGCTTTTAGCCTGACCCTTTTTACCCTGCTCTGTGTGTGGATTATTTTGTTTTTGCTCACCACATTTAGGGTCTGCTGTCATGTTGGTAGTTGATTCTTACTAGCGTTATGTAGGCTGCAGTGAGAGCAGCAATATTTTTCTTCTTCATAAAGTCAATTTTAATTGACATAACCACAATCCACCCGAAACGTGTTTTGAACACTGGTCTTTCTCAAGGCAATAATTATTTGTATGGAAGCACAAATGTTTTTGCATTTCGACAGTGGAAAACACGCAGAGCGCCATACTGGATCCTTAGGAGGTATTCAAGATTGCTAATAATGATCTCACCGTCCTGGAGGGAGAAAATACCCACCAGTCATCTAGAACTATCTGAACGTAACCAGAACACCATAGGGGCTACAACTGAGAACTAGAAGGAGCATTTATGCTAATCATAAGACATGATAGATGCACTCATCAGAAGTACTGCACCACTGTACAAAATACATGATTGTGTGTGGCTCTCCACCATATACATTAACCTTCCACACTGCCACAAACATTGAGGCCCACATACATTGATCCTTTCCATATTCTCATGGTTGTTTCCCCTCTGGCCATGAAGTTGGCACTGCCAAAACACTGGCAGACCCCTTCCACATCACGGGGATCACTTTACACTGGCTCCAATACACAATGCACAGAACAGAGTGGTGCAGCACATCTTAAATTCCTGTTACTGGGGTCATAGGGTACCAGTGGTAATCTCCTTGGAGAAAAGTATGTCCCTCACAGTTCCGCTGGTGATTTTTGGTTTCACACCTGTCATTTTCTCAAGCCTCGATTTTCTGGGTCAGGGTTACTGGGTTACTGTTGGGTCCTGTGGGCCAGCAGGGACAATGAGTGGCACCTGGAAGCAGCAAGTGGCTATTTGGGAGCCAAAGGAGCAAGCATGCATGCCTTGAAGTGGGCTCGCTCCTACACTTGCAGCTGCCACCATGCTCCTTCTCCACTCCAACGCTCCTCTGCCATCTCCCGCTCCATCACCCTTCCTACTTTGTGGACGGCACATTCTACCCTCCAAGGCTCGGCTGCACATCACCTTGGCCGAAGTCTACGGTGTACCACTCATGGCATATGCGGCCAGCCTCCTTTTGTTTCTCTCAAATTCCTGCTCCTTCTTCCTGTCGTCTGTCTTTGGCAAACCACCCATGACAAACACTGTCTAACTCCTGGGATTTCTCCTGCTTACCTTTCATGGCCTCTTCATCACCCAAAGTCCTCTCCACTGACTTTTATCATGTTATTATCCCCACTTGGCACTTTTGCCCGCCTAACATGGGCCCTATCCTCTCCTATGACCCTCGGTGACCCCAACTTCCCAGACCTAGTCATACTAGACTGCCAGACAGTTGTTCTACCCATCAGATCACCATAATAGGCAAGTCTCATATGTCCGAGGCCAGAGGAGGAGGAAATTGGGACCTTACACTGGTCTCACCAATTATCTGCTCCTTGTCTTTTATAAATACAGGAACTCATGCAGAGAGAATAAAAGTACACAATCCAAGGCAGGGCATACTGGCGATGCCCAAGACGGGAGATGGTAAAAATCCTCACAGGCCCAGTTCCAATTTAAAAATCAAAATGGTTACTGGACTTAATACATAGCTCATGCCAACCCCCTGCAGACCACATTACCTACCATTGGCATTTAAAAGGCATCCAGGCCAGTCCTTAATTGGCATTCCCTCAGAGAGCTAGCAGGAGGAGAGCAGGAGCCCTTGGAGACCCGGTTCCTAGAGAATCCTGCCAAGGAAAGTATGATTGCAGAGATCTTGAAGGAGGATACATTGATGAGAGGTGAGGTTGTGGAAGTGTGGGTTAATACAGTGGCAATAGCTCTCTGGACTAAGGGAAATCCTATGTTGTTGGAGGGAAGGAGAAATATTTGCATAGAGGAGAGCAAAAGGGAAGAGAAAGTGTGAGATATCATCTTGTAAAGGGGAAGAGTGAGATAGCATTTTAAAAGGATGAGGGAGACCTTTGAGTGAAGACAGAAGTAGAGTGTTCGAACGAAGAATCAAACCAGAGAGAGGCATTGGACATGAGGGATGTATTAAGGTAGAGAGAATCTCTGTAGTAGAGAGTGGCTGTGGGGCAGGCTGTTGCCTTGCTGACTTGGAAGCGGGGATGCTGGACCGGTCATACCTGTGCCGACACTGCACGGTGTGGCTCCCTGGCCGGATGTTGCCCCGCTGTTTCACTGCGATTTTCTGGTGCTCTCACACCCAGCGTTTTTCACCACCACAGAAACAAGGAGTCAAGGAGTCAAGTTCTGAAGACCAAAGCCGAACATTGTAAGGTTCCATTCAGAAAGGTTGGTCGTTTTGCTACTTGCATATTTCCTGATTCATTGGGCTAATTGACCTGAACGGCCCACTCCTTCTCTGCCAACCCCACCGCTCTTATAATCAATAACACAGGCTAAAGGGTCAGTTGTTTTTGCCCCAATGAATGCCTCCTCGGTAATTCCTCGGTAATTCCTTGCCAGCTCCTGTACGCTTAAGGTTGTGGACTGTTCTTTTACTCTCAACTCTGAGCTGTATATCTGGAACTTCTTTTGTGTTGCTCGGTTGCAGTTAGTGACTCCACTCTGCAGTAATTTATCAGACCTTTTTAGGTTGCGATTACCGAAGAGGAAAAGAAAACAAGTGACTATGTAGGAGGGAGCTGTGGGGAAAAAAACAGGAAAGGATATTGAAAAGAAGTTTCCGGGAAGTTAGGGCAAAAGATCTTACAGGCAGAAAAAACCCTATCAGAGACCTTACATGCCTCCTGTGTTTCTTTGTCGAGGGCATGGTCCAATGAAAAGGAAGCACTAGTTTGACATTTCCAGATGGCTCAATTGACACGCCTTTAACCAAACCGCATAACAATTCTAATCTTGAAACAATTTCCGATTACCCTGCACCCTGGGACAGGTCTGGTAATGCGCAAATGTGTGATGCACAGGTGAAGTTACCTTCCGCTCAGGGTGCTGAACAATGGAACAGACCACAGAAGATTGTGTCTGTACAAGTTCATAGTCCTCCCATCCCAAGTGCAACCTTAGCTCCCCCTTCTGTTCTGCAAAACCATAACCCCCATCTGTGGAAATGCAATTGAGTCGGCTACCTATCCTCCACTAACCACCTGCAGCACTGCCATTGGTCAGTGTTTGTGGGAGTTGATCCTCTAAAGACTCATCTGAATCATCAGTATCCCTCATTAACAAGTGAACTAAATGGATTAACTCCAGAAAGTGCGGTCCTTGTATCAATCCCAAAACCATACTCGTGGCCCGGTGTGTTAACTGGGTGGGTTTAACATACAAAATCATAAAAGGAGATTGTGTTGTGCTGACATTTTCAAACCTTTTTATTGCTCAGCAGATTAATTCATTTTTAGGAGTTGTGAAAAACCTGAGGGTATTCTCACTCCCCTTGGATCCTCTTTGCAGGTGGCCACGGAAAGGCCATTGCTTTTGGATCCTGACCCCGTGGGTGGAAAAGCGAGGGAAGATCAAATAGGGGGAGGGTCCTTGAGGATTGGGAGTGGGGTGCCCCTAGGTGAGACATGGTATCCCCCTTTTCCTAGTAATAGTGAACCTAACCCACCCCAACCTTTTTAGGCTGTTGCAAGCCCATTTTCCTCATGATTCTACACACAAAACCTGACAATACTGAGACGAAGAAGAGGCAACTGAGAACAATGTAGATTACTCTTTCACTACTTAGGTACTGAGACAAGGAAGCTGCATCCCGAACACTGGGAAGGTCAGGCATGACCTGTGACGAGTGTACCGTGTTCTAATAACTGCACCTGTGACCACGTGTTACCGTGGTCTAATAACTGCACCTAGACCAGAGAATCCTGATTGGTAAGAGCAAAAGAAATGATGACACCAGCTCAACAAAACCATTGCAACACTTTTGAACTATACTTGTTTTTCTTGGGAACAGAATCCTGAGACTCCTTTCTGTTCTGCATTGTGCTACTTAAGACTTGAGGAAGGGAACCCCAAGGATCATTCTGGAACTATATTGCCTTGAACTGAAGAAGGTAAACTTTCAGACTTTTCTTTCATGGAACTTTCTTATGCTTGCGGAAGGAGAGCTGAGAGAAAGCTGTGAGCTGGAAGAAGCTCAGGATGTTGAGTTGAATACTGTTTCTTTTGAGTTTGACATCCCTACACATTGGGTTAATATAGTTGTGATGGCAACAATAGGTGCTGGACGCGAACAGACTTTGAAGTTGAACTCTTTGACACAGACTTTCCTTAGTTGTATTCCTGTATGGTAAACCCACATCAGTATAGGGCAAGGTAGGCATTCAACTATCCTGACATTTCAGTTAAATAAGCTTCTTTTTCATTTTATTTTTATTTTTTTCCAAGTTATGTTTATTCAGATAATATATATATGAACAATAACATGAATACATTAACATTGATATATAAAATAATACTTTTGAAAGTACATCATATCAGTTCAATTTTCCAAAGGGTGTAACAGAGTAAGATAGAAGGTGAGGAGAATAAAAGAATTAAAAGTGCCAACAAGAAGAGATGTAAGAAGAAAAGAGAAGAAAAAAGAAAATCTAGATTGTGAGAAATAATTAAGCATAAAGATCATTAAATCTTCCCCAGATCCTTTCATATTTATGAGGTTGATCCTTTAGTGTTAAAGGATACCTTCTCTCTCTTAGACAAGAGGGACAAACTCTGCAACCAATCATCAACACAGGGGATGTGTTGCTTTTCCAAAATTTAAGAATATGTTTCGTAGCAGGAAGAAGATCTCTTTTTATCCAAAACAACTTACTGTTAGACAATACCATACTTGAGAGTAATAGGCCCAACACACCAAGAAGAGGTTCTCTTGGAAGACATTGACCCAAAACCAAATGTATTCTCTGAAAAACAGCATCCCAGAATAACTGAATCTTTCTACACAACCACAAAATACGGAACGTGGTGCCCACCTCTCTTTTACAGTTACAACAAACATCTTCATTACACAGTTTACACAAGTGCATCTTCCAGGGGGACCAGTACAGGTAATGATTAATTCTCTGTTGCGTGTACCTTAGATCTAAGTCAACTTTATATGTAATTGGACCCATTCAGAATCCGACAATACGTAACCCAAATCTGATTCCCAATTTCTTCTACCACATTCTGTTAATTGGAATGTAGGTGGAGTAACTAACTTGTATAAAGTAGATGCAGATAAAGGCATGTTCTTTGAAATGCGCAAAATTATAGGCGGATCATGTAGTGCAGCATTCATTGGTGAGAAAATTACAGCAAAGATTTCTTTCAGAACATTATAACGACCAATTTCATTTGCTTTCAGCTTGTATTTGAAACGCAAAAACTCAAAGTCCACCATATTTTGACCATCATGGGCTTGACCAATTCTCCAAATATTAGCTTTTTGCCATGAAACCAGGATAGCACATAGTTACCCTGCTTCACAGCTTTTTCCACAGACTGGAGTCTACACATAGGAGGTACTACTCATCTTGAATCTCATTACTCTTGCGCCATTCCTTCACTACATGCTGTATAAAAGGTGGAGTCGTACCAACCAGCAATCTCTTGTCTGCAAATAGAATAACATCTAGAGGTGTGGGCGAAACAGATTTCTTCTCTATCTTAATCCAGCCTGCCCTACTAGTTTGGTCAGCCAGCAACCAATGATGCAGAGTCCGCAATGTAAATGCTGTGTGATACCGTTTTATGTCTGGATAACCAGAACCACCTAGATGCACCAGTCTCAGAAGGTAAACTTCTTTTATTTAGTCTGTTGTCTGTGTCGTACTTCATGATGCCTTCACAGAGTCTGTACAGTAGGCGATTGATTAAAAATCCTTGCTTTATCATATTTCCATTCACCCACACTGTTCTTAATAAACAGCCACAGAAGCCTACCACATCTGTGGATAGGTCTCTTGAGGTGCACTCAAGGCGCACACTTGGGAGTATTAACCCCACAAGAAGGTCCAGAGAGCTCTAGAATGTGCAGTTGTCCTCTCATTTACAAAATCATCCTGTAGCCTTTAATGATATTCCAGCTGCCCTGTGATGAATCTGGTGGAGTCATCACTGATTCCCCTCTGTTGACCTCCTACCATGTGGCCTGGGGACAGCAGCCTCTACCTGATCCTGACCCTGGGGGTGGCTATATGGGAGAGGATCACATGGGAGGAGACAATGTCCGGGGGTGGTGTTGACACCATTGGCTGAGACGCGATATTTCCCCCTTTCCTCCCACGAAGACTATCAATACCTAAGGCTTTAATGGCTTGTTGTCATTTAACAGTCCCTTCCTATAGTAAAGGTCAGAAAACCTTTTCTCTCATTTGCTCTAGTCAAACCCCTATGTTTGACTCAGCCATTGACAATTCATGTATAATATCTTCTGGTTTTGATGTGGTTTTTTGTGAAATTCTTTAACATCCAGGAAGCCCAATATCAGCAATGGACTTCAATTCCCATAAAACTACAAGTAGTGAGAAGAGAAAGAGGAGGAAGGAATCTATGCAGATCAGGAGAAGCCTTGAGCCTTACTTGCCGGCTAGTTGTTCGATTGGAACTAAGATGCACAGGATATTTAAAAAAGGTAGAGACAATGAGAAGCAGAATTGAGCAGGAGAAAACAGCAAGCAAGACGACATCTGAAGCCTGGCAGTGGCTCCAGAGTGTGAGGTTCACCTACCGGCATGGCGAGAGAGGAAGAGAGGCACAGTGGGCACACCTGAGTGACTGCAGAGGAACTGGAAGCCACATTGGAGGTCCTGGTGGTGCGCGTGTGCCGGGATGCAGCGTTCTCTGGTCCAGGCCACACAGGTAAGCTGGCGAGTGATCGCAGAGCTGCAAAAAATGCTGGGGGAATATCTGCATTGTGTGGGAAGCCGATCCAGTGAAGAGGCTTTGTTACAAAGACAAGGCAAGAGTTGGGGATGCTGCGAATGACCAATGAGTCGGCCCAAGGTTGTTGGGGACCCCGGGACGTTTCGACATGTGTGTGAACCAATGACTGAATGTCACATGGTTGTGAGTATGGATAATATACCAAAGTGGTTGAATGCAGATAAAGTCCAATCCTATTTCAAATATCCGGCAAGCATAATATTTGAATGCTGGCGAGACGAAGTGCAACAAGAAACCATAAGCAAATATAGTGGTTAAATTTGAGGTGCTTTTTGGTGATACCCTTAGATTTGTACTCTCGCAACCGATACTTTTGCTCCAAATCTATTTGGAAATTGGATTTTTTGAATTGGTGATTCTATTTTGTTAACCTTCAGTTTGTCGCACAGGTGTATGCAAACACAGAGACCATGAGCTCCTCAACTCAGTTAGTAAAAATAGAAAACTTTTTTGGTTTTGCTTGCACCTTTCTTTGCGGCAGTATTTCCTGTCTTCACATATATGACTTATGCTATTCCCAATGAATAAATGAAAGCATTCAAGTCCGTCTGCGTGTAGATTTTTTTTATTTTTGTGATCATTCAAGGCCCTTTTCGATGACAAATGTTTCGGCATTACTTTGCCTTTCTCAAATCCGGGCATTTCTGTGACAAAAAATATTGAAATAATAGAAAAAATAAAAAATGTGAAATCATGTCATAGAACTTAGATATTTGCATATTCATTTCCCTGTTCAAAAAGAGTGAATACATGAAGTAAAAAACACAAAAAATGTAACCTTATACCAATTTGTGCAGCATAAACCTACAGAGAAAGCATGCGTTAGAATGGGGTCTAAAATGCCTCTTCATACTGTTATAGTAACCCGTGGGATTACTTGGTGATGAGAAAGTGAAAAGAAAATTGACATATACATACAATTACTTTTTAGAAAATTCAGCCCCATTTATCATTCTAATGTCTGTTTCATCTTGTTCCAAACTTCGTCCTGGTAAGTATTTTCCTAAAGTTTCCTCCCACTCATTCCCTTTCACAGAAAAAAAAACCTAACTGTTGTCATCGTTTGTTGTTTTGTTTAAGAAATGCATATGCGTGAAACATTTGGTTGCAATTAAGGGGCTTTCTTACCCTAAAGTATCACGGTCTCGATAGTCTGCTTTATTGCAGTCCAGTTAGTAATTGGGGTCAAATCCCATCTGCTAGAAAAAGTAAATAAATTTAGGATGACCCTGGTTTAAGGCTTAGATCCTAGTTTCATGCAGTGCAGTGCGAGTTTGTTAATTTGCAATTTCCTTCTTATAGTATGTTACGAATTCCAGACTAGAGAAAAATAAGATAATATAATTTCAGTCTCTCTAAAAAGACGGTTTGACTGTGAGGCATCCTCATGGTGGTGTTCATTACACTTTGATAACTTTTAGCTTTGTTGCGTCGTTTTAAGGTTGTAAAAAGCATGTTGACCAAGCTCATTTAAAAACAGCATGTTCCCAAATGAGCGGCACATGCATTGATTGGTCAAAGTTTAGGGTGGGCTAGTGAGAGGACCCTAGGGCTTAGCTGAAAAAAGTCCAATTCATGCTCCAAGCGTCGAGTCAGTTAGACTGCCTCTTGGATGATAGAAGAAGGACTAGCTATGACACTGCCTGTGAGGCAGAGTAGTCCTACCTTCATTTCCATCAGATTTCTGATGGTGGCCATGTTTTGGGCTATGTTAGTCATGTGCATATTGCTATAGGGTGTTTGAACCCAAATTCATTTTAAATCCAAGTATGTTGTAAGTGTTAATTCGGTAATAGATATCTAATGTTTTTTGTTTTTTCGGAGGCCTGATGTAATTAGATGCTTGTGTATTTTTTGAGGATCTGGTCTTTTGTTTCTAGTGTGTGGACACAAGGACAGCTTTTAAGTAACTGCTTGACCCTGAAAGATGCTTAGTTTGTCTGATTTTGAGAATAGCACAACCTTGTGTCTGCCTCTCATTGCTGATGCCTCACATGCCCCTTGCCTTTCAGTGCACCAGATCCTGTTATCCAATACTCAGATTTTTCTCACAACCCACTTATTTTAAAGATGCTACAATCCTGACTCAGACTTGCCCAGAAACCTCCATACCAAATATGATATCAATGATAAGTTGGAATATAGCTGTGGTTCAGGAAAAACTTTCGTCCGTCGAGACTGTTAATGCATTGTCTAATGTTGATAACATCCTTTTACAAGAAACTTGGTCCCTCACTGATATTGTTTTGGATGGTTACTGGTGTAATGAAATCAATGCCACTAAAAGGCACAGAAGTATTTTAATAAAATCTTCCATCTACTCCAATAGGATTGGGAAATAATCTGATCATAATTGCGTACAAGCAATTGAGGCGCATGCTAATGGGGACAAATTACTCTAGCTAATTAATAACTTTTGCAACAGTATCCAAAACATAAGGGTGGCTCGTCATTGCTAATTTTTAAGCATTGTTTGTATAATCGTTTGCTCTGAGATAAATGTAAGGATTCTTGTATTATCGTGGGTAGTGACCTAAATGTAAAAATGTGTAATGCCCTGCAGACTTGTTTGACCAGACAGATGATCTTTAATAGGCTTGTTGTAACCTAATATGACAGATTCCCATATGACATGCACAGGCTTGATATTTTATACTTGGCTTGTAGAATGGAGTTTGCTATCACTTAATGGGCGCACACCTAATGACATCCTGGGTATATTGTGATGAATCCTGCAGAGTCCTCACAAAACCCCCACCTAAAGTCTCCTCCCAGATGGTACAGGGAAGGCAGCCGCTACCTGATCCTGACCCTGGGGTTGGTGATAGCTGGGAGGTTCACCTGGGAAAACTCAGTTGGGGGGGACGCAGTATTTTTCTTCCTCAGAGGAGGAAGTGACATATAGTGAATATATAATGGCTTGCTGTCAGAGCGAGCTATTCTTTTCCAGCACTATTCATCCTGATGATGGTAAAAACTGCTCTCACCAATCCTGCATCCCAAAGTTAAGCACAAATATAGAGGTGAAAGCCCCCATGTTCAGCAGGGGAATATTCAAGTTGAGTCTTTAAATGTTAACTTATTAGATTCTAAAACTCTTAATTCCCCTAAAGAACAAAACCATGTAATACAATCTTGTGAGACTCGTTTTAAAAAGATAATAAAGAATAAAAACAAAGGTGAGCAATTATCCCCTTAAAAGGAACAAGTTCAACATTGGGGACTTCAAGTCCCATAATGCTAAAAGTACCAGGACGAAGAAGAGGGATGCAGAGGCCCTACATTGGAAGTTGCAGGTTTTTAGGGTTAATGACCCACACCTGAGGGAGACTGGGAGGCATAAAAGGCCCCCTCAGCTGCAGGCCATTAGATAAGAGCAGTTGTGGATGGTGGAGTGGTTGCAGTAGCTCCAAATTGCAGTTGCAGCTGAAGGAGAGTAGAGACGCTGGAGCTGCCGTTGTTTGCAGTACAGATACCGGTTCTGAGAGGGACTCTCCCTTCGGCTACCTGAGTTGCAGAGGTTGTGCAGCAGGAAGTGTTATTTTTCTAAGCTTTCCCCCTTAAGATTGTTGTTTGCCGATGTAGCACGGTGACGAGCCTGAAGCTAAAAAGCATTGCCCCTATCAAGATAGATTATGGTGTCAGGCAAGCACCAGAAAGCCTTCGGAGCACTGAATGGTCCTGTTTTGTTTAGCACGGGCCAAGGAAAATCAAGCCAGGCTGTTTTCCACACTGCCCGGAGCAGACAAAGCCATCAGCCCGAAGACAGCGAGGCGAGAGGACACGGACAGCAAACCTGCTGAGTTCACTTGTGTGGTGTGACCCCAGATCCCTCTGTAACCACCCGCTGGCCCAAAACAGGTATTGTGAACATCGAACTAATGGAAAAAGAGCCAAGTGGCAGAAACATAAGTATGAAGTATGTCGAACTGATGTAAAGCAGAAAGATAATTATTTTGCATACCAAGCAAATACAAAGTGGAGAAAGTGGCAGTATTAGAACTTGGTAAGCAGACCAGCAGAATGTCACTGTGAGATTAAAGGTCAGATCAATTGCCAACAGTAAAAGGTGGCAATATTGCTAGAAACAAATATAAATAACCATTGCCAAAGCCCAAAAGAGTACAATAACCCATTGTGTTGAAAATAGCCAATATTACCAAAGCCAAAAAGGAACCGTTAAGAAACAGGTTGTTTATGAGCCCTATTGTCAGAGAAAGGAAGAAACAGTATGGGGACTGAACTAAATAAGCACTGCCTAAGCCAAAGAGAGCAGAAGTGAGAAAAAGCCATTGCTAGCCCTTGGTTAATGCAAAAGGGGAATAACAGGAGTGGCAGAAAGGCTGCCCTTCTGATAAAAGATGTTCAGGAAGAGATGAGCATAACCTGTGCATGTGGCAATCAAAAGTGTGGAACAAACAGCACCAATGCATCTCATGTCACCCCACCCCCCACCCCTGGAAGAAGTGGTTCAAATTGTTGTTGATCAAATTATAAGAGTTTTGAGTTGCATGAAGACAAAACTAAACCACAGAAGTACTTGTAGAAGTAGTAGTAGTTTTGTTAGTCCTGGCAGGGAAGTACACCAGGGCAAGGGACCTTGTAGGATATGCCTGGCAGGTGAGTAGGCCAGGCAGAAGTCATTAAAGTATTGTGGTGTAATTAAAAGTATTGAAGAAGATCAGGCAAGAACTCAAAAGCACATTGTGAATTGTTGTGGAAGAATCCTGACAAATCAATATTGCTCTTGCAAGTATTTTGTGAACTATTACAGAATTATCTTTACAGAAGCTTTTTTGTTGACGAACTCTGGGAATTTACTTGATCTCTGAAGAAACTTTGTGTAGAACTCTATGCTCCAATTGGAGAGATCAAAGAACTGTTGAACACTTTGAACTGTTGGTGTAGACCAGTTGAGAGACTTATTGGAACTATATTGCAACTTTGTTGCACGAAGTGATTTCCTTATTATTTTGAACTGTCGGATGAAATCCTGATTGAATCTGGGGAAGGCAGATTCACCCAGGTTACAAGGAGAAGCAGTTACCTGGTCTTGAATATAATTGCTAATTTTGTTGTATCTGAATTGCCGTATGTTACCTTATTGAGTTTGTTGTATGTACACGTGTGAGGGACAGAATCCTTTTGTTAGAGTGTTTCCCTTAGTTCATTTTAGGGAGGGGAAATCCTCCTCAAGGTAGGGATAGTGAGGCGTTTATCAAACCCTTTTTGAGTTTAATAAAATGGCATCTTTTGGAAAAGCTTCACAACGTTGTCTGCCTCATATTTCAGACCCCTCACAAAATAAACATTTAAGGGCAACAACAGGTTTTCCATAATTGATTGCTTTTTGTATTTCAATAGATTTGGTCCAAGCTGCAGGGTTTGTTTGCAGTGACCACCAACATTGTGCTTAAAATCAGGTGGCAACAAATCCTGGTGACCTTGAATATAATACCACACATAGCCCACACAGAATTGGTTCAGAAGCAATGGTCAATGTTTTGGTTACAATGCATCCATTTGGCATAATGAGGCGCTACAATTAAATAATAATGTTTGCATTGGCAGAGTTGAATACGGAGGGGTATATTGAAAATGAGAGATTTACTGGATGGAGACAGATTACTGGACTTTGAGGAATTGCAGGATAAGTTTGGTTTGAGGAGTCAATATATGGATTTGACTTCCTTAATCGGTCAAAGGGCGAGTATGGTTGATAAAGCATTGGAAGGAAGACCAGAGGTTTGCAAGTTGTTGGTTGGACAAGAATACAATGTGCGTACTTATATGCGTTTTATGCCTATGTCGTCAGAATATTTAGAAACATGGACTAAGCTAAAGGACACTTGGTCAAAATATATTCATATGGTCATATCAGAAGAGGAATGGAAAGATCTTCTTAGAGTGGACACGAATGTGGGAATGGACATGGGTCTACGTCTAATTCGACAGAAGGTTGTTGGTAGGATTTATTGGACACCAGTTAAGATGTTTAGGTTGAGATTAAGGACAGATGAGGATTGCTGGAGTTGTGATAGTGGTAGGGGCACCCTGTTACATTTGCTTTGGGATTGCCCAAGGTATAACTATTCAGAGGTCGGCTGCTAATGTGATTTTGCTTATGCATAAAGGATAATGTGTTGCTACTAGAAAGCATAATGCCTAGATTGATACAGCTATGGTGGTAGCGATCAAGCTGATCCTTCGAATCTGGAAGATTAGGAAGAAACCTAATGTGGATGATTGGCTAGTGAAATGACAGATTTTGTCTTAATATGAAAACATCTCCTTGAAGGACAAGGGTAGAGAATATTTTTATCTTTCTTTGTGGGGCTCATTTAATACCTTACATGACTAATAGAGAAGTAGGGAGGGGAGGAAGGGGAGGCGGGAGACCCCCCTTATCTTTCTTTTTTTTCTCTTCTTCTCTTTTCCTTTCTTATGGTTTCATGTGTTGTTTTGTGTGTTTATATGTGGAATATTGTATTTTGTATATGCTGTTTTTTCACATGGGAATTGTAATATGCTGTGGTTTTAAATGGTATGGTCTATCATGATTGTAGATTTAGAAACATGGTATTAGTTGTATGTACAATTGTAGTTACAATTAATTGTGCTCGTTTTATTTTGCTGAAGCCTATGTGATGGATATGTATTTTGATGAAAGCCTATTAATTACATTTTTTTAAAATGAAAATAACAATTGGACAGGCAACAGGTTAGTATAAACTGGTCAGCTATTGAGGAATGTCTTTTAACACAACATATTTTAAACACTAACCGGATACTATGAACTTTGTTTTGTCAGGGAATCACAGTTCATCAGAGGCATTTGTAGAAGTATATTCTGAACTGATGAATTACATATCAGATGTTTTTTTTTCAAATATGTGCCATTACTCTGAACCTAAACCGAGGGTTTAGTTTAACCAAGAGTGCACTCTGGCAAATAAATGTGTTATCTACTCTAAAAAGGGTTCTGTGTAATAATGTCCATGCAGAAATTTCGCTTGGCAAAGAAATTGTCAAAAAATTGCCATTTTATTTGCACATTTTTAAACATGCAGATATAATATTACTGGATACCCTAAAAAGCCCATCTTCATCTAAATTGGCAATAACAGCGGCTCATGCTCAATCTAAAAATTCTATCCTGACTGGGAGGAAGGATTTAGATAAGGAAGCCTGGAGCTCATTGCTAGCGACTGTTTCCACAAAGGACTGCCGCATGTTTTGGGACATTGCAAACTAATAATGGTGCTGTTGCCTCGGTTGAGGATTCTGGCTTGGTGTCTAATTGTTACGCCTACCTGGTATCCACAGGGGTGCCACTCAGCCTGGTTACTCGCTGGTATGCTTCTCAGCTTTGCCCTGATGTGGTCTGCCTGGAAGGTTCTGCCTTGTGGTAGAATTAGGCGTGCTCTCCGTCCTGCCTTCTTTGCAGGGGCGCGTTGTCTTTCTTGGGCGAGTGCGGTCCAGTTACTTCACTGACGCCAGCCCGTTTGATATTGTTCAGGTAGGTCTTATTGCTGTTCTTTAGTTTTGTTCCTATCCTGCATGCCTTTCTTTGTTTAAAATGTCTCTTTTTTCTCAGGTATGCGGAGCTTCAGCACGGCGAACTGGCTTGGTTGAGCCCCGCTGGTAAATGATGGTGCATTAAGAGCGCTGTGATGCGGTAAGTAAGCGCTATGCGCAGCGCTGCAAAGTATTGCCTTTGCTAACGTGTGTTTTCCTTCCTTGTAGGTCGCTGTGTCCTTCAGCGCGAGTGGAATGTCCAGAGTGGTGCCAGCCGAGAGGCGACTAGCCAGGTAAGCCTTTTGAGCAGTTCGTAATTTGTAAATGTCTCTACTGCTTTCTTTAATGTTGACTCTATCTTCCTCTTTCAGGTCGTTCTGTCCGGGAGGCGTGCAGATTCAAGGAAGCTGTTCTCAGTAGCTGCGAGTGTTTAAAGATGAAGACTGCAGGTAAAATGCTGCTGCTAATGATGTTCCTTGTGTCTCCTTGCAGGTTCTGCTTCTTCGAGGTTCGAGGGAATAGCTGGACACAGTGAGCGTCACGCTGCAAGCTGCAAAGTAACGCGAAGCGTGTTGTCTTGCTCGGGTGTGGTTTAAATAGCCCCAACAAAATAGGTCAGGTAAAGTAGTCCCTAGGCTACCACACCCAAAACACTAGACCGCATAGCTTGGTCCAAGCTATGTGGATGCCTCCATGTTGACTGACAATACAATAAAGTAGTTCCCAAGCACATTGTTTTTTATGGTGTATGAGCCTGGCGCCATAGGCGCCAGGACTGGCGCCATGAGGGCTTTTGAAGAGGATGCCAGGCTCTAGAGGCCCGAGTCCTGACTCCACCTGGCCAATGGGTTTGCCAGAGGGGGTTTTGGGCGAGGGTCGTGACACTAATTTTCCGAATCTTTATAAAGAGGGCCATTCTATAGACATCGGAGAACTCCACAATTGTTGATTACTTAACCCCACCGGAAATGAGCCACTGACTGCCCATATAGTATCGAACCCTACAGCTTGGTATTTTCAGTGGAGGACATTCTAGCGTCTGATCGTTGCCCAGGTCCCGATGGGATTTCATCAGATCTTTATAAAGGTCCAGCAACTGTGGGATTTTATACTAACTATTGGATTTAATGCATTATTGAAAAAGGGACAGATTGCAAACAACTGGAAACATGCACCAGTTTGCCCAATGTTTAAAAAGGGAAAGCGCGACAGCCCTGCAGCCTACATGCCAATTTCAATTTTAGACACCGAATTCAACATTTTTGGGCGAGCTTACTTAGGCAAAATTGAACACTGGGCAGAAGAAAATAATATCCTGTTAGATATCCAACTGGGGATCAGGGAAGGGCTGGGGACCCCCAAACAGGCATTGAATGCATATATAATAGTGGCTAACTCCCTTTTAATTAGGCATACGTGATTTATCTAGCATTTATGGACCTGTCAACTGCTTTTGATAGACTTAACAGGTCTGCGTTATGGGATAAATGAAGCCAACTTAATTGTTCTTAAGAGCTAGTATTTGTTTTCGAGAATATAAATAAGGGCATGGAGGTTTGTGTTAGAAGGGGTGGAGCGGGACAGTGGGCTCCTTAAAAGTGGGTAACACAGGTGTGTGTATTGGCACCCTTGCCTTTCTCCCTCTATATCAATTACCTTCAGAGGGTTTTAAATAAATTGGGAACTGATGTCCCTAAAATTGTAAGAAGTTTCCCACTCTCGTCACCGTTCTAATAGCATGCACCCCCATGGCTCTGCAGAAACCTATTGATGAATGCACTCATTTTATGTGGAAACTTGATTTGGAGGTTAACGCCTCTAAATCAGTTGTTCTGGTGTGTTACTGATCAGGGAAGCAAAGTAAACTCCCGTCAATTAGGTGTAATACTTCTACTATACCAGTGGTTGAGTAATTTGAATACTTGGATATCTTTTATCAATAACACATTATCGGGTGTTGGCTATCTTGGGAAACTAACCCTTAAAAAGAAACTGGTTATTGGCGGGGTCTGTTGGTTTAAAAAATGTGTGGGTCGCATACGTTGAATATGATGTTAGAAGTGTACAAAAAACAAACTCTCAGTTGTGAGCTATGGATTTTTGCTTTGAGTTTTGGGAATCTAACCTCACTGCGGACAATTGATAATTGTTTTTAAAGAAAAATGGGATAGTAGAGGAAGGAAATGGAGAATTTCAGATTTTGAGGTTCTGAGATGTAGGAGACAGGAATCCATGCATCCAAGTATAAATAGAAAGTAGGTAGTCAGTGTTCTTAGCATGGAAAGAGTCAGAATAGAAGGCACATAACATCTATACCTGGGGGTTGTTGGCATAGAAGTGACAAGAAAGACAAAAGAATTAACAATGTCTGCAAGAGAAGAGGTATATAGTGGGAAGAGGAGAATGCCAAGAACCGACCCTGGGCATATTACAGTGGAAAGGATGGAGTTGATTTGCTGGCCCAAGTGACTAAAAATTAGCAATATGATGAACAATCTGAGATCCATCTAAAAATAGCAGGTATTAGGAATATGTGTGCCTACCTAACCAAATTGTTTTAATATTTTAATTAGGTTATTTTAACATGAATAAGTGCAACAAAAAAAATGAAAGCTAAAAAATTGTAACATTATAATGGTGACTGAATATAAAATGACTGCCACTATGGTGCCCTTAAACGTAATTTTTCGAAATAGTAACAGCAAGAGCCAAAATATTTAAAAGCAGACCAATATGAACGGTCTGGGCATATTACTACAAAAACACTTCCCTATTGCGTTCACTGGTTTCAGCTGTAGCATACATTAACTGCTTTCATCAGGACAGGAATGCAAGATTGGATCCAAAAAGCATGCATTTCTATTTTACTGTCACTGTGCCCCTCCTTACCTTTCTAATGGTTGATGGTATCATTTTTTGGGTTATTTTCATTACACCAGCCTTTAATGAGATGCATTAAATTATTTCAATAATAATGTTGATGAGGTCTTAGTTCCTGATCTATTACATATTGCAAAACGGAATTGTTCATGATCTCTTAAGCATTGGAACAGTTCTCAGCAGTTTTCAGATTCTCCTGAATAAGGGTATCAAGGCCAGAAGAAAGGTTATTCACAGGACTGAACACAAGTGTTTTAAATCGTTGTATTTCTCTGTTTAAAAATAAGTACTGTCAGTCTGACGTCCCTCTTCTAAAGAATTGAATATGGAGGTTAACGATGTTTTAATTGATTTCTTCAATCCAATATTGTATTTACGTGTTTCCTGTCTTTCCCTGTATTCCTGTTTAGAAAGTCTGCACTAAATGTGGAATTGAAATCCTTGGCAGCCAGAAGAGAACGTTGTGGCTCTGTAAAATCTGTAGCGAGCAAAGGGAGGTAAGACCATTCATCTCATGGAGGACCATTTGAATGTGTTGACTTTTCTAGGGAAACACTGTACAAGGTGGTAGATGCAGGTGACTTAGGACTTTTAAGCAATTGATGGATTTGTTTGGCTTTGAAAATGTATTTACATATGGCTTTCACACCACCAAGACCCCTGAGCTAGAATAAGCCTTAACTATGTTAACTGTTAACAAATAGGTTTGCTTTTTTTTTTTTTACATACAGAGCATTGCTTTGCAGACCTCTCCGGCACAATGCAGACAGTAAGCGTTTTCAATATCTTTGGTCAGAGGGAAGGAGCGTGAGTGGGCCAATGTGGCAAACGTGGCTCCCAAATCTGAACTTGCACCAAAATCAGGCTTAGTCGACACACAAGGTATAAACAATGACTTCTCCATGTTACCACGGCATAACATTTTAGTTGACAAATGTAAGGGTGCAGACATAATACTCTGACACTGAGGGGTCATCGTGGTTGTTATAAACTTTTATTCAAGTGAGAACATTAAAAGAAAACTCTATCTTGCCCTATCTCCAAGAGGGGTTTCCCTGCCTCAACCACAATACTAATTTCACGGTTAGGATGTCAAAAGTCTACAGTCCTATGTCAAAATCCTATCTCTGTCATTTTATGCTGAACTAAATCAAAAGGATATCTTCCTGATCCAGAGGATTGGCTCGCTTCCCCTAAGCAACACACTGTTCTTGGTTTGAAAGTTCTAAATAATGAGTTTCCACTGGTGGTGGAATGTCTCCCTTCCCCAGCCTTCCTCAGGCATCTGGTATAGTTCATCATATGTTGGGGGAATGTCTCCATTCCCCAGCCTTCCCCATGCTTCAGGTACAGTTCCTCAACTGTTGGTGGAATGTCTCAGATCCCCAGCATTCCTCAAGGGTATGACACAGTTTACCAATTGGTGGAGGAATGTCTCCCGTCCCCAACCAGCCTTTCTCAGGCTTCTCGTCTGTCTCTGGTGGTCCCAGACCATGGGTTATCAACCTGGTTCCTTTTGCTATCAGGCGCTATGGCGAAGAAGAGTGGTTTGAATGCTCCTCCAAACTAAGGTGGGTCCCTGACCGTGGTTGGAAGGCCTGGTTCTCTTCTCTACCAGGCAGTTAGTCTCAAATACAGACTTGGTTTACTCTCCTGCGAAGTTCCGTGTTCATATGTCTTACTTTCACAAACTCTTATTCTCATATGCAGACTTGGTTTACTCTCCTGCCAAGTACTGCATTCAGAGGAATTCCTCTTCTAGCTTTCTTCACACCCACGTCTGCTATTTTATAGCCCCGGGTTGCCTTCTCTCCAAGTACTGTCATAAAGAAGATTGGGTAACCTTGTTACATGATATGACCTTCTCCTGTCAGTGTCCAGAAACTATTCTCTTTGTTATAGTATCTTAATGATATTCTTGTTAATGTCCCGTAGGGGGTTTCCTCTTTCCCCCCACTTTCCATGCACTGTTGTTTTTAGGGTTCCTTTTGCTCTCTGGGGGCCCATAACCATATGCTCAGCCACCCAAATACCTTTAGGGTCTTGGCTGCAGCCCTGCGGTTGGTCGCAGGCTTCCCTGTCTCTCTCCCTTGCTCACTGGTGCTCCGGGGCTCTTTATGGCCTGCTTCAGTGGCTCTGCTGCTTCTGACCCTGTTCAGTGTTTGTCTCTCTCTGCCAGACCACGTGGTCCTTTAGTGCTGCGCTGCTGGCGCTCTCCCCAGCTAGCCTATTTGTTCTCTGTCTCTTCTCATGTCGCCTGGACACTGTGCTTCTCACCTCTCAGTGTTCTGTTCTCCCCTGCGGGTCTCCGCGGCGAGCGTCTGCCACACTCTCATTTCCTCCTGGCAGCATCTGCCTGCTGTGTGAGTCCATTTTCAGTTTTTATGTTGGTGTCCAGTAAGGTCTGTGGTTGGAAACTAGACAATTCATGCAATTTCCTCTGATGGACAGTAGTCATCACCGGTTCCATAGCGGGCGTCCTCTCCCATGAGATCCACCGCCAGGGGTCTATCAGGTAGAGGCCTCACATCCTTGGCCACATGGGAAGGGGCTACCACTTTGGAAGCAATGACAATATTCTGGGATTCGTCACACAAAGCACAAGTCTTCCCTTCCGAAATGATGGACGGTAAAGCTAAATAAAGAGCTAATTTTAAACCACTGAAATACAATGACAAATTCATCCCTTCTCTCCAAAGGGAACTCACCTTCTTTGGGACTGGGACTTGGAAGTGAGCCCAGTCAGCTTAACACCCCCTAGGGGAACAGGGCAAGCGGTCACCCACTAGAGGTGAACCTCCCACCCACTTAGAGGAAAGGTAATCCATAGATGGGGGCATGTGTTACCATCCCTTGTCTTAAAAATACAGTACGTTTGTTGGATATATGGTAATTGACATATATAAGTTATCACTTCATGTGTAAACGACTGGTATGGTTTCTGACCGTATGCAGGCAGCAGCCTTTACCCAGTCCAGAGAACAGGACATGAACCACACATCCTCACTTCCCAATCGTGAGTGCAAAGAGACAGGCTCGCGGAGCCACACAGGAGAACCCAGGAGGTTGGCCTGGGGAGACGAGCCTACACCAAGTGTGGTGTTGTGAAGCACAGGGAAAGCTGTGGAATGCACTGAGCGGTCTGAGACAGGAGGCCCGTTGGAGGGATCTGGAGCCATCGACTAATGGCAAGACGCAGAACTGCTGTTAAGAGCAGGCAGGAAGGGTGCACCCATTCCAGCATAGGCGAAGGAAGCTGACCGAACAAGACTGCGCACCTTTGAAACACCCGACTGAAGGAGCGCCGCCTGAAAAGAAGAGTTACGCGGACGCTCAAGGAAACCACGAGGTGGCGGCAAGGTCAAGAAAGACCCCAAGGTGGGGTGAGCACCAAACAACCCCAGGGGTGGGGTCAGAGCCAAACGACCCCAGGGTGGGCTGAGAGCCAATGACCCCAGGGTGGGGTGAAAGCCAAACAACCCCAGAGTGGGGTACCAATAATTTAAATTAGAGCTGGGCCACAGAGCTAGGCAACAAAGAGAGAATGCCCATGTTGTGGTGTGCAACCTGAGACCTCAGGGAGGGTCAACTAACAACAGGAGCGGAGAGAAGATTATCATCCTCACTGGAAAATGAGTCCAGGGGAGTACCTGGAACATGATTCTTAAGTACCAGCAATCCCACAGGTAACAGATGCACTGGTACAAAGTGTCTGCCAAACCCACAGCAGGCAGAAAAGACACTAATTTACAGCAACCGCCATCTGAGAGGGTTGAGATGAAAGAGACATTCTTCTGGGGCTGTGTTATTTGAACTGAGTGACAAGGATGGGGACCTCCTCATGAGAACAGATATACTAGGTCAGAAACCAACCAGCATTCACCCACGGGGCAAGGGGCCCTAACTTTGTTTATGCTGGATTCTGTTCTTTTGGTGGTGGGAACAGAAATCGGGATAGATTGGATTTTCTGTACTACGGAGGGAGGAGCGTATTCTGTGGGTCATCATGACTAGCCTCTTATTTTCTAAAGTGCAGGGCCGAGACTGATTGGAACAGATAGAATTGTTATGAATAAAGAGACTTGTTACCCAAAATAACCCATCGTCTGTCTCCTCATTCTGATTTGCCACAAAACTCGGTGAAATGCATTCTAGAATAAGAATGCAATAAGATGAAACATTGAAAACAGAAATAATCTCAACGGAATCCACCCCTAGATTTTGATAGGGAATCTAGAAAAATGCAGGACAGGATACAAGTGATATAGAAAATGCTGAACAAATACAGCTTAGTAGAGGCGCAATACTTTTCTAATGCTATTTTTCTTTGACTTGTAAATGCTGCTTTCCTCTGGGAGGTGGGTATATTTAACAGGCACTGTTTTTATCCCACTTTTTTGAGCTTTAATGCAGTTGCTGGTCTCTATTTGTGTCTTTTATCTTTGGCAGGAGCAGATGGGGAAAGGGTTCTGTCTTTGACTTTGACTTTTGTTGGTAGTACCTGTTCCAATATCTTGGTAAACTCTCTGTGAATTTGTGTTGTGTTGGCTTTAGGATTGTACTTGGGAGGCATGACCAAGAATGCAAACGGACAAATCTTCCTTTTTCTCATTGTTTGACAACTTCTGGCTACTGTACTTGAGAACTATTTTTACATATTGCTCTTTTTTGGTGGAATCTTCCAACTCACTGACGCATTTTGTCACTTTTTTGTCCCCACTGTATCTGTGATACATATTGGACACAACCTTCTGAGTCTGAAACCTTGGTCATCATTTCAGCATGAGGTGACTCCTTGTCATGCCAAGGGTGGGTCAGAAGACCTGAATTTCCTGCCTCTGGTCACAAACAGACCATGAAGAGATTGTCACATAGGTGTCCTTAAAGAACACAGGTGTTCAGACACAAAGCGTTCTCTTGAACATGTGATTGAGCTCCTGCCTGATCTACGCATAATAGATTGGAGACCAAGGTTTTAACTTGATAAATGCCTTATCAACTGGGTGAACACCTCATTAACGTGGGCACTAGGTTTCGATTCGCCCCACAAATGTCAGTTTCAGAGTGATAAATATGGTGTGATAAATATATACTAAAAATAGTGTGAGGCCGTGGGATGGATTCAAGATTTGTGTGAGTGGAACCTGTGAGGTGTGTCAGCTTTTATAGACCATGTGTACCCTTAATTTCTCTCACAAAGGCACTCTGGAATAGTAATTCTGGGACTGCCGAGCCTTGTGGCCAAATCAGGACCAGATTGTCTGGAAGTGAATAGGGACCGAGACAAACAGGATAAATGGAAAGGGGTAGTCCCAATATCCTTTCTTGTGTGTGCACTGACAGCCTGCCACCCCTTCGTGTGAAATGCTGTGGAGATTTGAATATGTTAGCATGGCTATTTTGAAACCATTGATATTGATATTTTATTTCTATCGCACTCGTACACAAGTGTTTCAGAGCGCGACAAGGCAAGGGAGGGGAACAGGGCAGAACAAAACAGCGAACTTACTAGGCCTAGTGACATTGAGAATGTGCAAGTGCATGGGAGTGGGGAGGGGAAAAGTGCATGGAGGGGCAGAAGTGGAAAGTGCAGAGCAAAGGAGATACAGATAAATAATAATAAATAAATAGTAAAGGCAGCAAACGGTGGTAGTGCAGCCAGCAATTGACAAGTTCTGGATTAAGGCAGCAGACAGGGTAGGTCTGATAAGTGCAGGAAGAAAAAGGTGGGGGGGACTGTATGATACAGACCCCAGTGCAAGGGGTGGCCCGGAGGCAGTGCGGGAGATTGACAGGGAGAGCAGGTAACTGGGTCCGGAGGACAGAGTGTGGACCGGTGCATGGTGCCAATTAGAGAATAGATCAGACGGGGCGTAGGGGGAGCGAAGGCAGAAGCAAAGAGGAAGGTCTTGAGGTGCTTCCAAAACCGGAGATGGTCCTACTCAAGTTTTAGAGTGGCAGGGAGGCTGTTCCAGAGGAAGGCCCCAGCCGAAGACCGAGATCTACCCCCAGCTTGTTTCTTTGAAAAACGACTGACCCTGCTGGAGTTAGAGGTAGAGGAGCAAAGAGCTTGAGAGGGGAGGTATTGGCAGAGGGATAGCTGAAGGTATTTTGGACCCAGGCCCCAGAAAGCCTTGTGGACAATGCAGAGGGTTCTGAATTTAATCCTTGCATCCACTGGGAACCAATGGTGAGATTTCAGAGCTGGAGAGATACTATCCCAGGGCTTGAGGCCAAGGACAAGTCTCACAGTCCTGTTCTGGATTAGTTGCAGAGGGCAGAGAGTAGAGGAAGGTAGATTTAGAAAGAGGCTGTTACAATAGTCCAACCTAGAGAGAACCAGAGCTTAGGAGACCATGAGCTTCTGGGGAAGGAGAGGAAAGGCAAAGTACCTCTGAGGAGGTGCAGTAGGAAGTTTGACCTTTTAGAGACCTCAGAGACATGGGCGGAGAAGGAAATGGTAAAGTCAAAGATGACCCCAAGGTTCTTAGCCTCGCAGGTGGCGGTAGGAGGAGGGCCAACGGAAGCCGGCCAGAGGGTGAGGGGAAAGGATGGTGAAGGTGTGCCGATGAGGAGGATCTCCGTCTTGCTAGCATTCAGACAAAGGTCATTGGCTGCACACCAATCTTGAATGGCAGTTAAGCAATCCGAGATGAGAGAGGGAGAAGAGGTGGCCGAGGGCAGCCTGCAAATGAGTTGAGTGTCAGCGTAGCACTGGAAATTTGAGCAGAAAATGGCAATGCAGTGGGCGAGAGTTGCCAGGTATGGGTTGAAAAGCCAGGGCGAGAGGTTAGACCCCTGGGGAACACCACAGGTAGAGAGGAAGATAGATTATAGGAAGGACCCAAGTTGGACCTGGGAGGGTCGATCAGAGAGGAAAGAGGTCAACCAGGCCAGAGCCTGATCAGTGATAATCAGGTTATCACAGAGGCGGTTGAGCAGGATGGTATGGTTAACAAGGGAACAGGAGGGCACATGCCCTTCTCACTCCCTTGGTCACAACAGGCAGGTTTTATACACAGGAAAGCCTGTGAGGAACCATTATGACAGTGGAAACACGAAGTGCACCAAAGTGTGGTGTTGGGCTGGCACTCTGCTCATCTGCCTCTGTGGACTTCCCTTTCAGCAGTGCCGTCGCCAAGAGGAAGCACTTGTGGAAGTTGCTGCGCGAAGTCGTGACGCGGTGAAGTCATCTCCTCCTACTATCAAAAATCTCCTTTTTGGTCCCGCCTCCTGCCTACCCAGAAAGCCTACATCAGCCCAGTGCACGTGCACCCGAAGTGCTCCAAAGTGTGCTGTTGGGCTGGTACTCTGCTCATCTGCCTCTGTGGACTTCCCTTTCAGCCGTGCCGTCGCCAAGAGGAAGCCCTTTTGAAAGTTGCTGCCCGTAGTTGTAACGTGAAGAAGTAATCTCCTACTATTAAAAGTAACT
Source organism: Ambystoma mexicanum (assembly GCF_040938575.1). Classification (NCBI taxonomy): domain Eukaryota; kingdom Metazoa; phylum Chordata; class Amphibia; order Caudata; family Ambystomatidae; genus Ambystoma; species Ambystoma mexicanum. Next base: position 568,074,033 of record NC_090931.1, on the reverse strand, counting down.
TTCCTGGTTCGACTTGTGTTGTACTTTCCATCTTTACTCCACGTGTCTGAAGACTAACACTCTGCGCAAACTTAGTGTTTTGGCAATTTTTTAGATCTCCTTTTTGGTCCCACTTCCTGCCTACCCAGAAAGGCTACATCTGCCCGGTGCAATCGCACCTGCGTGCGCATCCGAAGTACACCAGAGTGTGCTGTTTGGGTGTGCCGGTTTGCGGGGTTGCGTGTCTCCATGTGGGTATTTCATCTCTTATGTCCTTTCCTTTGCTTAAATACATCATGGTGCGGTCGCCTTGTGCAAGGTAATTGAATTTTGTTTTGCCAGCTTTATGATATTACTGTAAGCTGCGTGTTCAAGAACATTTGTTTTGCACACTTGATTGTATGCATGAATACTTGCTGTTTCAATTTTAGTGCATAGAAACCGCAGCTTATTGTGTTCACTACTTCCTGTAACACGTGTTATTAGCTTTAAACGCGGTCGACGAAATCTTTCTGCGTGCTTAATTTACATAGTGTTATGCAGCGTCAGTAATTCATTTTGTGCCTATGGGGAAACTTGTTTATCTACAAAAGCGTTCTATAAAGAACAGCAGATTTGTCTGGATATCATCCCCAATTAGCAAAGGTATTTGGTTTGGTTGTTCTTTTCTTGTGCGTATACTGTCGGAAGAGACAGTGCATTGTATCATGGTAAATGGCTTGAGAAGTGGGAGAAAACTACATCCCAGCCTACACACATGTCTGACTAAAACAAAGCCAATGACAGACAGTCTGGTCCATGAAGACCCTGGGGCATCAAAATTATCCTTTGATGAAATGGACAAAAAGTTGTCCATGAGTTTTGAAGTACAGTTACTTCCATCTAGTTCTGAAAAATATGCAGCTCAATGTTGCATCAGCAGCGGTACATAGTTACGGCCCTGTCATTAATCCTCCCATAACATATGCTCTGCATGAAGTCAGTGATATTGAGCATAATTTCCGTAATGTTACAATTCCAGATAATCACTTATCCTTTCCCAATAGCTCTGCCGCAACTGCAAACTCTTCTGAGCAATTTAACAATCATATTTCTGACTTCTCGATGCTCACCCCTGTGTTAGAGGCGGAGTTAGGAAAGCGTACGAGACCTTCACTAGGTCACTCAAAGGAGGACGGGGGTGGAGAATTTATTTTTGTTTTAATAAAAAACATGCAATCTCCGTGTATCGTATGACGAAAAGGCCTAATTTTGGTTGTAATATGCCTTTGTCTAGTTCTCCCACTCAAGCAACTAAAAGTAAATATCTAAACCCTGAATTTTGTGAGCAAATTGGTCAAGAGGACCATTTGAGTGGATTGGGAGTACAGAATTTTATGGGGGCAAATGCACCAATCCAGTCTCCTGGTTCGCCTCCACAATTGTCTGATAATAGTGTGAATGAGAACTTTGACTTTCCTGTTCTTACTCGAATCTTAAATTTGCTCATCAAGGGTCATGAACAGACATACTGGGAAATTATGAAGCTATCATTGTCAGACATTTTGGGGAAGCTAAACAAACTTGAAGGCCTTTTGTTTGCATGTGATGCAATATTTGCACTTTCACCTACAGCAAAAAAGACTGGGATCGTTTAATAAAAATTCACGCCGTAGTTTCTGATTCCATTCCTGAATACATACCCAAGTCCTGTGCTGATGCCGCTGCTAGCAAAGGCCCGGAAAGAATAAGGCCCAACTATGAACCGGATGAGGTCTTCTCAAAAGCGGTTGCCTCTAATTCTGTAAGAATTGAAACAATGTTGAATGATGTGAAGGTCTTGAGGGAGGCCAAAAAGGCTCGATCTAATGATTTAAAAGATGTCTGTCAATCTACTATGCCTGATTTACTAAATTTGTCGGAGAGTCCGAATAGTCCTTCGGCATTGACCGATTTATTGGACTTAGTTGTAGGAAGTGATGATGTATCAGACGGAAAGGCAGTTGAAGATATGGATCTAGAAATACATTAGATTCTTGCAGTTGGTCTTACATGTAGAGAGAAATGTTTGGTTCTTAGGGCACAAAAGATAAGCGCTGACAAAAAATCTAAAAATCAGCCCACTAAAGAAATGAAGGGTCATAGTGCAAATATTAAAACTTTATGTAATCTATCAAATGATGATGAACTCATTGACCTCCACCAATTGGATGATGCATCAAAATCATTATTGGACATTAAAAAGGATGTTCAAGCATCCACTTCGCAAGTTCCAAAAATAGTGGAAGAGAAAAAATAATTCTCTCCAATGTTCAAGCTGAAGAGGTACCGGCGACTAAATCTAATGTTGAGAAGGATATGAAGGGTGAAAAGGTCCCGAACTTTGATAGGCAGAAACAGACTAAATTATCTAAGTTTTATCCCATAATTGGGATAAATAAATATAGAGGGGCATTGTCCTGCCAAGTTGGGCCAGACTATCAAAATCCTAGTGGGGTAAATGTGACAGACTAGTTCCACTGATAAGGAATGAATCGATCTTATGAAAATATGTCTCCAGAAGATGGAAATAGCAGTGTCAAAATGAGCTTTGAGCTATCTGGGACTTCGCTCCCGAACACGTGATAAATTAACTATTCAACCAGTGGGGATGCAGAGTGGTCAGTCTGGATTAATACTATTGAATCCCCTTTCTGGTGGTATTATGGGTGGTGGACAGACTATGGCCCTGGAGAAAGTTGCCCAGGATACACCCTTATCGGACATAGTGAGGTTTAATCAAGATAAACAAAATGATGCTGTTCCCTTAGTTGAAAATGAGATTGCTGAAAATGTTAATACGCCTCCCATGCCTATCCTAGTGTTAATGCCCGATCTTCCTATAATAATGGGTTGGGAAAGTGATTTAGCCAAAAATGGGAGGTCACGTCTAAACAGGTCATATATGTTGAAAGCATTCCAATCGATTCCTTCATTGCGAACATTAAGATCTGAAGATATTGATTGGATAAGATTGGCACTTAATAATAATAATATGATATGTAATTACAAATCATACATTATTATGAAACTTATTTGGGATCGAAGATCTGATTTCGTTCATATATGACTGACACCATAGACATTTAACTCAAGTGAGGATGCAAGCACTTTGTTGAATTTCAATCTCCTACAATGGAGCCTTGACTGACCAGTCCAACGATGGTCTTCTGTCTAATTCTAATGAAACCATTGTAAAACAATTCACGGCATTTGCACTGGCAATTAAGGATCTCACTTGGCTTGAGCCATTGATAAATAAAGTGTCAGCACAAAAAAAACCTTTGTCATAGTTGTAGCGATAAGGCATTTACGATTATTTCATAGAATGCATGTGGGATTAAGAATTTTAATTGGTGGTTCAAAGGAATCGCGGTACATGACAAACCCGCAGTTATACTACTACAGGAGACCATGAATATCTCTCATTTTTCTATGGAAGGTTATACTGCCTATATACAACCTGCCAATAAAGGTCAAACTGGTAGACTGTCTGGTGGCCTAGCCATTTTGATTGACAATGCTCTTAGAGTGCCATCCACTATGAAATACAACCAGGATGATCTTTTGGCGGTTGAATTACTTATCCATGGTGATCCTAGTAATTGCCTTCTGATCGATTGCACATGCTAGCCCAGATGGATACGATTCTTGAAGATGCTGTGGCGCGAAATCCTCAGGTTAAAATAGTAGTAGGGGGTGACTTCAACTCTGCATGTCAGGTTAATCCTGAGGTTTTGCATAAAAGCAGCACTATTTCGTCAAACAATGGACGAATGTGGGTTAACTTTTTACTTGACTGGGATATGCAAATGGTTGATTCTGATGAGAATGGTCCTAAATATACATGGTCTAGAGTTTATAGACTATTTTTTGTGTCTACACAACTCTATATAATATGTTACCCAGTTATTAAAACAAATCATGCACTCTGTGACCATATGATCATTAAGTTGATTCTCAGATTATCGAATAAGCGATTTAATATGGAACCTAATTTTTCATTAATTGAACTGGACCGAGTGAAATTGTCAGTAAGATGGAACGCTTGGACCTGTAACAGGTTAATCCAGGAGATAAAACTTGACAGTCGAATTAAAACATCTTTTACCTTTGTTGGCCTCTCTGCAACGCTGATAGAGGAGAATAATGGGATGCTTACTAAATATCATTTGAACAAACTAGCCAAGGAAGGAATATTGGACTGTCAAGTTGATAACCACCACCATTGTTTCAACATTGCGCTTGCAAAAATAAAAAGGATTAAGAATAAACAGTTAAGAGAGTTAAAGAAACATGAATATTTGCCTTCTGTTATGTTAAATGAAAAAATACGCATTGCTCAAACATACAAAAATAAATTAAAAACCTTGAAAAAGGACCTTTTATATAGCAGATAATGAATTTATGATTTTTAACTTGATAAAACATAACTCTAGGTATGTGTGGACTACCTTGAGACCTCTAACTTGTGATCCCCTTGTTCCTGCTGAACCATCTATACCTGCTGATGTGTGGGTCGCATATATAATGGGAGAATATTGCATTCCTTGTAAGTATGCTGATATCAAATGCAAGAACTTCGCAACTTTGATACTTGATGCCTCTCCTTGGTCGCACAATGTTATAATATGGGCCATAAGTAAGCTTAAGAGTTCCACGTCTGCGGGTCCTGATGGGATCCCGTCCTGTGTCTTAAAATTGGATCCGGAATTTTGGGCACTAATAATGAAATTGAAATTTGACAATATTTTAAAATCTAGATCCATTCCTGCCTCTTGGTCCTCAGCCAATATAATCCCTATATACAAGAAGGGAAATGCTGCAAATCCAGCAAACTTCAGGCCGATAGCGTTAATGGATGCTTCATCTAAACGCTTTTCAATACTCATTCTAGATGCACTCCAAAAATACATTTCCTTGCATGACCTACTTTCCCACTGTCAGGTGGGTTTTCGTAAGTATATGGGCTGCCCACTCAATGCCACAATTATTGCCCATCTATTACATCAAACTAAATACTCTAACTCTGACACAGTCTATTTGGCGGCACTTTATTTGTCAGCCGACTTTGATTGAGTTATTAGAACTCAATTGTAGAAAAAAATGCTTAACCTTGGAATTCCAACACATCTAGTGGCTATTATAGCGATGCTACATACTAATACTCACTACAGGATTAGGTTGAACAGCGAAGGGGCTCTTACAGATCCTATCCTAACTGATTTTGGTGTTAAACAGGGCTGCAATTTAGCAGCAGTACTGTTTGACTTGTATATAAGCGATTTGGATGATTTATGGAAGTAAGCAAACATCTTTCCGGCAAATTAGGCAAACTGCTGCTAAATTGGATTGCCTTTGCAGACGATTTGCTTTTTTTGACAGGACACCTTTTGGCCTGCAAAACAAATTGAATTTGTTTTCAGTGTTTGCTCAAAAGCATATTTTCCAGGCCAGTTCTTCCAAATCCTACATTGTAATCTTCTCAAATATGAAACAGAAAATATGTACGTTTAAGTGGTCAATTGACGATGCACCCATTGAGCGTACTCCATCCTTATGCTCTCTGGGCTATACACTTACAGATGTAAATTCAATAGCCATGTGGAAGGAAATGTTGACGTTTAAAATTAAACCATTCATGTTTCAAATGAGGATTATCCATTGCAAATATTGTAGGTTCTCATTCCTTCCACTTATTTGTTTTATTTGTTAAAGGTGGAACCTACAATATTGGATGGCCTGGATATATGCCTTTTGGAGATTGAGACTCTCCTAGATACTATCCAGGGAAAGCTTTGGAAATCTATTTTGGGATTGGCGCTTTCCTTGCCAAATTCCTTAATCTGTCATAAACTCGGATTACTACAACTTTCATCCAAATGACATTGGCGTTATGTTAAAATTATCAATCTGCCAAGGAATTCATTATATGAGGATTTATGTGAAATGGTTAAGGATGCTAAACCACCTTCTATAGTAAGTTTTGTTGAAAAGGTAAATAAAATACATAACACCTAAAGATCTTTGTTTAATGCTTCCTAGCTGTAAAAGTAAATTATTTGACTGAGTGGTGTATGCTAGTAGAAAAACTTTCAGGGTACAAGTCTTATTATGAATATCCCAACTATGTCAGGAAACGTGGGGAAATAGCACCGTATTTATTGAAATTTCCCTGTGAAAAATTAAGAATGTTGTATATGTAAGTTAAACCAATTTCCTACAAATGAACGATGCTAACATTGGTACCACAATACAGCTAATGGCGAAACTGGATGTTGTTGTTTCTGTAATCCCACTCAAGAGCTTAAAACCTTAAAACATCTGATTACATATGGCCCGTACTTTGAAAACATCAGGATTAGGATATTTGACAAAATTCTGGTAACCAAATGTATCCAGGGAAAACCTTTGGAATAGATGTATGTGGGGAAATAGTGAAGCCTTGGTCTTAACACTTACAAGTATTTTGATTCCAATTGATGAGCTACTAACTGAAATGTTGAACCAAAAGAAAGGAATTGGTAAATCTTGAAATATTAAATATCAAGCTAAACCTTTAAGAGTACCTTGACCCAGTGGTTTGGTCGCATTCAATATATGGATTATGAACAAATGAATTTCATTAATGAAGGCTGTTTTAACGTGTTTTTATGTACTGTGTTTTATGTATTATGTATCATCTTTTAGAGATGATGAATGTTAGGAGTATACAATGGGCTCCATTACTCTGGATTCTAGATGTTGGACACTAGTGATATAACAAACAATGAATATTTCTACTTATTAAATAGGCCTGCCATGATATGTCATTATCTACCAACTGAAATATTGAAACTCATGTGCACAACGTTATATATTTGAGGTGCTTTTGTAGCATGTCACACATATATAGAACTCATTTTGTGGGCGCTGAAATGATTGTGATTCGATTATAGCGTGTCTTTTAATTGTTTTATGTGCTTTATTCATCACTGTTTCTTTTTAAAGATGTATTTGAAATGAATATTTATAATTGTAAATGTATGTGTTTTACCTTGTATTGTGATTGATATATTGAATTTTTTTTGTAAAGGTTTAAGTGTATAAACCACACACAAATAAAAAAAACTGTGGAAACATTGTGATTTCTGAGCATGAAAATAGTGCAAATCTAATTTGTAAGAAAGTGAACTTTCTTGAAATCTAGCTAAAGCATTCCATGCTCTAACATCTAGGAGGCCTTACAAAGTATTTTATGTGATGTTATGTGTTGGGACTTGCTTGTAAA